>NW_028225179.1:140639188-140948104 GCF_052327205.1 Somniosus microcephalus | reverse complement strand
CCAAACCCGCGACCTCTTCCACCTAGAAGGGCAAGGGCAGCAGACGCATGGGAACACCACCACCTCCAAGTCACACACCATCCTGACTTAGAAGTATATCGCCATTCCTTCATCGTCGCTGGGTCAAAATCCTGGAACTCCCTACCTAACAGCACTGTGGGAGTAACTTCATCACACAGACTGTAGCAGTTCAAGGCGGCAGCTCACCACCACCTTCTCAAGGGCAACTAGGGGTGGGCAATAAATGCTGGCCTTGCCAGCGACACTCACTTCCCATGAACAAATAAAAATTAAAATTCCAAAAAATTTCCTCCCATCATCACTGGGTTAAAAAAGCACCATTGAATTCACTGCATTTGAAGCTCCCGATCTAACAACATTGTGGAAACAACCAACAGCACAAGGACACTTCAAGATTGAGGCTCACTGCCAAATCCTCAAGCAACCGGGGATGGGCAATAAATGCGGCCTTGCCGGCACCCCTCATCGTGTGAACAAAGGCTCAAGAAAAGATACATCACTGATAAACCACAGCAACACGTGAGCACAGCCTGCTCCACCAACTGAACACATTGGAATAGGGTTACAGGAAAATTTTTTTTAATCCGGCACCGACGGGACCGGCGTGGTGCCGGTTTATCAAAAAGTCCGGATTACAGAGTTATAGTTAAAAGGTACGAGAGCGCCGTACACAGCAACAAATCCAGGCTTCCCTGTTGCTTAGCAACAGGTGCAAGAAGCCCAGCCACAGACCAAGTGTCCCTGTTGCTTAGCAACAAGTGCAGGAACCCCCGATTACAGCACCAAGAATCAAGAAACGGCCACTAATATGAAGAAAAACTTAACTGAACCTACGCCTGAATTTTGCCGGTTAACCGAAATTTCCAGTTGTTTGGGTGCCAGTAAATCGAGAGTTTCCTGTACTCGGTATTGTACCAGGTTGTCCCTCTGTAGCTCCCCCAGTGGGTCAATGCAACATTTCAGAAGTGCTTCTTTAGCATCAGCCCCCTGAGCCAAGGGGAAGTGCTAGGTGGGCAGAGGGGGCACAGTTCCTGATCACTATCTAGTAACTCTTACTGCAAATCAGGAGCTTGGTAGAGTTGGGGTGTCCCAGGAGCGGTTATATGGCTTGATGCTCATCACTTGGACTGAGGCGACGAATGGTCACTTGCAAGAGGGTCAGGAGAGGGGCAATGAATAAATAAATGAGGATGTGGTCGCCACATCTCAGCATCAGCCGTGGCTCAGTGGGTAGCACTCGTGCCTCCGAGTCAGAAGGTTGTGGGTTCAAATCCCACTCCAGAGACTGGAGCACAAAAAATCCAGACCGACACTGCAGTGCAGTGCTGAGGGAGCCTCCGCTGCACTGTCAGAGATGCTGTTAAATCGAGACCCCTTTTGCCCCCCTCTACGTGGACCTAAAAGATCCCATGGCAATACTGAAAGAGCAGGGGAGTTCTCCCCGGTGTCCTGGCCAATAATTATCCCTCAACCGGCATTACTAAAACAGATTATCTGGTCATTCTCTCATTGCAGTTTGTGGGATCTTGCTGTGCACAAATTGGCAGCCACGTTTCCTACATTACAACAGTGACTCCACTTCAAAAAGTGCTTCAGGACATTAAGATGAAGAAAAGCTTTATATATAAAAGTGCAACTCTCGTGTGCTTTGAACAGCCTGAAGCACATGGAGGAGTTAATGCCTCAACCCCTCAGCCAATTACATCCAACAACCCCACTTTTCCCAACCCCACCTCGCTGCCACTAAGTGGCAACTCAGCTACGCCTTTTGCTCCGATTCTTTGGCCCGCACATGATGTTGGCTGAAGGGTCGATTCTCCCTCTCGCCGAGGAGCAGCCTGGCATCCCAACTTTTCCCTGGAGGAAGACAGCTCTGTGCAGGGCAGTGCGTGGAGCAACAGGTTCAGTACAAACAGCAGGAACGGGAGCCAGGGGAAAAAGAGACACCCGTCCATTTTCCATTGCCGCTAGCACGCCTACCACCCCATCCTCCAGCCATCAGCCTTTCCTACTCGCAAAAATCACCAGTAATTTATCCTAGCAATATTACAGCTCAGAATGCTCCCACCAGACACATCCCCGATAGCAAGTGCAGAATTTTACACTGTTGAAAAAGGGGACGGTTTATAAATCTCACAAACCCACCATATTCCACTTTACCAACACTGTACATTTGCACTAGGGGTTGCCAACCCTCCAGGGGAGGGCCAACAAGGAAAGGGAATACACATTAAATGGTAGGACACTGAGTACTGTAGAGGAACAAAGGGACCTTGGAGTGCATATCCACAGATCCCTGAAGGTAGCAGGCCAGGTAGATAAGGTGGTTAAGGCGGCATACGGAATGCTTGCCTTTATTAGCCGTGGCATAGAATACAAGAGCAGGGGATGTTATGCTTCAACTGTATAAAACACTAGTTAGGCCTCAGCTAGAGTACTGCGTGCAGTTCTGGTCACCACATTACAGGAAAGATGTGATTGCACTAGAGAGGGTACAGAGGAGATTTACAAGGATGTTGCGAGGAGTAAGAGAATCTTAGCTATGAGGAAAGACTGGATAGGCTGGGTTTGTTTTCCTTGGAACAGAGGAGGCTGAGGGGAGACCTTAGAGGTGTATAAAATTATGAGGGGCCTAGATAAAGTCATAGAGTCATAGTCATAGAGTTTTACAGCACAGAAAGAGGCCCTTCGGCCCATCGTGTCTGCGCCGTCCATCAATCCCTGTCCAGTCTAATCCCATTTTCCAGCATTTGGTCCATAGCCTTGTATGCAATGGCATTTCAAGTGCTCATCCAAATGCTTCTTGAATGTTGTGAGGGTTCCTGCCTCTACCACCCTTTCAGGCAGTGAGTTCCAGATTCCAACCACCCTCTGGGTGAAAAAGTTCCTCCTCAAATCCCCTCTAAATCTCCTGCCCCTTACCCTGAATCTATGCCCCCTTGTTATTGACCCTCCCTACTAAGGGGAAAAGTTCCTCTTTATCCACCCTATCGATGCCCCTCATCATTTTGTACACCTCAATCAGGTCCCCCCTCAGCCTTCTTTGCTCCAAGGAAAACAACCCCAGCCTGTTTAGCCTTTCTTCATAGCGGAGGCGCTCCATCCCAGGTAACATCCTGGTGAATCTTCTCTGCACCCTCTCCAAAGCAATCACATCCTTTCTATAGTGAGGCGACCAGAACTGCACACAGTACTCCAGCTGTGGCCTCACCAGCGTTTTGTACAGCTCCATCATAACCTCCCTGCTCTTATATTCTATGCCTCGGCTAATGAAGGCAAGTATCCCATATGCCTTTTTAACCACCTTATCTACCTGTTCCGCTGCCTTCAGGGATCTATGTACATGTACACCAAGGTCCCTCTGACCCTCTGTACTTCCTAGGGTCCTACCACTCATTGTGTATTCCCTTGCCTTATTTGTCCGTCCAAAATGCATCACCTCGCACTTTTCAGGGTTAAATTCCATTTGCCACTTTTCCGCCCATCTGACCAACCCGTTTATATCGTCCTGTAGCCTGAGGCTTTCCTCCTCGCAATTTACCACCCCACCAATTTTCGTGTCATCTGCGAACTTACTGATCATACCTTTTACATTCTCATCCAAATCATTTATGTAGATCACAAACAGCAAGGGACCCAGCACCGATCCGAGGTACCCCACTGGACACAGGCTTCCAGTCACAAAGTGGATAGAAATGACCTATTTCCCTTAGCAGAGGAGTCAAAAACCAGGGGGCACAGATTTAAAGTAATTGGCGGAAGGTACCCATGGATTGGAGGGTAGCTAATGTTACCGCACTATTCAAAAAAGGTGGTAGAGAAAAAGCAGGGAATTATAGACCGGTATGCCTGACATCAGTAGTGGGGAAAATGCTAGAGTCTATTATAAAAGATGTAATAGCAGAGCACTTGGAAAGCAGTGACAGGATCGGACAAAGTCAACATGGATTTACAAAAGGTAAATCATGCTTGACTAATCTACTGGAATTTTTTGAGGATGTAACTGGTAAAATAGATAAGGGAGAACCAGTGGATGTGGTGTATTTGGACTTTCAGAAGGCTTTCGATAAGGTCCCACATAAGAGATTAGCATGCAAAATTAAGGCACATGGGATTGGGGGCAAGGTATTGACTTGGATAGAGAACTGGTTGGTGGACAGAAGGCAAAGAGTTGGAATAAACGGGTCGTTTTCCGAGTGGCAGGCAGTGACTAGTGGGGTACCGCAAGGATCGGTTCCTAGGACCCCAGCTGTTCACAATATATATTAATGATCTGGACGAGGGAATTGGATGTAATATCTCCAAATTTGCAGACGACACAAAGCTGGGTGGGAGGGTAAGCTGTGAGGAGGATGTCGTGAAACTCCAGTACGATTTGGACAGGTTGGGTGATTGGGCAGAAACATGGCAAATGCACTATAATGTGGATAAATGTGAGGTTTGGTGGCAAAAACAGGAAGGCAGATTATTATTTGAATGGCAATAGATTGAGAGAAGGGGAAGTGGAAAGAGACCTGGGTGTTATTGTGCACCAGTCGCTGAAGGTAAGCATGCAGGTGCAGCAGGCGGTTAAGAAGGCAAATGGTATGTTGGCCTTCGTAGCAAGAGGGTTCGAGTACAGGAACAAGGATGTCTTGCTACAGTTGTACAGGGCCTTGGTGAGACCGCACCTTGAGTATTGTGTGCAGTTTTGGTCACCTTACCTGAGGAAGGACGTTTTTGCCATGGAGGGAGTGCAGCAAAGATTCACCAGGCTAATACCTGGGATGGCAGGAATGACGTCTGAGGAGAGATTGTGTCGATTGGGCTTATACTCACTGGAGTTTAGAAGATTGAGAGGGGATCTCATCGAAACCTATAAAATTCTGTCAGGTCTGGACAGACTAGATGCAGGAAGGATGTTTCTGATGGCCGGGGAGTCCAGAACCAGGGGTCGCTGTCTAAGGATAAGGGGTAAGCCATTTAGGACTGAAATGAGGAGGAATTTCTTCACCCAGAGAGTGGTGAACCTGTGGAATTCTCTGCCACAGAGGGCGGTGGAGACGAGTTCATTAAATATATTCAAGAAAGAGTTGGATATATTTCTTGAGGCGAAAGGGATCAAGGGATATGGGGAGAAGGCAGGGACAGGGTACTGAAATTGGATGATCAGCCATGATCTCATTTAATGGCGGAGCAGGCTCGAAGGGCCGAATGGCCTACTCCTGCTCCTATCTTTTATGTTTCTCTATGTTTAGAGGGGATTTGAGGGGAAGTTTCTTCACCCAGAGGGATGTGGGGGTCTGGAACTCACTGCCTGAAAGGGTGGTAGAGGCAGGAACCCTAACCACATTTAAAAAGTACTTGGATGTGCACTTGGGGTGCTCTAACCTACAGGACTACAGACCAAGAAGTGGGATTAGGCTGGATAGCTCTTTGTTGGTCCGCACGGACACGATGGGCTGAAATGGCCTCCTTCCCTGCTGCAACTTTCTATGATTAATCTCCAGGAGCAACCCTGGAGAAAAATCACAGGGACAACAAACAAAAAAGTGTGTTTAAAAAAAAAAAATTTTTTTAATTTCTTGGAACACTTCTGTTTCCTAGTTATAAAAATAACGGACATGGGGGAAATAAAGGCTGTTTGACAGACAAGAATCATCCGATCGGGTAATGAAGCGCCTATTCACTTTCCAATTGGCTAGGAAGGCGGTGCCCTGAGGATGGCCATTTCGGGCGACCAATGGCAGGAGGGTGGGGGCGGGGCATTTGGGGGGCAGGAGGTCATGTGAAGAAACCTCCAGGAATATGTCCAACCAGAGTTGGCAACCCTAGTACACTATTCCCTTCCCTTTCTTATCGGAGCAGGCCGACGTGAGCGGCCTATAATTTTTTGTCCTGCTTATAGGCCTGTACTCCCGCTTCGACTGGACAGTGTAGGCAAGCTCTAGCATTGGCACCTCGAGCAACTCCCGCTAATGGATGAAGAGACAAATAAACACAGAACTGGATTTTAAATTTATTTTAAAAAAACCTTTTGCAATATTTAAAACGCAAACACAAAAGCAAGCGGTCAGTTCAATTTATGCGAGAACAGCATCGCACAGCAATCTCAGCTCTGGGTCTCCATGGTGACGTCATGGCAACGGGCCTGCAGCCCCAGCCAACAACCAGGCTCCTATGCAATTCCAAAGATCACAGGAATGAGGCAAATTCGCCCTAACTTCAAACAAACATCACGGGTTCCAGCAGTTTCAATTTGAAAATGAGAAATCCTCAGTTTCCAGGCTCAGCTATGTTTAGGCCACTACTAGTGCAAACTATGCTGCAACTAATGCAAACTAGTCTCCATATTACATAAACAAGATAGAGTCACTGGAGAACGTGCAAAAAAGATTTACAAGGATGATACCAGAAATAAGACTATAAAAAAAAGGAAAGACTTGCATTTATATAGCACCTTTCACAACCTCAGGACATCCAAAAACATTTATTGCCAATTAGGTACATTTGAAGTGCGGTCACTGTTATAACGTAGGAAACACGACAGCCAATTTTGTGCACAGAAAGCTCCCATAAACGGATAATCTGTTTTTTTTTTTAAATGTTGATTGAGGGATAAATATTGGCCAGGACACCAGGGATAACTCCCCTGGCTCCTCTTTGAAATAGTGGCCACGGGATCTTTGACATCCACCTCAAGAGAGCAGACGGGGCCTCGGTTCAACGTCTCATCCGAAAGACGGCACCACCGACAGTGTCGCACCGGAGTGTCAGACTAGATTTTTGGGCTCAAGTCTCTGACTCAGAAGGACGCTACCCACTGAGCCACGGCTGACACATGTACTGCATGTAGGGTGAAAAAAAATAACTGGCAATCCCAAATTAGCATAATGGAAAGTGAATGCAAGTATTGGTCTTTCACAGTAGGACCCTGTAAAACAGAGGGGGGGTGGGGGGGGGGGGGAAACATGCTGCCAGATAATTTCCCTACATTACAACCAACACCACTGAAACAGATTGTCATTTATCTCATTGCTGTTTGTGGCACCTTGCTGTGCGCAAATTGGCTGCCGCATTTTCTACAATTGCAACACACTCCATTGGCTGCAAAGTGCTTGGACGCTATATAAATGCAGTTCTGTCTTTCTCTTTGCATGCCTGGTAAGAGCGAGGAGAGGCTGGGGCTTGACTGTGACACAATGATCAAACCGTTTGACCACTCCCTAGGCTCCACACTTGTCCTGCTAAGTAAAATGGAAGCATTTTTTAAAATTTTTTTAAAACACTGCCATCACTTTGGGTGGGTTTGAGTTTTAGAATTTGGATTGTGGCCAATTCCAGCGCTGAGCGGAGGTCCCTGCGCTAGTATAGCCAAGTGCCGAGCTCCTCCGGTACCCATCCCAGCCTAGGGTTGCCCTGGAGTCTCCGGGATTTGACGATTAACCTCCTGGACACTGCTGCAAACAAAACCCGGGAGAGAAAATCAAAAGGACACTAGTGTGCATTAAATTTCATCTCGCTTTGATCTGTCCAACTCGCTCTATAATTCCCGAATCCTAGCCCCTCCCGCGCCGTCAGTAAATTTGACCACTTTGGGTTGAGTTTCCCTATCAATGTTTTGTCACCCTTTTTGAAAACAGGCACTCATTCACCCGTTTCTAATCTACCAATAATCCCCAGTGTCCAGTGGCTCCTTTAGAATGGTCACCCGTTTTTCATAAATCTCCTCCCTGGTCTCTCTCGCCACTCTGGGATAAGTACCGTCCATCCCTGGGGCTTTATTTGTTTTTGAGCTAGGCCTCCCGTCTCACTTATAGCGCAGTCGCTGATTTCACGTCAATTATCTCTTACTCTTGCTCTGTGCGTCGCCCAATAGCGTTCCTTTGGGGAGGGCGTACTATTAAGGTCTTCCCCCTTGTGAATACTAGGAGGAAGCAATCCTTCGGAATATCAGCTCTCTCTTGTACTCAGATATACAAGTCTCAATAACATTTCCTCACTGTTGGGAGCTCTGCCTTTTGCAAGCTGGAGACACTAATCCTGCCATGGATTAACGCCAGTGTAAATAGGACCATAAACGGTCACACCTTTTAGAGGCAGATTTGATTTTAAAACTGTGTTGCCTGGTAACAATTGACCAGGTTAGAATAATTACATTTTTATTGGCGAGGGGGTTGGTAAATAGGAGAAATGACATTCAGAATATCAGGTGAATCCAATGCCACAAGTGTCAATTTGCCAACATAGCTTCTCTTAACATTTTATCATCTCGAGAGCTGCTTTGCTCAGGGGCTATGGTCAAGATGGTAGTGCAAAGCATCATGGGATGATGCCAAACTGCAGGTACTGCTTGCATGAGGAGCTCCTGTTTTAAAAAAAAAATTGTTTATGGGATCTGGGCGTCGCTGGCAAGGCCAGCATTTATTGCCCATCCCTAGTTGCCCTCGAGAAGGTGGTGGTGAGCCGCCTTCTTGAACTGCTGCAGTCCGTGTGGTAAAGGTGCTCCCACAGTGCTGTTGGGGAAGGAGTTCCAGGATTTTGACCCAGCGATGATGAAGGATCAGCGATATATTTCCAAGTCAGGATGGTGTGTGACTTGGAGGGGAACTTGGAGATGGTGGTGTTCCCATGCGTCTTCTGCCCTTGTCCTTCTAGGTGGTAGAGGTGCTGCCGAAGAAGCCTTGGCGAGTTGCTGCAGTGCATCTTGTAGATGGTACACACTGCAGCCACGGTACGCCGGTGGTGGAGGGAGTGGATGTTTAAGGTGGTGGATGGGGAGCCAATCAAGCGGGCTGCTTTGTCCTGGATGGTGTCGAGCTTCTTGAGGGTTGTTGGAGCTGCACTCATCCAGGCAAGTGGAGAGGGTTTTAAATGAGTCACCCTGGACAGGCGTATCCCTGCAGAAAGCAGGAGAGAAGGCCAGGGTGGGGGGAGGGGAGGAGAAGAAAAAAAAGAGGGTCGGAAACGGTTTTAAAACTGGCACACTCTTAAAAAGGGGTGGGAGGGCCGCTCACTCACTGTGCATCTCCCAATAGAGTTCCTTTGCTCCCCCCCCCACCCTACGGACAACAAAAAGGAGGGGAGGGAACAGCCGTGATTAGCACTTCCGCCTCCCGAGTTAGAAGGTTGTGGGTTCAAGTCCCACTCCAGCACACAATCTAGGCTGACGCTCCCGGGTGCAGTACTGAGGGAGTGCCACAATGTCGAAGGTGCTGTCTTTCGGGTGAGACATTAAGCCAAATGGAGTCTGCCCTCTCAGGTGGACGTAAAAGATTCCACGGCTCTCTTTCGAAGAGTCCTCCCCCCCCTGGCCAATATTTAGCCCTGAACCAACACCTAAAAAACAGATTCTCTCATTGCTGTTTGTGGGAGCTTGCTGTGCACAAATTGACTGCCGCGTTACCTTACATTACCACTGACTACGCTTCAAAGAGTACCTCTGACTGCTTTGGGAAGTCCTGAAAGATGCTATAGAAATGCAAGTCTTTGTTTCTTTCCACCGTCTCATTCCTGGAGATATCCCCCACCACTTAAGAGGGACCCTGGAGGTCAAACTGAAGGGGGGGGTTGGACTGCAAGTATGCACCAGGTATATTATGGAGCAATGCTGATGTACTCTGACACTTCTCATTGTCTGCAACCATCTGATTCCGTACAACACGTTCAAATCCCAGTCCAGGCACTTGGGCACAAGTGCAGTACTGAGGGAGTGCTGCACTGTCAGAGGTACCGTCTTTCAGAAGAGACGTTAAACCCAGGCCCCATCTACCCTCTCAGGTGGACGTAAAAGATCCCATGGCCACTATTGCAAAGAGCAGGAGAGTTATCCCCAGTGTCAATTATTATCCCTCAAGCAACATCACTAAAAAAAACATTATAATCTGGTCATTTATCACATTGCTGTTTGTGGGAGCTTGCTGTGCACAAATTAGCTGCCGCGTTTCCTACATTACAACAGTGACTGCACTTCATTGGCTGTAAAGCGCTTTGGGACGTCCAGCGGCCACGATAGGTGCTATATAAATGCAAGTCTTTCTTCATAACTACATTATTACTTCACCCCATCACCAGTCGCCTATCACCAATAAAACTACCAAACGTAGAGTAAGGAGCATAATTTTAACATCAAATCAAATCAACTTTTATTGTCATTGTTAGTGCACAAGTGCAGTACAACGAAATGTAGGCTTGCGGCTCCCGAGAGTGTACAATTTGGATTAGGACACTTAAACATTCAACATACATTTATACATTTGGCTTGCAGTATATTAGCATAAATATGACCATAATAAAGTGCATTGGCAGATGTGCAGGCTTTAGTGTTTATTTGTGGAGTTCAGTAGGATGACAGCCCTGGGAAAGAAGCTGTTCCTAAATCTGGTCGTACGGGTGCGAATGCATCTGTAGCGTCTCCCAGATGGCAGGAGGGCGAACAGACTGTGGCTGGGGTGGGTAGGGTCTTTGATGATGGACCGTGCCCTCCGTAGGCAGCGTTTCTGATATATATGCTCTATGGTCGGTAGCCGGTAATGCGTTGGGCAGTTTTGACTACCCGCTGCAGGGCTTTCCGGTCATGGGAGCTACAGCTGCCATACCATACCGTGATAGAGTTTGTCAGGATGCTCTCTATAGTGCAGCGGTAGAAGTTAGAGAGGATCAGGGGGTGACAGATTACATCCCTTCAGCCTCCTCAAGAAATATAGGCGCTGCTGGGCCTTCTTCACCAGAGAGGTGTTGTTGAGGGACCAGGAGAGGTCTTCCGTGATGTGGACAGCAAGATCCCTCAAAACAGCAAATAAATCACTCACTAGGCGGAAATCTCGTGGGATTGGGTGCAATGCTGGGTTTCTACCCCGCCCAATATTACTCTTCAATGGAGAGTAAAATCAAGGGCGGGGAGGGGAGGTAAAGCCAGCGTTGAACCGGATCCCATCAGTTACCCAACGGAGCGGGTAAGGTTAAAATAACCCCCCCCAATGTCCATTATCATCCGCTTGGCTCAGTTGGTAGCATTCTTACTTGAACTTAAAGGTCATGGGTTCAAGCCCCACATTTGCACACACAATCTAGGTCGACACTTCAGTACTGAAGAAGCGCTTATGGTCAGAGGTGCGTGCCCGCGAGACCAGCCGCTAAACCAAGGGCTCAACCGCCGTCTCAGGCGGACGTAAAAGATCCCACGGCCACTATCTTGAAGGGGAACAGGGCCATCTCCCCACATGCTGGTCAACATTCCTCCCTCAAACAAAACAATACACAAACAAAAAGTTGTCGGGTCATTCATTTATTTGCTGTTTTGAGGGATCTTGCTGTGCACAATTGGCCGCCATAATGGAGGGGAGAGGAGATGATTTTTTTTAACGCAGCGAGTTATGATGATCTGGAATGCACTGCCTGAAAGGGTGGTGGAAGCAGATTCAGAAGTGCCAGGCAATATCTCCAACAAACGAGAGTCTAACCACTTCCTCTTGACATTCAATGGCATTACCATCGCCGAATTCCCCCACTATCAACATCCTGGGGGGTCACCATTAACCAGAAACTTAACTGGACCAGCCACATAAATACTGTGGCAACAAGAGCAGGTCAGAGGCTAGGTATTCTGCGGCAAGTGTCTCACCTTCTGACTCCGCAAGTAGGGAGTGTGATGGAATACTCTCCACTTGCCTGGATGAGTGCAGCTCCAACAACACTCAAGAAGCTCGACACCATCCAGGACAAAGCAGCCCGCTTGATTGGCAGCCCATCCACCACCTTAAACATTCACTCCCTCCACCACAGGCGTACCGTGGCTGCAGTGTGTATCATCTACAAGGTGCACTGCAGCAACTCGCCAAGGCTTCTTTGGCAGCACCTCCCAAACCAGCGACCTCTTCCACCTAGAAGGACAAGGGCAGCAGGCGCATGGGAACACCACCACCTCCAAGTCACACACCATCCTGCCTTAGAAGTACATCGCTGATCCTTCATCGTCGCTGGGTCAAAATCCTGGATCTCCCTACCCAACAGCACTGTGGGAGTATCTTCACCACATGGACTGCAGCGGTTCAAGGCGGCGGCTCACCACCACCTTCTCAAGGGCAACAAATGCTTGCCTTGCCAGCGACGCCCAGATCCCATAAATGAATTTAAAAAAAAACTTGTAAAGGAAATAATTGCAGGGCTAAGGAGAAACAGCAGCAAGGAGGAGTAGAACTAATTGGATCGCTCTTTCAAAGAGCTGGCACAGGCACGATGGGCTGAATGGCCTCCTTCTGTACTGTATGAGTCTATGATTACAACCTAATAGACTACCTTTTAAAGTGTTAAGTGCTTTGGGACATCCCAAGGACGCGATAATGTGTATATAAATCTGAGTGCTCCCTTCATAATCGAAATGCAACACTGTATTCACACCGAGTGCTATCGTCAGACATCATTTATGGTTCCTTCAGTAAAGAAACATGCTCCTTCAGTAAAGAAACATTCTCCTTCTGTGGCACGGCCCCAAACACAGCGCACACATTGCTTACGGGTCACAAGCACAAAAGCTTCCTGTGACACTCCTCACCAGAACACACTTTTCAAGCAGGCCAGATAGGACCAGGGTTGTGGGGCGGGTCTTGATCCCGCAACCTTCTGACTCAGAGGCGAGAGTGCTACCCACTGAGCCACTGGCCGACACCTAACAGACTTGCAAGAAGGGGAGTGGAGGAGATTCACCAGGATGTTACCTGGAGCGTTTCAGCTATGAAGAGAGACTGGACAGGCTGGGGTTGTTTTCCTTAGAGCAGAGAAGGCTGAGGGGGGACCTGATTGAGGTGTACAAAATTATGAGGGGCGTAGATAGAAAGGAACTTCTCCCCTTAGTAGAGGGGTCAATATCGAGGGCCGAGATTCAAGGTAAGGGGCAGGAGGTTTAGAGGGGATTTGAGGAAAAACTTTTTCACCCAGAGGGTGGTTGGAATCTGGAACTCGCTGCCTGAAAGGGTGGTAGAGGCAGGAACCCTCACAACATTCAAGAAGCATTTAGATGAGCACTTGAAACGTCATAGCATACAAGGCTACGGACCAAGTGCTGGAAAGTGGGATTTGAATAGACAGGGCTTGATGGCCGGCGCAGACACGATGGGCCGAAGGGCCTCTTTCTGTGCTGTATAACTCTATGGCTCTCTATGACTATAACAAACCTCGAGTGGTTGGAGGCACAATTGGAAGCGGTTGTTGGGCCCGAGCTGGCCTGTCGGAATTTTTCCTCCCGGGCCAAATGGGCATCTCTCATCCAGATCGAACACGTGACTCAATCGAGACCGCAAACAAACAGCAAGTTGGCGGACTTTCTCCCACAACAGGGCGGGCCACCGCTGTCCTCCAGGACATTGTTGCTGGAACTGCTTCCAACTTGACAATCCAATATCTATGGGAGGCGGCCCACAGTCCCTTCGGGCTCTACTGATGATTGACCAGACGCACTGGCTCATTAACACGAACCTGGGAGGGTTAGATTTGTCCCTGGACCCGGGATTCTTCCCACCCACTCTGCACTGGATCGCCTTACAATGGGTAAGGCGATCCTGGTTGGATAAATATTTGGCCAGCACAGCAGTGTTCTGTTGACAAACTGCAGTTTTAGCTTTAATTACATAGGAAGAGGAGGCCGCCATTCAGCCCCTTGGGCCTGTTCTGCCATTGAATTAGATCATTGTTAATCTGTATCTCAACTCCCATCTACCCGTCTTGGTTCCGTAACCCTTAATACCCTTGCCTAACAAAAATCTATCGATCTCAGTTTTGATATTGTCAATTGACACCACCCACCACCACCCCCCCCCCCCCCCCCCCCCTCCAGACGCAACAGATTTTTTTTTTTTGGGAGAAGCCTGAACAGCCTGGCTCTAATTTGAAGGTTCTGCCTTAAATCAGTTATCAAGATGGAAAGCTATCTGCTGAGATCTGATTGGCTCTGGGTGTGAGCTTTCCATTCTGGTCTTCGAATCAGAATAGTACAGCACAGAAAGGGGCCATTCGGCCCATCGAGTCTGCGCCAGCTCTTTCGAAGAGCAATCCAGTTAGTCCCACTCCCTCCGCTCTTTCCCCATATCCCTGCAATTTTTTCTCCTTCAAGTATTTATCCAATTCCCTTTTGAGGGCTACTATTGACTCTGTATCCACCGCCCTATCAGGCAGTGCATTCCAAATCCTAAACACTCGTTGCATAAAAAAGATTTTCCTCACGTCACCCCTGGTTCTTTTGCCAACCAACTTATATCTGTGCCCCCTCCTTGGTTATCAACCCTTCAGAGCCAATGTTGTCTCCTTCAGAATCTGACCAACCTATTGTGCATCTCCAGAATTTTCTTTTAAATTTAGATACCCCAGCACTTTTATTTTTGAAACATATCTATTAAGTCCTTCAGGAGCACTGCATGTGGGATGAAAAATCACATGATTTAAAAATATAAATCTTGTAACTACTTATAATTTCCCCTCCCTGTTTTACCACAGTCTGCAGGAGCCAGAGTGGTTTGTAATCGCCCCTCCTTCAGCTTTTATCACCGTCTCTGTGAGCTGCCCATTCTACACCGTGTTACTAAGCACAGCCCTGCTGTGAAGTTCCACAGCCCGCTCCTCTCCACCCAGCCAGGTCTCAGCAAGTCTCTCACGTCCCATCTCAATCAGCCCAGCAGGGGAGGTAGGAGTGCAACCACACTGGAGTTCTGTGCGCAGGTCTGGGCTCCAGATTCCAAAAAGGGTACAGAGGCACTGGAGAATGTGCAAAAAAATATAGATTTATAAAAAGGATGATACCAGAACGGAGGTGTCTTAACGATAAGATTGGACAGGCTCTAGAAAAAAAAGAGAAGGCCGAGTGGTGAACTGATAGGTCTTTAAAAGTACGAAGGGGTTTGATAGGGTAGATGTTTCCACTGGAGGGGGGAAGAGCAGAGCTAGGGGTCATAAATATAAGATAGTCATTCATAAATCCAATAGGGAATTCAGGAGAGGTTCTTCACTCAGAGTGGTTTGAATGTGGATCTTAGTACCACATGGAGTGCTTGAGGCAAATAGCATAGATTCCTTTAAAGAGAAGCTGGATGAACACACGAAGGAGAAAGGAATAGGAGGATATGCTGATAGGGTGAGATGAAGTAGAGCGAGAGGGGGCTCGTGTGGAGCATAAACATCAGCAGGGACCAGTTGGGCCGAAGAGCCTGGTTCCGTGCAGTAAATACTGTGCAATTGGCCACAGCACAACCACACACAGAGGAGGAGGGGGAAGGAGGGGAAGGAGGGGGGGGGGGGGAAGGAGAGGAAGGAGGAGAGAAAAAGACACCCCCAGACACCAGTCTCTCTCTCTCAGCCCCACCCCCAGACAATTCAAATCGCTTTATTGGCATGATGATGATGACAAGTTACATCTTATGTTGCCAAAGCATCGAAAAACATTCATGGTTTAACACAAAAAATACAGATCTATCCATACAGTGCATAAACAGATATATCCCGGAGTGTATAAATATACATTCATATAATTTATATATACTCTTTTCTTATATTTAGTGGTTGTCCCTCTGTTTATGGCAAGCTGTAACATAGTGTGCCGCTAAGGTTACACAATTTCTCTCTTCCCCTAGTAGGTATGGGAGTTTTTGGTCGTCATTCAAATTTCTGAATTCCGGGCATATTTTTGTGAATTTTGGGTAGAAATTCTCCCTTATGCCCTGATATTTTCTACAAGCTGTGAGGAAGTGCATCTCTGTCTCCACCACTCCCTGACTGCAGTGAGAGCATATCCTGTCCTCTCTTGGTAGCCGGGTCTGCCTGTGTCTACCTTTTTCGATCGCCAGGTTATGTTCACTAAGTCTGTACATTGTCAAGGTTTTTCTCAGTTTGCTATCCTTTACCATGGTCAGGTAATCAGCCATGTTGTATTGTCTGTTTAGGGCCAAGTAGCAATCGAGTTTGTTTTGGGTTTTTGTTGTTTCTGCCCAATATGACAGATATTTTTCCTTTTGCTTAGTGACGATTGTGTTGGGTCGAATTCTGTGTGTTACACTGTCACTGTCCTGTGGCTGGTTATTGTTAGTAGTTACTTCACTGAGTCCCAGGACTAGTATTCTTCTTTATGGTCCTCTCTTGGCATTTCAGGGCTTCGTAATGATAGCAGTGGGGGTTGCTCATTTTTAGGTGTTTCCAAAATTTGGTGGCTCTTTTTTGGATAGTGATTATTAATGGATATTGGCCTAGTTCTGCCCTGCATGCATTGTTTACGGTTTTCCTTTGAGTCCGGAGGATGTTTTTACAGAATTCTGCATGTAGGATCTCAATTGGGTGTTTGTCCCATTTTGCAAATTCTTGTTGTGTTAGCGGTCCCCACACCTCACTGCCATAGAGTGCAATTGGTTCAATTACTGATTTAAACATTTTGAGCCAAATGCTAATTGGGATTTCTATTTGGATTGATTTTTCTTAATGGCATAGAAAGCCCTTCTTGCTTTCTCTTTCAGTTCATTCACAGCCAGATGAAAATTTCCCATAGAACTGATTTTTAAGCCCAAGTATGTGTAGTTAGTGGTTTGTTCAATTTTGGTTGTTCCTAGTGTGAAATTTATTTTGGGTCCCTGATGTCTGGACCTTTGCTGGAACACAAGGACTTTGGTTTTTTGGGGATTTATTGTCAGGGCCCAGGTCTAGCAGAACAGCTCCAGCAGATCCAGGTTCTGCTGTAGACCCTCCTTAGTTGGTGACAGCAGAACCAGGTCATCTGCATAGAGGAGGAATTTAACCTTGGATTCATATAGGGTGAGGCCGGGTGCTGTAGATTGTTCAAGTAGTTTTGCCAATTCATTTATGTAAATATTAGAGTGTCGGTGAGATGGGCGAGCCCTGCGTCACCCCCCCCCCCCGCCCTGTGGGAAGTATTTTGTTTGTTTGTCTCCAATTTTAACTGCACATTTGTTGTTTGTATACATTGATTTAATTACATCATATGTTTTTCCCCCTACCCCGCTTTCGATAAGTTTCAGGAATAGACCGTCGTGCCAGATGGAATCGAAAGCCTTCTGGAAATCTATAAAGCATGCGTAGATTTTGCTTTTGTTTTGATGAACATGTTTGTCGATTAGGGTCTGTAGGGTGAAGATATGATCTGATGTTCAAAAGTTTGGTAGGAATCCAATTTGGCTTTTACTCAAGACATTGTGCTCCTCAAGGAAGTTTATAAGTCTTTTGTTTATGATACTACAGAATACCTTCCCCAGGTTACTGTTTACACAGATGCCTCGATAGTTATTTGGGTCGACACCAGTCTCTCTCTCAGCAGCTCCCCCCACACCAGTCTCTCTCTCTCTGCCCCCCCCAGAAACTAGTCTCTCTCTCTCTCAGCACCCCCCCCCCAAGACACCAGTCTCTCTCTCAGCACCCACCCCCCCAAGACACCAGTCTCTCTCTCAGCACCCCCCAAGACACCAGTCTCTCTCTCAGCACCCCCCCAGACACCAGTCTCTCTCTCAGCACCCCCCCAGACACCAGTCTCTCTCTCAGCACCCCCCCAGACACCAGTCTCCCTCTCAGCCCCCCCAGACACCAGTCTCCCTCTCAGCCCCCCCAGACACCAGTCTCCCTCTCAGCCCCCCCAGACACCAGTCTCCCTCTCAGTCCCCCCAGACACCAGTCTCCCTCTCAGCCCCCCCAGACACCAGTCTCCCTCTCAGCCCCCCCAGACACCAGTCTCCCTCTCAGCCCCCCCAGACACCAGTCTCCCTCTCAGCCCCCCCAGACACCAGTCTCCCTCTCAGCCCCCCCAGACACCAGTCTCCCTCTCAGCCCCCCCAGACACCACTCTCTCTCTCAGCCCCCCCACCCCCGACACCAGTCTCTCTCTCGCCCCCAGACACCAGTCTCTCTCTCTCTCAGCCCCCCCCAGACACCAGTCTCTCTCTCAGCCCCCCCAGACACCAGTCTCTCTCTCAGCCCCCCCAGACACCTCTCTCGCTCAGCCCCCCCAGACACCAGTCTCTCTCTCTCTCTGCCCCCACCCCAGACACCAGTCTCTCTCTCTCAGCACCCCCCAGACACCAGTCTCTCTCTCTCAGCCCCCCCCAGACACCAGTCTCTCTCTCAGCCCCCCCAGACACCAGTCTCTCTCTCAGCCCCCCCAGACACCAGTCTCTCTCTCAGCCCCCCCAGACACCTCTCTCGCTCAGCCCCCCCAGACACCAGTCTCTCTCTCTCTCTGCCCCCACCCCAGACACCAGTCTCTCTCTCTCAGCACCCCCCAGACACCAGTCTCTCTCTCTCAGCACCCCCCAGACACCAGCCTCTCGCTCAGCCCCCCCAGACACCAGCCTCTCGCTCAGCCCCCCCAGACACCAGCCTCTCGCTCAGCCCCCCCAGACACCAGCCTCTCTCTCTGCCCCCCCGACACCAGTCTCTCTCTCTCTCTCTCTGCCCCCACCCCCGACACCAGTCTCTCTCTCTCAGCACCCCCCACCGACACCAGTCTCTCTCTCTCAGCACCCCCCAGACACCAGTCTCTCTCTCTCAGCACCCCCCAGACACCAGTCTCTCTCTCTCAGCACCCCCCAGACACCAGTCTCTCTCTCTCAGCACCCCCCAGACACCAGTCTCTCTCTCTCAGCACCCCCCAGACACCAGTCTCTCTCAGCACCCCCCAGACACCAGTCTCTCTCTCTCAGCACCCCCCAGACACCAGTCTCTCTCTCTCAGCACCCCCCAGACACCAGTCTCTCTCTCTCAGCACCCCCCAGACACCAGTCTCTCTCTCTCAGCACCCCCCAGACACCAGTCTCTCTCTCTCAGCACCCCCCAGACACCAGTCTCTCTCTCTCAGCACCCCCCAGACACCAGTCTCTCTCTCTCAGCACCCCCCAGACACCAGTCTCTCTCTCTCAGCACCCCCCAGACACCAGTCTCTCTCTCTCAGCACCCCCCAGACACCAGTCTCTCTCTCTCAGCACCCCCCAGACACCAGTCTCTCTCTCTCAGCACCCCCCAGACACCAGTCTCTCTCTCTCAGCACCCCCCAGACACCAGTCTCTCTCTCTCAGCACCCCCCAGACACCAGTCTCTCTCTCTCAGCACCCCCCAGACACCAGTCTCTCTCTCTCAGCACCCCCCAGACACCAGTCTCTCTCTCTCAGCACCCCCCAGACACCAGTCTCTCTCTCTCAGCACCCCCCAGACACCAGTCTCTCTCTCTCAGCACCCCCCAGACACCAGTCTCTCTCTCTCAGCACCCCCCAGACACCAGTCTCTCTCTCTCAGCACCCCCCAGACACCAGTCTCTCTCTCTCAGCACCCCCCAGACACCAGTCTCTCTCTCTCAGCACCCCCCAGACACCAGTCTCTCTCTCTCAGCACCCCCCAGACACCAGTCTCTCTCTCTCAGCACCCCCCAGACACCAGTCTCTCTCTCTCAGCACCCCCCAGACACCAGTCTCTCTCTCTCAGCACCCCCCAGACACCAGTCTCTCTCTCTCAGCACCCCCCAGACACCAGTCTCTCTCTCTCAGCACCCCCCAGACACCAGTCTCTCTCTCTCAGCACCCCCCAGACACCAGTCTCTCTCTCTCAGCACCCCCCAGACACCAGTCTCTCTCTCTCAGCACCCCCCAGACACCAGTCTCTCTCTCTCAGCACCCCCCAGACACCAGTCTCTCTCTCTCAGCACCCCCCAGACACCAGTCTCTCTCTCTCAGCACCCCCCAGACACCAGTCTCTCTCTCTCAGCACCCCCCAGACACCAGTCTCTCTCTCTCAGCACCCCCCAGACACCAGTCTCTCTCTCTCAGCACCCCCCAGACACCAGTCTCTCTCTCAGCACCCCCCAGACACCAGTCTCTCTCTCTCTCTCTCTCTCAGCCCCCCAAACAATCAATCTCCCACAGACCGACAATACACGGCAGAAGAAATGAAGAACAAATTCCAATAGCAAAGTGTGACTGCTTCAGGAGAACGTTGGGGGTTGGAGAAAGATTGACTGCACGTCACCGGATAGAAACTTAAAATGAATCACAAGTCACTTCTGCTTCCAAAACGAAAGTTCAGATTTTAAAAAGGTCAATCGACGTGCAACTTAAAAATCTGAAAAGGAAGTATTTGAAGGTGTAACGGAGGCCGTTTTCGTTAAGTAACACAGACAAGCCTGCCTTTCCCTGGCCCTGCTAATTAACTTCACATAATGGCCCGCCTGTCTCCCCAGCGAGCCGGAAACCCAGCACCTTGTACACAGACACAGAATTATTAAACCTGGCACACGTGGTTTTAAAATATGTAGTTGCAGATTTTTTTTTTTTTTTTTTTTATAAAAAGGAGCTTCTTTCGCAGAGACATAAAAAAAGTTAGTCAACGAAGCGAAAAAGTTTTAAAGTTTAATCAGAATGAGTTGGGAGGCGAGAACACAAGTCGTGGGGAACAGCTCGAAACTGACCCAAGCAGCGTGCAAAAGGCTGAAATTGAACATAGAGACATGAATCGCGCCAAGTACTTCGAGTAGCGTTTCCCCTTCCTTCCCTCCCTCCCTCCAGCTTTGTTGGAGCAGTCGACTGAATTTCAGGTTGAAGAACCCCTTACCTTCACAAAGAGTTCCACTCGCTTTTCGTCATCCATTGCTCACAGGAAGGAATTGCACAAGGTGTTTGTTTTCTGCTGCTTCTTGTTGTTCTTGCCCCCGCCACACGCGTTTATAAAATTCTGCACGTTCCTCTCCTGGTCGCGGTTTATAAAACAGCCCGTCGGTCACCTTTCGGTAGCGTCCTGGCCTGCGTCTGACTGCTGCGGACCACACCCCGGAAGCAAGCAAACAAGTGCGCTGTGCTTAACTGACCCGTGCTGGTTTGAGACAAGGGGGAACCCAGAAAACTAATCAAACCCAGAAAGAGAGAGAGGAGCACAGAAATAGAGACAGACAGAAAGAGCTGGACATGTACTTAACAGATAGATCTACCAAAAGATATAGGCATGCAGAGAGAGATAGAACAAGATAGGCATACAGGGAGAGAGAGAGATAGACAGGCATATATATAGAGAGATGTAGTCACTGTTGTAATGTAGGAAACAAGGCAGCCAATTTGCGCACAGCAAGCTCCCACAGACAGCAATGCGATAATGACCAGATCATCTGTTTTAGTGATGTTGATTGAAGGATAAATATTGGCCCAGGAGACCAGGGAGAACTCACCCCCTGCTCTTCGAAATAGTGACCATGGTATCTTTTACGTCCACTCAAGAGAGAAGACGGGGCCTGGGTTTAACTTCCCATCTGAAAAACGGCACCTCTAGGAACATAGGAACAGGAGGAGGCCATTCAGCCCCTCGAGCTTGTTCCGCCATTCAATGAGATCGTGGCTGATCTGCTCCATATACCCGCCTTTGGCCCATATCCCTTAATACCTTTGGTTAACAAAAAGCTATCAATCTCCGATTTAAAATGAACAGTTGACCCAGCATCAATTGCCGTTTGCAGAAGAGTGTTCCAAACTTCAACCACCCTTTGTGTGTGGAAGTGTTTCCTAATTTCACTCCTGAAAGGCCTGGCTCTAATTTTTAGACCATGCCCCAGAGTCCTAGACTCCCCAACCAGCGGAAATAGTTTCTCTCTATCTACCCTATCAGTTCCCCTTAATATCGTGAAAACTTCCATCTGATCACCCCTTAACCTTCTAAATTCCAGGGAATACAACGCTAGTTTGGGTAATCGCTCCTCGTAACTTAACCCTTGGAGTCCGGGTATCATTCTGGTAAACCTACGCTGCACTCCCTTCAAGGCCAATATATCCTTCCTAATGTGTGGTGCCCAGAGCTGCTCACAGTATAGAATCATGGAATGGTTACAGCACAGAAGGAGGCCATTCGGTCCGTCGAGCCCGTGCCACCTCTCTGCAAGAGCACTTCAGCTAGTCCCACTCCCCCGCCCTTTCTCCGTAGCCCTGCAAATTTTTTACCTTCAGGTACTTATCCAATTCCCTTTTGAAAGCCATGATTGAATCTGCCTCCACCAACCTTTCAAGCAGTGCATTCCAGATCCTAACCACTCGCTGTGTAAAAAGTTTTTCCTCATGCCACCTTTGGTTCTTTGCCAATCACCTTAAATCTGTGGCCTGTGGTTCTCGACCCTTCCGCCAATGGGAACAGTTTCTCTCTATCTACTCTGTCCAGACCCCTCATGATTTTGAACACCTCCATCAAATCTCCTCTCAACCTTCTCTGCTCTAAGAAGAACAATCCCAGCTTCTCTAGTCTATACACATTACTGAAGTCCCTCATCCCTGGCATCATTCTTGTAAATCTTTTCTGCACCCTCTCTAAAGGCCTTCACATCCTTCCTAAAGTGCGGTGCCCAGAATTGGACACAGTACTCCAGTTGAGGCCAAACCAGTGTTTTATAAAGGTTCATCGTAACTTCCTTACTTTTGTACTCTATGCCTCTATTTATGAAGCCCAGTATCCCGTATACTTTTCTAACCACTTTCTCAACCTGCCCTGCCACCTTCAACGATTTGTGCACATATACCCCCAGGTCTCTCGGTTCCTGCACCCACTTTAGATTTGTACCTTTTAGTTTATGTTGCCTCTCCTCGTTCTTCCTACCAAAATGTATCACTTTGCACTTTTCTGCATTAAATTTCATCTGCCACGCGTCCACCCATTTCACCAGCCTGTCTATGAAGTCTATCACTATCCTCCTCACTGTTCACTATGCTTCTAAGTTTTGTGTTGTCTGCAAATTTTGAAATTGTGCCCAGTACATCCAAGTTCAAGTCATTAATATATATCAAGAAAAGCAGTGGTCCTAGTACCGACCCTTTGGGAACACCACTGTATACATTCCTCCAGTCCGAAAAACAACCATTCACCACTACTCTCTGTTTCCTGTCACTTAGCCAATTTCGTATCCATGCTGCCACTTATATAGTACTTTTCACGACCTCAGGATGTCCCAAAGCGCTTTACAGCCAATGAAGTACTTTTTGAAGTGTGGTCACTATTGTAATGTAGGAAATGTGGTAGACACCAAGGTCCCACCAACAGCAATGTGAGAATGACCAGATAATCTGCTTTAGAGATGTTGGTTGAGGGATAAATATTGGCCCAGGACACCGGGGAGAACGCCCTGCACTTCTTCAAAATAGTGGCCATGGGATCTTTCACGTCCACCTGACAGAGCAGACGTCTCATCCAAAAGACGGCACCTTTGACACTGCAGCGCTCCTCTCAGCACCGCACTGGAGTGTCAGCCTAGATCATATGAAGGGGAAAGGAATAGAAGGATATGGTGATAGGGTGAGATGAAGTAGGGCTGGGAGGAGGCTTGTGTGGAGCATAAACACCGGCGTGGACCAGTTGGGCCGAATGGCCTGTGCCTGAGTTGTAAAATTCCATGTAATTATCATGGTGGGGGGGTGGGGGGGACCATTTCAGCCCAGATGTCACGCCGTTAGACGCACTTAGTTCTGTGCATTTGTTGGGCCAGAATCTGAGGTGATGACATGGAAACAAAGTGGATGTCTGCTGCCAGCTAGAGCAAGCTGAGTCGGTGCCGTTTATAATTCGAACCTGTAGCCAAGGGACAGGGGAACTGGGAGTCGACTGTCATCGGCAATTCTAGTAACACTAAAGCAACTGCGATTGGCGCAGTGTTCTTCACCTCCTCCAGCCCTACAACTCTCCGAGAACTCTGCCCTCCTCCAACTCTGGCCTCTTGCCCATCCCCTGCTCCTTTCACCCCACCATTGCCTTCAGCCGCCGAGGCCCTGAGTTCTGGAATTCCTTCCCTAAACCTCTCCGCCTCGCACTCTCCTCCTTCAAGACGCTCCTTTAAAAACCCACCTCTTTGACCAAGCGTTTGGTCACCCATCCTAATATCTCATTCTTTGGCTCGGTGTTCCTTTGTGTCTGACAATCGCTCCGGTGAAGCACCTTGGGATATTTTACTACATTAAAGGTGCTGTATAAATGCAAGTTGTTGTTGTTGTTGTATTGGACGGTCTTATCGCCTCTGTAGTGCTATCACTGATAAACAGGTAGCCTGTTGTTGCTATTTGCACCGCAAAGGTGCTGCCGCATCACAAAGGGACTCATCCTGACACACAAGGGAAATGCTTGGCTCTTTATCCAATCTAAAAGCATGGCAAGCACGCTCCCCGGTGTTTTATCTTCAGCCGGGGCCGGAGTGATCACTGCTGGAAGCCCCACGTGCACGGACACCGGGCGAGAGGACAGGGGCTGGGCTTGCCTGCGATGCACACCTTGGTCGATTAGCTTGGCAGGGCTCACTGCGTTAGGTCCCCCACGAGGAATGATCTCTGAGCCGGGTGCCAAAGGAAAGGCGGAACAGGCTGAAATAAGGTGGGAGGAGGCTCGTGTGGAGCATAAATACCGGTGTAGACCAGTTGGGCCGAATGGCCTGTTTCTGTGCTGTAAGTTCTATGTCATTCTTTTCGCTAGAAGCAGGCCATTCGGCCCAACTGTGCTGCTGTTTACACTGCACACGAGTCTCCTCTCATTCCAGCGACCTCATCGCAGCCTTTCAGCATGTCTTTCTAGCCCCTTTGCTCTCATGCACTCGTCTAGTTTCCTTTTGAAATCATTCGCCTCAACAATTTCCCGTGATAGCGAGTTCCACATTCTAACCTCTCTCTGAGTAAAGAGATTTCTCCAATTTCCCTATTGGATTTACCAGTAACTATCTTGTATTAATGGCCCCTACTTCTGGATTCTCCCACAAGTGGAAACATTCTCTCCACATCTACACTGTCCGACCCATTCATAATTTTAAAGATCTCGATCAGGTCACCTCCTGATGTTAGGAACTAGAAAGTATACTCTCCTTAGAGACATCCTCCTCACTGAGGACAGATGCATGGATATGTATACAGGGATATATATATATATTATAGAGAGAGAGAGAGAGAGAGTTATATATAAAAAACATAACTGCTGGTTCAACTCATTGTTTTTTATTGCTGTAATATTTTATTTGAATTCTTCCAGGCACGAAAGAAAGATCACAGAGAAAAATCGCTAGCACGGACAGCAGAATCTTGCAGTTTTGAGCGATTAAGAGCACGGGATTGTGTAATTAGAAACCCCGATTAGTGCCCGATCTTCTAGATCGCTTTAAAATTACGAAGGGGTTCGATAGGGTAGACGTAGAGAAGATGTTTCCACTTGTCAGGGGCGACCAGAACTAGGGGCCATAAATAGAAGATAGTCACTAATACATCCAACAAGAAATTCAGGAGAAACTTCTTTACCCAGAGAGTGGGGAGAATGTGGAACTCGCTACCACAGGGAGTGGTTGAGGTGAATAACATAGCTGGATTTAAGGGGAAGATAGATAAGTACACGAGGGAGAAAGGAATCGAAGGATATGCTGATGGGCTGATATGAAGCAAGGTGGGAGGAGGCTCGGGTGAAGCATGAACACTGGTATGGACCAGTTGGGCCGAATGGGCTGTTTCTGTGCTGAAATTTCAATGTAGTTCGATGTAAACTACAAGCACAGCTAACTTTTTGCCAGAAATGGACTATTTTTGGGTGGCGATACTATATCCCTGAGAAAGAGGCTTTCCTGTTGTCTGATAGTTGATGGAAATAGTTTGACATGGTGCAATTACCAGTTCTGCCATACTCATGACTGTCCTTTCAAATCTTACAACTCCTCAATGATGGTATCATAGTCATTGTTAATGAATACTGATAGTTCAATACAGTAGAACAGTTGCACGTGGAGAGAGAAACAATCTTTCCCAACTCTCCCTAACACCAGGGCTAAAATGGTTAAATTACAAGGACAGGCTGCATGGACTAGGCTTCTATTCCCTTGGAGTATAGAAGATTAAGGGGGTGTTCTAATTGAGGGGATTAAGATGACTAAAAGATATGATAGGTTAGATAGAGAGAAACTATTTCCTCTGGTGGGGGATTCTAGAACAAGGGGGCATAACCTTAGAAAATTCGAACAAGGCCGTTCAAGGGTGATGTCAGGAAGCAATTCTTCACACAAGGGGGCTCGACAGGGTAGATGCAGGGAAGATGTTTCCCCTCATGGGGGAATCTAGAACTCGGGGGCATAGTTTCAGAATAAGGGGTCGCCCATTTAAAACTGAGATGAGGAGGAATTTCTTCTCTGAGGGTTGTGAATCTGTGGAATTCTCTGCCCCAGAGAGCTGGGGAGGCTGGATCACTGAATATATTTAAGGTGGAGATAGACACATTTTTGAACAATAAGGCAGTGAAGGGTTATGGGGAGCGGGCAAGGAAATGGAGCTGAGCCCAAGATCAGATCAGCCATGATCTCATTAAATGGTGGAGCAGACTCGAGGGGCCAAATGGCCGACTCCTGCTCCTATTTCTTATGTTCTTATAGGGTTAGTGGAAATCTGGAACTCTCTCCCCCAAAAAGTTGTTGAGGCTGGAGGGTCAATTGAAAACATCAAAAGTGAAGATTGATAGATTTTTGTAAGGGTATTTAGAGTTATGGAACCAAGGCGAGTAGATGGAGTTAAGATATAGATCAGCCGTGATCTAATTGGATGGCGGAACAGGCTCGAGCGGCTGAATGGCCTTCTCCTGTTCCTAGGTTTCTACCTTGGTAACTCGTCAGCATTAAAACTGTAATGTATATACCTTTAAGGGGGGAACTACTTTTTACAGCTCATGTATACTGTAGTACCGGCAGTGACCACACCTGTATATAGCACTGAGTAGTAATCTGTACAGTTCAGTTCCAGAATGAGCCACGTTGAGTAAACACCTGTTGTACCGTTCTCCTGCAGTCTGTGTCTTACTACTGACGGACACAACATTGGCGACGAGGCAAATTCGATCCTACCTGCAACTCTGCATCACCTCCCAGGGATTCGTTCCTGGCGACCAGTAGATTGGAGGTCAAGGCCAGAGACACGGGCGTCGACCACGGGCAACCGCCCAGTCATCCAGCAGAGACTCGAGAATTGCGGGGGAGGCTGTTGCGAGCCAGGCTTGGCTTCCCAGCCGCGGTGGTCCAGCGAAACGGGCTGGCAACAGGTAGTGCGCAGACCCTTCCTGGACAGCGGCAGGCTAGAGCCCGACCGAGCGGCACAGCAAAGGGCCGAGCAGCGTCGACAGGGGAGAGAGAGAGAGGGCAGAGCGCACAGGGCACAGCCGGTGTTCAGGGGCCGAGCAGCGTCGAGGAGAGGGAGAGAGACGCGCAGAAACCCGTGAGGCGCCGCCATTGCCACGAGGACTGCCGAGAGCGGCGTTGGCAGCAGCGCAGGAGAAGTGCGCAAAGCCTACAGGGCGCCGCCATTGCCACGAGGACCGCCGAGAGCGGCGTTGGCAGCAGCGGGGGAGGAAGGAAAGCGCGGGAGATGCCATTTTAAGCCAATTTAAACCCCACACCGCTGCTGATAGCAGGAAGATTCAAGTTTCACAAACAGAACCAGCATAAGGATGAAAGCAATGCTGAATATTTAACAGAACTGCGCAAACTATTGAAACACTGCCAGTTTGGAACGGGACTGGCAGATACCTTAAGGGACAAGATTGTGTGTGGGCTTCAAAGTGAAGGAACCCAGAAACGGCTTTTATCTGAAAAGGACCTTACGCTGGACAAGGCTTTCAGCATTGTGGTATCATATGAAGCAGCAGCACGGGGCGCTGCAGAGATACAACAGAGACCGCAAGAATATGGCACAAACGAAATGTCATACAGAACAGAGAAGTGCTATCGCTGCGGCAGAACAACACACGACCACAATGATTGCTGGTTCAAAGACAAAGTGTGCAGACAGTGTGGAAAAGTAGGACGCATAGCACGAGTCTGCAGGTCGGGAAAGAAAACCAGCAATAAGAAATCTCCAAAAGGAAAGCAGAAGAAGGTACATAAGGTGACGGAGAATAGTTCAGACGAACAAAAGAGTGATACCGACTCCGAAAGCAGGGAGCTGAGTTGTCTGAAACTACATAATGTGATCAAAACGGAGGATCACCGAACCATTTGGGTCACTCTCAAGATAGCAGGAGTCCAGGTAAAAATGGAATTGGACACAGTATCAGTCCTAACAGTCATAAACCGACGGGACTACGAGCGGCTATTCTCACACATACCCTTGAGAGACACAAAAATTATTTTGAAGACATACACGGGGCAAAAAGTCTACCCCAAAGGAAAAATAAGGGTGACCGTTATATATAATGGTAAGGAAACACCAAAACTAGACCTGTATGTATTGCAAGATGGAGGACCACCATTACTGGGACGTGAATGGATCCGGAAAATACAGCTGGATTGGCATTCCATGCAAGCACTGACTGTGGCTGCCAAAAAGGATGACGACGTCACACCTGGGCGACTGTCAAAGATCCTAACTGACGCGAAAGAAGTATTCCAGCAAGGACTCGGAACACTAAAAGGCATGACAGCAACAATTAAAATCGAAGAAAACGCAAGCCCAACATTTTTTAAGGCCAGACCGGTACCTTATGCGATCCGCCCAGCCGTCGAAGCAGAGCTGGAGAGTTTGGAACGTTCAGGAGTACTGTCCAAGGTAGACTGGAGCGAGTGGGCTACACCCATCGTCCCTGTGATGAAAAAGTCATTGAGCAGCACGCCTGGGGAACCAAGGAAGGTTCGCATCTGTGGGGACTTTAAGGTAACAGTGAACCCAGTCCTTCACACCGTGCAATATCCACTTCCGCGGATTGAAGATATTTTCGCCTTGCTATCTGGAGGGAAACGCTTCACTAAGATTGATCTGGCCCAGGCGTATCTGCAAATGGAGGTAGAAGAAGCATCAAAAAAATACATCACAATCAACTCCCATAAAGGTCTCTACCAATACAACTGGCTGGTGTTCGGGGTAGCATCAGCTCCGGCTATTTGGCAAAGGGCAATGGAACAAGTCCTGCAAGGAATCTCAGGGACCCAGTGTTATTTGGACGACATCCTGGTCACGGGCGAAAATGACAGTGATCACCTCGCCAACCTGGAACAGGTGCTCACTAGATTGAAGGAATATGGGCTCCGAGCTAACCGCCCCAAATGCGAGTTTTTTAAAAAACAGATCTCGTATTGTGGCCACGTTATCGATAAAGAGGGGTTACATAAGTCCCCAGAAAAGATTGAGGCAGTAGTCAAGGCTCCAGCACCGGAAAACGTGTCACAACTGAGGTCATTCCTCGGGCTGGTAAACTACTACCATAAGTTCTTGCCAAATTTGTCTACAATACTACACCCACTGAACACCCTACTGCAAACTGGAGTGCCATGGAAGTGGAGTGACGAATGTAAACGAGCTTTCCAGAAGAGCAAAACACTAATCACATCGAAAGAGCTATTGGCTCATTTCAACCCAGCACTACCAATTCGGTTGGCGTGTGATGCGTCACCCTACGGCATTGGAGCGGTGCTGTCGCACAAATTCTCGGACGGCTCAGAGGCCAATAGCCTTTGCAGCACGATCACTAACCTCAGCCAAGCGTAACTACGCCCAGATTGACAGGGAGGCCCTCAGCCTAGTGTGGGGAGTGAAAAGTTCAATCACTATCTGCACGGGCAAAAATTCACCTTGCTGACTGACCACCAGCCTCTTGTCTCCATTTTTAATCCGAAGAAGGGCGTTCCGGTGATGACTGTGCAACGACTACAAAGATGGTCACTCTTTCTAGGGGCGCACCACTATGAGATTGAATATAAGGGCACGAGACAGCATGGAAATGCTGATGGGCTATCACGCTTGCCACTGCCTACTGCGGAGGAAGCACCAGCAGTGGATCCTGTCGAAATATTTCATTCGACTATAGTTGAATACCTACCGGTAACTAACGCTCGTATAGAAAAGGAGACCCGAAATGACCCGACACTGTCTCGGGTATATGATTTGACGGTGAAGGGATGGCCAGCACATGGCGACTCACTGTTGCCAGCATTCTCGACAAGAAGAGAACAGCTGTCAGTGTGCCGGGGGACCTTGATGTGTGGATCCCGAGTGGTAATTCCACCCAAGTTAAGGGATAGAGTGCTCAATGAGCGTCATGAGGGTCATCTGGGAGGGGTAAAAATGAAAAGCCTTGCCAGGGCTTATGTGTGGTGGCCGGGAATCGATAAACAAATCGAGGACCTGACAAAGAGCTGCTCAGGATGCCAGAAAGTCCAAAATGCACCACCACATGCCCCTCTACACCTATGGGAGTGGCCCTCATCTCCATGGCAACGGGTGCATATTGATTTAGCTGGTCCATTCATGGACTTAATGTTTTTAATAGCCGTGGATGCGCACTCGAAATGGCCTGAGGTCATCAAAATGTCCTCCACCACCATGGAGAAAACTATTGCAGTCCTACGGACCATTTTTGCCAGGAACGGCTTGCCAGAACAGATTTGCTCCGATAACGGACCACAGTTTGTGTCCGAAGAGTTCCGGAGGTTTATGAAGAAGAATGGGGTAAGGCATTACACATCCGCCCCATATCATCCAGCCACAAATGGATTGGCTGAGAGGTTCGTACAAACCTTTAAGAAGGCAATAAAGGCTATGTACAATGACAACATTCCGCTGCAGCATAAGGTGGACAATTTCCTGTTCGCCTACCGGAATGCGACACATGCAGTCACCAACCAGGCCCCAGCCATGATGTTCTTTAACCAAAGGTTAAGATCTCGCCTGGATTTGCTCAGACCAAACGTACGAAGAGATGTTGAGAGTAAGCAATTCCAGCACATCCATGAGAAGCCAACAAGGAGCTTCAATGTAGGGCAACCAGTCTTGGCCCGCGACTACCGAACAGAAAAATGGCAGCCAGGAATGATATGCACACAGCAGAGCCCACTAATGTACACAGTGGACGTTGGGGAGAACATCGTGAGACGCCATGCTGACCAGATCCTAGAGTCACAGGAACAAGTCAACCCCATGCCTCGCCCATACGTACCTGGTGAGGAACCCGACGTACAGGTCGCATCTACCCCAGAAACAGTAGCATCGGCAGCTGATGACCCAACCGACGACAGGGTACCAGAATCGTCTCCACACCAAGAGCGAGACACTCGGGAAAGGCGCTATCCAGAAAGGATCAGGAAGCCTCCCCAAAGACTGAATATATAAATGGACTATTTTCAGCTAACGTTGTATGTTAAAAGTGTTAATTGTAATTAGTTTGATATTTAATTGTTAAATGAGTGTTATGGTACTGTTAATCTAAAAGGGGAGGAATTGTAATGTATATACCTTTAAGGGGGGAACTACTTTTTACAGCTCATGTATACTGTAGTACCGGCAGTGACCACACCTGTATATAGCACTGAGTAGTAATCTGTACAGTTCAGTTCCAGAGTGAGCCATGTTGAGTAAACACCATGGACGTACAATCCCTCTACACCTCCATCCCCCACCAGGATGGCCTGAGGGCGCTCCGTTTCTTCCTTGAACAGAGGCCCAACCAGTCCCCATCCACCACCACCCTCCTCCGCCTGGCTGAACTTGTTCTCACATTGAACAACTTCTCCTTTGAATCCACTCACTTCCTCCAAATTAAAGGTGTTGCTATGGGAACCCGCATGGGCCCTAGCTATGCCTGCCTGTTCATGGGACATGTGGAACATTCTTTGTTCCAGTCCTACTCAGGTCCCCTCCCTCACCTCTTTTTCCGGTACATCGATGACTGTATTGGTGCCGTTTCCTGCTCTTGCCCTGAACTGGATAAGTTCATTCGCTTTACTTCCAATTTCCACCCTGCCCTCACCTTCACATGGTCCATCTCCGACTCTTCCCTTCCCTTCCTTGACTTCTCCGTCTACATTTCTGGCGATCGGCTTTCAACAAACATCCACTACAAGCCCACCGACTCCCACAGCTACCTGGACTACACTTCCTCCCACCCCGCTTCCTGTAAGGACTCTATTCCTTTCTCCCAGTTTCTCCGTCTCCGCCGCGTCTGTTCTGACGATGCCACCTTCCATACTAGTGCTTCTGACATGTCTTCCTTTTTCCTCAACTGAGGATTCCCCTCTACCGTGGTTGACACGGCCCTTGACCGTGTCCGTTCTATTTCCCGCACTTCTGCTCTCACCCCTGCCCCTCCCTCCCAGAACCACGATAGGGGTCCCCTTGTCCTCACCTTTCACCCCACCAGCCTCCAGGTTCAACGGATCATCCTCCGCCATTTCCGCCACCTCCAACGTGATCCCACCACCAAACACATCTTCCCCTCACCTCCCCTTTCAACATTCCGAAGGGACCGCTCCCTCCGCGACACCCTGGTCCACTCCTCAATCACCCCCAACAGCCCTGCTCCTTCGCCTGGCACCTTCCCGTGCAAGCGCAGGAGATGCAACACATGCCCTTTTACCTCCCCCCTTCCCACTGTCCAGGGCCCCAAACACCCCTTCCAGGTGAAACAGCGATTTACTTGTACTTCTTGCAATTTAATATACTGTATTCGCTGCTCACGATGCGGTCTCCTCTACATTGGGGAGACCAAACGCAGATTGGGCGACCGCTTTGCGGAACACCTCCGTTCAGTCCGTACAGGTGACCTGAGCTTCCAGTCGCCTGTCACTTTAATTCACCGCTTCACTCCCACTCTGATCTCTCTGTCCTCGGGCTATTGCATTGTTCCAATGAAGCTCAACGTAAGCTCGAGGAACAGCACCTCATCTTTCGATTGGACACTTTGCAGCCTGCCGGACTCAACATTGAGCTCAACAATTTCAGATAATTATCCCTGCCCCCATTTTTCATGCAGTATGATTTTTGCCATTCTCATTTGCAACATTTTATCTTTCCTGCCTCTTACAAAAGTACAGGATGTTCTTTCTATTTCTTCCTCCCCTCCTAACCACCCCCCCCCCCCGCCCTGTCTCTGCACCTGCTTAATATCTGTTACATCTCCAGCTTTTTCCAGTTCTGATGAAGGGTCCCAGACCTGAAACGTTAACCCTGTTTCTCTCTCCACTGATGCTGCCTGGCCTGCTGAGTATTTCCAGCATTTTCTGTTGTTATTTTTGAGTAAACACCTGTTGTACCGTTCTCCTGCAGTCTGTGTCTTACTACTGACGGACACAACAAAAACAATAGTGCAAAATTAATAAGTAGGCCCCAAAACCACCAGATCTTGGTAACAATGACGCTCGGGCCTTCAGGGGCCGTCAGACTGCTGGTTTACCCTGAATCCTGCCGACCCACTCTAAATTTCTCTCCGGTTTTCAGGCACGGGCCCAGCGGTGCTGGGCCTGTTGGGTGCCTGTACAGGGAGGAAAAAATAATTAACAGCCCTACTGTTCCCAAAAATGGACAGCATAGGTATTAATGTCAGCCGTGGCTCAGTGGGTAGTGCTCTCTCTCGCCTCTGAGTCGGAAGGTTGTGGGTTCAAGTCCCACTCCAGAGACTTGAGCACATAATCTAGGCTGACACTCCCAGTGCAGTGCTGAGGGAGTGCTGCACTGTCGGAGTTGCCGTCTTTTGGATGAGATGTTAAACCGAGGCCCCGACTGCTCTCTCAGGTGGATGTAAAAGATCCCTTGGAACTATTTTGAAAAAGAGCAGGGAAGTTCTCCCGGTGTCCTGGCCAATATTTATCCCTCAACCAACATCACTAAAACAGATTGTCTGGTCATTATCACATTGCTGTTTGTGGGAGCTTGCTGTGCGCAAATTGTCAGTGCAATTCCCACAATACAACAGTGACTACACTCCAAAAAGTACTTCATTGGCTGTAAAGCGCTTTGGGGTGTCCTTTATTTTTTATTCGTTCAGGGGATGTGGGCATCGCTGGCGAGGCCAGCATTTATTGTCCATCTCTAATTGCCCTTGAGAAGGTGGTGGTGAGCCGCCTTCTTGAACCGCTGCAGTCCGTGTGGTGAAGGTACTCCCGTGCCGGACCTCTACTCGGAGCTCTGGCACGGCAAGAGAGCCCCAGGTGGGCAGAGGAAACGCTTCAAGGACACCCTCAAAGCCTCCTTGAAAAAGTGTAATATCCCCACTGACACCTGGGAATCCCTGGCCCAAGACTGCACAAAGTGGAGGAGAAGCATCCGGGAAGGCGCCGAACACCGAGTCTCTTCGCCGGGAGCAAGCGGAAGCCAAGCGCAAGCAGCGCAAGGAGCGCACGTCAACCCAAGCACCCCACCCACCCGCCCCTTCAACCACCGTCTGCCCCACCTGTGACAGAGACTGTAGGTCCTGCATTGGACTCATCAGTCACCTGAGAACTCATTTTTAATGTGGAAGCAAGTCATCCTCGGTTCCGAGGGACTGCCTAAGAGAAGAGAAGGCACTCCCACAGTGCTGTTAGGGAGGGAGTTCCAGGATTCTGACCAAGCAACGATGAAGGATCGGCGATATACTTCCAAGTCAGGATGGTGTGTGACTTGGAAGGGAACATGGAGGTGGTGGTGTCCCCATGCATCTGCTTGTTGGAGATAGTCATTGCCTGGCACTTGTGTGTCCTGAAGTCATAAAAGGCACTTTATAAATGAAAGTTTTTCTTTCTTTCTTTAACTGAGGCATCATTTCCTACATGACATTAGTGGGTTCAAAAAAGAAAAGACTTGCATTTATATAGCGTCTTTCACAACATCCCAAAGCGCTTCACAGACAATTTACTTTTGAAGTGTAGTCACTGTTGTAATGTATGAAATGTGACAGGAAATTTGCGCACAGCAAGCTCACACAAATAGCAATGTGACAATGACCAGATAATCTGTTTTAGTGATGTTGATTGGCGGATAAATATTGGCCCAGGACACTGGGGAAAACTCCCCTGCTTTTCTTCGAAATAGTGCCATGGGATCTTTTATGTCCACCTGAGAGGGCAGACGGGGCCTCGGTTTAGCGTCTCATTCAAAAGACGGCACCTCTCACAGGGCAGCACTCCCTCAGTACTGCACTGGGAGTGTCAGCCTAGATTTTGTGCTCAAGTCTCTGGAGTGGGACTTGAACCCACAACCTTCTGACGCACAGCTGAGAGAGCTACCCACTGAGCCACAGCCAACACCAGCTTCAGAACTGCGTCCAAGTTGAACATCAGAGAAAAGCTGCCCACCAGGGGGTTAAGTGCTGCGGTCACCGAGACCTGCCCACTCTTTGCGGTTGTGTTTGCTTCCACTGCATTGCGCTGCGCTCTGTTTGAAGCTGTAGCTATTTTTCCTCCTCCCATTTGTGCTGTGTCTTCGTTGCATTAACCCTTTGGCTGCCCAGTCTCCTCTGCAATCTTCCCAATTCCAGACACGATCCGTCATATTCCGGAGAAGATGGCTTGTCACCGGCTGTGATTAACCGTCGAGCTCCACTCTCAGACTGGTTCGGCCGCCCACTTGTCTGTTTTTTGTAAAGGCCGGACCCTGCACTGAGGGTAGATAAAGAGAGACACCGACCCTCAATGGCTCAGTGGCTAATCCACTGCTCAGTTTTTTATATATATATATATACACTGTATTTTCAACATCAGCAACTTGCATCTATATAGCGCCTTTAACATAGTAAAACGTCCCACGGTGCTTCACAGGAGCGATTATCAAATAAAATTTGACAGTGAGCCACATGAGATATTAGGGCAGATGACCAAAAGCTTGGTCAAAGAGGTAGGTTTTAAGGAGCATCTGAAAGGAGGAGAGAGAGGTGGAGAGGCGAAGAGGTTTAGGGAGGGAATCCCAGAGCTTAGAAACCTAGGCAGCTGAAGGCACGGCCACCAATGGTGGAGCAAAGATAATAGGGGATGCGCAAGAGGTCAGAATTCGTGGTAAAATGTCCCAAGGTGCTTCGCGGGAGCGTCATCGACAAAGTTTGACACCGAGCCACATAAGGAAGATACTAGGGACAGGTGACCCAAAAGCTCGGTGAAAAAGGTAGGTTTTAAGGAGCATCTTAAAGGAGGAGGGAGAGGCGGAGAGGTTCAGGGTGGGGAATTCAAGTGTACGCAGAGAATGCTGCAAAGCTCCAACTTGTAGTCAACCCCAGTCAGAGGTGATGAAGCACACAAGGTAACTGCACCCTAACACTCTAGGCTACTTACAGGGAGGATATCCATCAGTCCTCGAGCTGCACCATTCGCTGTACTGCGGACCAGGAACTCGGACTGGCCTTGGCAGCTAATCCCAAGCCATCCACCCACCCCGTGCTGGATAGACCCTTCCATCCACACTCACCCCACATTCCCCCCCACCAGCAGAGTTGGCAGTGTACCCAACTCGTGGTGTATTTTACTCTGCCAGCTGTGGTATTGGATCCTGGTTCCATCTGAAATTCCTCTCCCCCACAGTAAAATGAATGGCGCTGTTCCCGCCCACAGTCACTGGGAAGGACTGGACGAGACCCAAACTCCTTAGAAAAGAGAAGGACTAACTTGCATTGATATAGCATCCTTTCACAACCTGTTTCAGTAAATGGTGACGTTTTATTGATGATAATGGTAATGGCAAATGGTTTGCCCAATTTAAACGTGGGTAGTTTAAGTGGTGGCGACTTGTATTGTATTATCTCTACCTCTCCCTCTCCTCCTTTACGACGCTCCTTAAAAACCTATCTCTTTGACCAAGCCTTTGGTCACCTGCCCTAATATCTCCGTATGTGGCTCGGTGTCAAATTTTGTTTGATAATCGCTCCTGTGAAGCGCCCTGGGACATTTTACTATGTTAAAGACGCTGTATAAATGCAAGTTGTTGTTGTTTTAATAGTTGCCATCAAAGGAGGAAAATATTCCCGCATTGTCTATTCAAACAAAATCGATCAAAATGTGTCTCAACAGTTTCAAAGACTGCCAGCTGTATCTTCCTCAGCGCAGACCCATGGGGGGATCATTTTAATCTAATGCGCTGGGCGGCAGTCTCATGGGATCGGGTGGAACGTTGGTTTTGCACTTCGCCCGATATCACATTCCTTGGACTTTGATGGATAGTAAAAGCGGGGGGGGGGGGGGCGCGGGGGGGCTCGGTTGGGGGTAAAACCAGACTTGCCCCCGATCCCGTCAGCATTCCCGATGGGCGGGTTAGGTTAAAATTGCACACCGCCCCACCCCCCACCCTGTAATGGGTGTCTGGCACTTTAGGCTACTTACAGGGAGGATATCCATCAGTCCTCAATCACAGAATCACAGAAACCTCACAGTACAGATAGAGGCCATTTCGGCCTATCGAGCCTGCACCGACACATATCCCACCCGATCCCCGTAACCCCTACACCAACACATATCCCACCCGATCCCCGTAACCCCTACACCAACACATATCCCACCCTATCCCCGTAACCCCACGTATTTAATCCCCCTAACACTAAGGGTCAATTTTTTTTTTTATATCATAGCCAATCAACCTAACCCGCACATCTTTGGACTGTGGGAGGAAACCGGAGCACCCGGAGGAAACCCACGCAAACACGGGGAGAATGTGCAAACTCCACACAGACAGTCACCCGAGGCCGGATTCGAACCCGGGTCCCTGGCGCTGTGAGGCAACAGTGCTAACCACTATGCCACCGTGCTGCACCATTCGCTGCACTGCGGACCAGGAACTCGGACTGGCCTTGGCAGCTAATCCCAAGCCATCCACCCACCCCGCGCTGGATAGACCCTTCCATCCACACTCACCCCTCATTCCCCCCCACCAGCAGAGTTGGCAGTGTACCCAACTCGTGGTGTATTTTACTCTGCCAGCTGTGGTATTGGATCCTGGTTCCATCTGAAATTCCTCTCCCCCACAGTAAAATGAATGGAGCTGTTCCCGCCCACAGTCACTGGGAAGGACTGGACGAGACCCAAACTCCTTAGAAAAGAGAAGGACAAACTTGCATTTATACAGCATCTTTTCACAACCTCAGGAAGTCCCAAAGTGCTTTACAGCCAATGAAGTACTTTTGAAGTGTAGTTACTGTTATAATGTTGGAAACAATGGCAGCCAATTTGTGCACAGCAAACTCCCACAAACAGCAATGAGATAATGACCTGACAATCTGTTTTAATTTTTTTTTTTTTATTCGTTCATGAGATGTGGGCGTCGCTGTCAGGGCCAGCATTTATTGCCCATCCCTTGTTGCCCTTGAGAAGGTGGTGGTGAGCCGCCTTCTTGAACCGCTGCAGTCCGTGTGGTGAAGGTACTCCCACAGTGCTGTTAGGGAGGGAGTTCCAGGATTTTGACCCAGCGACGATAAAGGAACGGCCTATATATTTCCAAGTCAGGATGGTGTGTGACTTGGAGGGGAACTTGGAGGTGGTGGTGTTCCCATGCGCCTGCTGCCCTTGTCTTGCAAGGTGGTAGAGGTCGCGGGTTTGGGAGGTGCTGCCGAAGAAGCCTTGGCGAGTTGCTGCAGTGCATCTTGTAGATGGTACACATTGCAGCCACAGTACGCCGGTGGTGGAGGGAGTGAATGTTTAAGGTAGTGGATGGAGTGCCAATCAAGCGGGCTGCTTTGTCCTGGATGGTGTTGAGCCTCTTGAGTGTTGTTGGAGCTGCACTCATCCAGGCAAGTGGAGAGTATTCCATCACACTCCTTACTTGTGTCTAGTAGATGGTGGAAAGGTTTTGGGGAGTCAGGAGGTGAGACACTCGCCGCAGAATACCCAGCCTCTGACCTGCTCTTGTTGCCACAGTATTTATGTGGCTGGTCCAGTTAAGTTTCTGGTCAATGGTGACCCCCCAGGAAATTGATGGTGAGGGATTCAGCGACGGTAATGCGTATGAATGTCAAGGGGCGGTGGTTAGACGCTCGCTATTTGGACATAGTCATTGCCTGGCACTTGTGTGGCGCGAATGTTACCTGCCAGTTATCAGCCCAAACCTGAACCTCGTCCAGGTCTTGTTTCATGTGGGCATGGACTGCTTCATTATCTGTGGAGTTGCGAATGGCACTGAACACTGTGCAGTCATCAGCGAACATCCCCACTTCTGACCTTATGATGGAGGGAAGATCATTGATGAAGCAGCAGAAGATGGTTAGGCCTAGGACACTGCAGTGAGGAACTCATGCAGCGATATCCTTGGGCTGTGATGATTGACCTTCAATCACCACAACCATCTTCCTTTGTGCTAGGTATGACTCCAGCCAGTGGAGAGTTTCCCCCCTGATTCCCATTGACTTCAGTTTTACTAGGGCTCCTTGATGACAGACTCGGTCAAATGCTGCCTTGATGTCTTGGGCAATCACTCTCACCTCACCTCTGGAATTCAGCTCCTTTGTCCATGTTTGGACTAAGGCTGTAATGAGATCTGGAACCGAGTGGTCTTGGCGGAAGCCATACTGGGCATCAGTGAGCAGGTTATTGGTGAGTAAGTGCCGTTTGATAGCACTGTCAGTGACACCTTCCATCACTTTGCTGATGATTGAGAGTAGACTGATGGGGCGGTAATTGGCCGGATTGGATTTCTCCTGCTTTTTGTGGACAGGACATACCTGGGCAGTTTTCCACATTGTTGGAATGCCAGTGTTGTAGCTGTACTGGAACAGCTTGGCTAGAGGCACGGCTAGTTCTGGAGCACAAGTCTTCAGCACGATAGCCGGGATGTTGTCGGGGCCCATTGACTTCGCTGTATCCAGTGCGCTCAGCCGTTTCTTGATATCACTTAGAGTGAATCGAATTGGCTGAAGCCTGGCTTCTGTGATGGTGGGACCTCGGGAGTAGGTTGATATGGATCACCCACTTGGCACTTCTGGCTGAAGATGGTTGCAAACGCTTCAGCTTTGTCTTTTGCACCCACGTGCAGGGCTCCGCCATCATTTGAGGATGGGGATATTCATGGAGCCTCCTCCCGTAAGTTGTTTACTAGTCCATCACCATTCATGACTGGATGTGGCAGGACTTTGATCTGATCCGTTGATCGTGGGATCGCTTAGCTCTGTCTATAGCATGCTGCTTCCGCTTCTTAGCATGCATGTAGTCCTGTGTTGCAGCTTCCCCAGGTTGGCACCTTATTTTTAGGTATGCCTGGTGCTGCTCCTGGCTTGCTCTACTACAGTCCTTATTGAACCAGGGTTGGTCCCCTGGCTTGATGGTAATGGTAGAGTGAGGAATATGCCGGGCCATGAGGTTACAGATTGTGGTGGAATACAATTCTGCTGCTGCTGATGGCCCACAGTGCCTCATGGATGCCCAGTTTTGAGTTGCTAGATCTGTTCTGAATCTATCCCATTTAGCACGGTGGTAGTGCCACACAACACGATGGAAGGTGTCCTCAGTGTGAAGATGGGACTTCGTCTCCACAACGACTGTGCGGTGGTCACTGCTACCAATACTGTCATGGACAGATGCGTCTGCGACAGGTAGATTGGTGAGGACGAGGTCAAGTAGGTTTTTCCCTCATATTGGTTCTCTCGCCACCTGTCATAGGTCCAGACTGGCAGCCATGTCCTTCAGGACTCGGCCAGCTCAGTCAGTAGTGGTGCTACTGAGCCACTCTTGGTGATGGACATTGAAGTCCCCCACCCAGAGTAAATTTTGTGCCTTTGCTACTCTCAGTGCTTCTTCCAAGTGGTGTTCAACATGGAGGAGCACTGATTCATCAGCTTGAGGGAGGGCGGTAGGTGGTAATCAGCAGGAGGTTTCCTTGCTCATGCTTGATCTGAAGCCATGAGACTTCATGGGGTCCGGAGTCAATGTTGAGGACTCACAGGGCCACTCCTTCCTGACTGTATACCACTGTGCTGCCACTCCTGGTGGGTCTGTTCTGCCGGTGGGACAGGACATACCCAGGGATGGTGATGGAGGAATTCGGGACATTGGATGAAAGGTATGATTCTGTGAGTATGACTGTGTCAGGCTGTTGCTTGACTAGTCTGTGGGACAGCTGTCCCAATTTTGGCACAAGTCCCCAGATGTTGGTGAGGAGGACTTTGCAGGGTCGACTGGGCTGGGTGTGCCGTTGTCATGTCTGTAGATGGTGCCGAGGTTGATGCCGGGTGGTCCGTCCGGTTTTATTCTTACCGGGTTTCGGTACAACTGAGTGGCTTGCTAGGCCATTTCAGAGAGCAGTTAAGAGTCAACCACATTGCTGTGGGTCTGGAGTCACATATCGGCCAGACCGGGTGAGGACGGCAGATTTCCTTCCCTAAAAGACATTAGTTAACGACAATCCGATATTTTCAGGGTCACCATTACTAGTTTTTTTAATTCCAGATTTATTTAATTAACTGTGTTTAAATTCCCCAGCTGTTGTGGTGAGATTTGATCACATGTCTCTGGATTACTAGCCCAGTAACATAACCACTATGCTAACATTCCCTGTTGGCTGAGGGATAAATATTGGCCTCAGGACACCGGATTGATCTCCCCTTCTCTTTGATATAGCGCCGTGAGATCTTTTACATCCACCGGGCCATTGGTTTAACGTCTCATCCAAAAGGCGATACTTCTGACAGCGCAGCACTCCCTCAGTATTGCACCATTCTAGTGCCAAGGTCACCGAGAAACAATAAGATTTTAAAATTAAATGCAAAGGAAATGTTTTAAGAATCTTTTACAGTAGACACGAGGTAATTGCTTTGAACTGCGGCCTCCTTCCCTCCTCTTCCCAAAGACGGTCTAGCCTGTTTAACTCAATCATTGAATACCCACAAACAGCAGTGTTACGATAGCAAAATACTGCAGATGTTGGAAATCCGAAATAACAACAGAAAATGCTGGAAAAACTCAGCAGGTCAGGCAACATCCGTGGAGAGAAATTTGAGTTGACGTTTCGGGTTGGACCCTTCTTCAAAACTGGAAACAAAAGAAACTAGATCGGAGGCAGGGCTGCGATCGGACAAAAGAATAAAAGAAACAAAAGAAGTAAAAGAGATTAGAAGCTAGACGGGATAGTAATAGGCTGGGATTAGGTGTAAAGTGTACTGGCAGGGCAAAAGATAGCTGCCAGGTGTGAGAGAGAAACAAAAGGAAAAGGGGGGGGGGGAAGGAGTGGAACAATTACAAGAGAAAATGAAATGGGGGCCGAGCTTATGATCTGAAATTGTTGAACTCGATATTGAGTCCGGAAGGCTGCAGAGTGCCTAATCGGAAGATGAGGTGCTGTTCCTCGAGTTTACGTTGAGCTTCTGTGGAACAATACAAGAGGCCAAGGACGGTGAGGTCCGAGTGGGAATGGAGCGGAGAATTAAAATGACAGGCGACCGGAAGCTCGGGGTCACCCTTACGGACTGAACGGAGGTGTTCCGCAAAGCGGTCACCCAATCTGCGTTTGGTCTCCCCAATGTAGAGGAGACCGCATCGTGAGCAGCGAATACAGTATACTAGATTGCGAGATGTACAAGTAAATCGCTGTTTCACCTGGAAGGGGTGTTTGGGGCCCTGGACAGTGGGAAGGGGGGAGGTATAGGGGCAGGTGTTACATCTCCTCCGCTTGCACGGGAAGCTGCCAGGCGAAGCACATTCTTCCAGATCCCCATTTTTATCTGTCTGCATTGGGAGCGTCAGCCTGGATTTTGTGCTTACGTCTCTGGAGTGGGGACCACAACCTTCTGAATCAGAGATGAGAGCGCTGCCCACTGAGCCAGGGCTGATACCGTGACTGTCTCCATAGCCAGATGGTTAACTGGTACGGAGAAAGGATTTGGCAAACTTTCTTCTTTCATCTGTCCAGTGCTGAGGGAGTGCTGCATTGTTGGTGGTGCTATTTTTTCAAATGAGATGTTAGAAAAAAGGCACAGTGTATCCGTTCAGGTGGACATTAAAGATCCGGTGAGAAGCAGAGTGTCCGGGCCAACAGTCCCTCAACAAACACCATCGAAAACAGGTCATCTGCTCATTCATTTATACTGTGTTTGTGAGACCTGGATGTACGCAAATTGGCCGCCGTACTCGCCTACATAACAATAGGGACTACACTTCAAAAGTAATCCAAAGGATCTTAACCGTGCTGTACCTGCCCTGGGATTGTTTCATGGGACAGTGTAGAGGGAGCTTTACTCTGTATCTAACCCGTGCTGTACCTGCCCAGGGAGTGTTTGATGGGACAGAGTGGAGGGAGCTTTACTCTGTATCTAACCTGTGCTGTACCTGCCCTGGGAGTGTTTGATGGGACAGTGCAGAGGGAGCTTTACTCTGTATCTAACCTGTGCTGTACCTGCCCTGGGAGTGTTTGATGGGACAGTGTAGAGGGAGCTTTACTCTGTATCTAACCTGTGCTGTACCTGACCTGGGAGTGTTTGATGGGACAGTGTAGAGGGAGCTTTACTCTGTACCTAACCCATGCTGTACCTGCCCTGGGAGTGTTTGATGGGACAGTGTAGAGGGAGCTTTACTCTGTATCTAACCCGTGCTGTACCTGCCCTGGGATTGTTTCATGGGGCAGAGTAGAGAGCGCTTTACTCGGTATCTAACCCATGCTGTACCAATCCTGGGAGTGTTTGATGGGACAGTGTGGAGTGAGCTTTACTCTGTATCTAACACGTGCTGTACCTGCCCTGGGAGAGTTTGATGGGGACAGTGTAGAGGGAGCTTTACTCTGTATCTAACCCGTGCTGTACCTGCCCTGGGAGTGTTTGATGGGACAGTGTAGAGTAAACTTTATTCTGCATTTAACCCGTGCTGTAGCTGCCCTGGGGATGTTTGATGGGACAGTGTAGAGGGAGCTTTACTCTGTATCTAACCCGTGCTGTACCTGCCCTGGGAGTGTTTGATGGGACAGTGTAGAGGGAGCTTTACTCTGTATCTAACCCGTGCTGTACCTGCCCTGGGAGTGTTTGATGCGACACTGTAGAGGGAGCTTTATTCTGTATCTGAACTGTGTTTTACTGCCCTGGGAGTGTTTGATGGGACAGTGCAGAGGGAGCTTTACTCTGTATCTAACCCGTGCTGTACCTGCCCTGGGAGTGTTTGATGGGACAGTGTAGAGGGAGCTTTACTCTGTATCTAACCTGTGCAGTACCTGCCCTGGGAGTGTTTGATGGGACAGTGTAGAGTAAACTTTATTCTGCATTTAACCCGTGCTGTACCTGCCCTGGGGGTGTTTGATGGGACAGTGCAGAGGGAGCTTTACTCTGTATCTCACCTGTGCTGTACCTGCCCTGGCAGTGTTTGATGGAACAGTGCAGAGGGTGCTTTACTCGCCATCTATCTCCGACCTGAGTGAACTCGATGCTGATATTGGGGTGCCTGGAATGGAAAGACTTGGTATCTAACCCATGCTGTACCAATCCTGGGAGTGTTTGATGGGACAGTGTGGAGTGAGCTTTACTCTGTATCTAACCCGTGCTGTACCTGCCCTGGGAGAGTTTGATGGGGACAGTGTAGAGGGAGCTTTAGAATTCTTGAAGTGCATCCAGGAGAGCTTTTTGAGCCAGCATGTAGAAAGTCCTACAAGAGAGGGGGCGGTACTGGACCTAATTCTAGGGAATGTGGCCGGCCAAGTGGAAAAAGTGCTAGTAGGTGAGCACTTTGGTGACAGTGACCATAATATGGTGAGATTTAAGGTGGTCATGGAAAAGGACAGGGATGGGCCGGAAATAAAGGTTCTAAATTGGGGGAAGGCCGATTTTAATAGGATAAGGCAGGATCTGGCCAAAATGGACTGGGATCAGCTACTTGTAGGAAAATCCGCATCGGAGCAATGGGAGGCTTTCAGAAGGGAGATTGAGATCATACAATGGCACATGTTCCCGTAAAGGTCAAGGGTGGTTCCAAAAACCACAGGGAACCTTGGATGTCAGGGGATATACGAGAATGGATTAGGAAAAAAAGGAGGGCTTTTGGCAGATACAAAAGGCTAAAGACGGAGGAAGCCCTAGAGGAGTACAAAAAGTGCAGGGGGATACTTAAAAAAGAAACTAGGAGATCAAGGAGGGGCCATGAAATAACACTGGCGAGCAATATAAAGGAAAATCCTAAGATGTTTTATAAGTATATTAAGGGTAAGAGGATAACTAGGGAAAAAATAGGGCCCATTAGGGACAAAAGTGGCAATCTGTGTGTGGAGCCGGAAGATGTAGGAGGGGTTCTAAATGATTTTTTTGCACCTGTTTTCACTATGGAGAAGGACGATGTAGACATAGAAATAGGGCGGGGGGACTGTGATATGCTCGAACATATTAACATCGAGAGGGAGGAGGTAGTGGCGGTTTTAGCTGGCCTAAAAATGGATAAATCCCCAGGCCCGGATGAAATGTATCCCAGGCTGCTGTGTGAGGCAAAGGAAGAGATTGCGGGGGCTCTAACACATATATTCAGGACCTCTCTGGCCACAGGGGATGTGCCAGAGGACTGGAGAACCGCTAATGTAGTACCATTATTCAAGAAGGGAAGTAGGGAAAAACCGGGGAACTACAGGCCAGTGAGCCTAACATCAGTGGTAGGAAAATTATTGGAAAAAATTCTGAGGGACAAAATTTGTCTCCACTTGGAGAGGCAAGGATTAATCAGGGATAGTCAACATGGCTTTGTCAAGGGAAGATCATGTCTGACTAATTTGATTGAATTTTTTGAGGGGGTGACTAGGTGTGTGGATGAGGGTAACGCAGTGGATGTGGTATACATGGATTTCAGTAAGGCCTTCGATAAAGTCCCGCACAGGAGACTGGTCAAGAAGGTAAGAGCCCATGGAATCCAGGGTGCCGTGGCACATTGGATACAAAACTGGCTTAGTGGCAGAAGGCAGAGGGTGATGGTCGAAGGTTGTTTTTGTGACTGGAAGCCTGTGGCCAGTGGGGTACCACAGGGATCAGTGCTGGGTCCCTTGCTGTTTGTGGTCTACATTAATGACTTGGATATGAATGTAAAAGGTATGATCAGTAAGTTCGCGGATGATACAAAAATTGGTAGGGTGGTAAATAGCGAGGAGGGTAGCCTCAGTCTGCAGGACGATATAGATGGGTTGGTCAGATGGGCGGAACAGTGGCAAATGGAATTTAACCCGGAAAAGTGCGAGGTGATGCACTTTGGGGGGACTAACAAGGCAAGGGAATACACAATGAATGGTAAGACCCTAGGCAAGACGGAGGGTCAGAGGGATCTGGGTGTGCAAGTACACAGATCCCTGAAGGCGGCGGAACAGGTGGATAAGGTGGTAAAAAAGGCATATGGGATACTTGCCTTCATTAGCCGAGGCATTGAATATAAGAGCAAGGAGGTTATGATGGAGCTGTATAAAACACTGGTTAGGCCACAGCTGGAATACTGTGTGCAGTTCTGGTCGCCACACTACAGGAAGGATGTGATCGCGTTGGAGAGGGTGCAGAGGAGGTTCACCAGGATGTTGCCAGGGCTGGAGCGCTTCAGCTATGAAGAGAGACTGGGCAGATTGGGTTTGTTTTCCTTGGAGCAGAGGAGGCTGAGGGGGGACATGATTGAGGTGTACAAAATTATGAGGGGCATAGATAGGATGGATGCTGAGGAGCTTTTTCCCTTAGTAGAGGGGTCAATAACTAGGGGGCATAGATTCAAGGTAAAGGGAGGGAGGTTTAGAGGGGATTTGAGAAAGAACGTTTTCACCCAGAGGGTGGTTGGAGTCTGGAACTCACTGCCTGAAAGGGTTGTGGAGGCAGGAACCCTCACAATATTTAAGAAGCATTTGGATGAGCACTTGAAATGCCATAGCATACAAGGCTACGGACCAAATGCTGGAATATGGGATTAGATTAGACAGAGCTTGATGGCCGGCGCGGACACGATGGGCCGAAGGGCCTCTATCCGTGCTGTATAACTCTATGGCCTAGAAATTCAGTGCCCTTAGCGCCGATTTTGCGGCGCTAGAGGGCCTAGCGCTGCAATTGGCGCCGGCGCCTAAATTGCCTGGGGCCCTTCCGCCACGGTAGACCGGTAGCGCTGCGCCGGCACCGATGACGTCATCGGTGTGCGCAGCGTCCCGGTTGCCATGGTAACCCGCCCGAACTGGGAAATTGACTTGCGGCCGCCTCGCCCGTGGCAGCCGCAAGCAACGTTCTGGCAGAGGTGCCTTGCACAAGTTTGCGCCGGCGCATTAAAGGCCCCGCGGCGGCCGGCCGCTTTCCCGACGCCCGCCTGGCCGCAGCTCCCTCCCCGGACTTCCCCCCCCCCCCCCCCCGGAACAGAAGCAAGCCCGGCACTTGTCCGAGGTGCCGGGCTCATTTTTAATAAGATTATCGCGGGCCGCGGCCGGGTGCAGGCAGGTCCTCCTTAAGGGAAGGAGGAGGCCTGCACTTCCCGAACCTGCCGCACCGCAGCGGGCGCCGCAGCGCCGGAATAGCGCCGAAATTCAGCGCATAGCGCCAGTTTTCAGGCGCTAACAGCTTTCAGCAGCGCCGGCAGCCGTTTGGGCGCAGAAGTAGTGAATTTTTGGCCCGACCAGCGCGACTTAGCTCCGGCACTAACTTCCGGCGCTAAAGCCGTTGCTGCGCCAAAACCCAATTTCTAGGCCTATGACTCTATGGCCTAGAAATTGGGTTTTGGCGCAGCAACGGCTTTAGCGCCGGAAGTTAGTGCCGGAGCTAAGTCGCGCTGGTCTGGCCAAAAATTCACTACTTCTGCGCCCAAACGGCTGCCGGCGCTGCTGAAAGCTGTTAGCGCCTGAAAACTGGCGCTATGCGCTGAATTTCGGCGCTATTCCGGCGCTGCGGCACCCGCTGCGGTGCGGCAGGTTCGGGAAGTGCAGGCCTCCTCCTTCCCTTAAGGAGGACCTGCCTGCACCCGGCCGCGGCCCGCGATAATCTTATTAAAAATGAGCCCGGCACCTCGGACAAGTGCCGGGCTTGCTTCTGTTCCGGGGGGGGGGAGGGGGGAAGTCCGGGGAGGGAGCTGCGGCCAGGCGGGCGGCGGGAAAGCGGCCGGCCGCCGCGGGGCCTTTAATGCGCCGGCGCAAACTTGTGCAAGGCACCTCTGCCAGAACGTTGCTTGCGGCTGCCACGGGCGAGGCGGCCGCAAGTCAATTTCCCAGTTCGGGCGGGTTACCATGGCAACCGGGACGCTGCGCACACCGATGACGTCATCGGTGCCGGCGCAGCGCTACCGGTCTACCGCGGCGGAAGGGCCCCAGGCAATTTAGGCGCCGGCGCCAATTGCAGCGCTAGGCCCTCTAGCGCCGCAAAATCGGCGCTAAGGGCACTGAATTTCTAGGCCTATGACTTTGGTCCACAGCACTAACATCCCTCACCTTTAAGAGATGAGCACAAAATTGATAAAAAATAGAACCGTTAAAAAATCCTGTTGAAGTGCGCCTCAGTTGCAAGGAGTTAATATTGCTTCACATTTTTCAGAGTAGAAATATCAGCAAGCTCTCGGAAATGTCTTAATGTCCCTGGGCTAGAAACAGCCAGTGAGCAACACAACTCCGATAAGTTCTGACAAATAATCCACCCACTAACCTTAATTAGCAATTAAACTGGATGACATGTTTCTAGTCAAATAATAGCAGGTGGAGCACTGCCTGTTTACTGTTTAAACAATGCACAAAGGATCCCATACAGTCTGGTGTGTTACTCATAGGACAATACACAGTCTGTTCCGTACACACAGGAGAACATACAGTCTGGTGTCTTACACACAGGATAATGCACAGTCTGTTCCGTATATACAGGAGAACATACAGTCAGGTATGTTACACACAGGATAATGCACAGTCTGTTCATACATGCAGGAGAACATACAGTCAGGTATGTTACACACAGGATAATGCAGTTTGTTCCGTACATACAGGAGAACATGCAGTCTGGTGTGTTACACACAGGATAATGAAAGAAAGAAATTGCATTTATATAGCGCCTTTCATGACCTCTAGATGCCTCAAAGTGCTTCACAGCCAATTATGTACTTTTGAGGTGTAGTCACTGTTGTAATGTCGGAAGTTTGGATAGAATGTGAGATGGTCCGATGAGTCTTGGGCTAGGAGATGGAATAGAATGTGAGATGGTCCATGAGTCTTGGGCTAGGGGATGGGTTAGAGTGAGAGATGATCCATGAGGCTCAGGCTATGAGATGGGTTAGAGTGAGAGATGGTCTATGAGTCTTGGGCTAGGAGATGGGTTAGAGTAAAAGATGGCCCATGAGTCTTGGGCTGGGGGATGGGTTAGAGTGAGAGATGGTCCATGAGTTTCAGGCTATGAGATTGGTTAGAGTGAGAGATGGTCCATGAGTCTTGGGCTAGGGAAAGGGTTAGAGTGAGAGATGATCGAATGAGCCTTGGGCTATGAGATGGGTTAGAGTGAGAGATGGTCCATGAGTGTTGGGCTAGGGGATGGGTTAGAGTGAGAGATGGTCCATGAGTCTTGGGCTGGGAGATGGGTTAGAGTGAGAGATGGTCCATGAGTCTTGGGCTATGAGATAGGTTAGAGTGATCTAGACAAGGCAACTAGATGTAATATCTCCAAATTTGCAGATGACACAAAGCTGGGTGGGCACGTGTGCTGTGAGGAGGATGCCGAGAAACCCCAGTATGATTTGGACAGGTTGGGTGATTGGGCAGAAGCATGTTAGATGCAATATAACGTGGATAAATGTGAGGTTATCCACTTTGGTAGGAAAAACAGGAAGGCAGATTATTATCTGAATGGCAATAGATTGGGAGAAGGGGAAGTGCAACGAGACCTGGGTGTCTTGTGCACCAGTCGCTGAAGGTAAGCATGCAGGTGCAGCAGGCGGTAAAGAAGGCAAATGGTATCATGATCTCATTGAATGGCGGAGCAGGCTCGAAGGGCCGAATGGCCTACTCCTGTTCCTATCTCTATGTTTCTATGTTTCTATGTATGTTGGCCTTCATAGCGAGAGGGTTTGAGTACAGGAACAAGGATGTCTTGCTGCAGTTGGACAGGGCCTTGGTGAGACCACATCTTGAGTATTGTGCACAGTTTTGGTCACCTTATCTGAGGAATGATGTTCTTGCCATGGAAGGAGTTCAGCGAAGATTCACCAGACTGATACCTGGGATGGCAGGAATGACGTATGAGGAGAGATTGGATCGATTGGGCTTGTACTCGCTGGAGTTTAGAAGAATGAGAGGGGATCTCATCGAAACTTATAAAATTCTAACAGGAATAGACAGACTAGATGCTGGAAGGATGTTCCCGATGGTCGGGGAGTCCAGAACCAGGGGTCACAGTCTAAGGATAAGGGGTAGGCCATTTAGGACAGAAATGAGGAGGAAATTCTTCACCCAGAGAGTGGTGAACCTGTGGAATTCTCTACCACAGAAGGCAGTAGATGCCAATTCATTAAACATATTCAAGAAGGAGTTGGATATATTTCTCAAGGCTAAAGGGATCAAGGGGTATGGGGAGAAAGCAGGGACTGGGTACTGAATTTGGATGATCAGCCATGATCGCGTTGAATGGCGGAGCAGGCTCGAGGGGCCGAATGGCCTACTCCTGCTCCTATCTTCTATGTTTCTATGCTTCTATGTTTCTATGAGATATGATTGAATGAGCCTTGGGCTATGAGATGGGTTAGAGTGAGAGATGGTCTATGAGTCTTGGGCTAGGAGATAGGTTAGAGTGAGAGATGGTGCATGAGCCTTGGGCTGGGAGATGGGTAAGGGTGAGAGATGGTCCATGAGCCTTGGGCTAGGGGATGGGTTAGAGTGAGAGATGATCAAATGAGCCTTGGGCTATGAGATGGGTTAGAGTGAGCGATGGTCCATGAGTCTTGGGCTGGGAGATGCGTTAGAGTGAGTGATGGTCTATGAATCTTGGGCTAAGGGATGGGTTAGAGTGAGCAATGGTCCATGAGTCTTGGGCTATGAGATGGCTTAGAGTGAGAGACGCTCCATGAGCCTTGGGCTATGAGATGGGTTAGAGTGAGAGACGGTCCATGAGTCTTGGGCTATGAGATGGGTTAGAGTGAGAGATGGTCCATGAGTCTTGGGCTAGGGGATGGATTAATGTCAGAGATGGTCCAATGAGCCTTGGGTTCGGGGATGGGTTAGAGTGAGAGATGGTCGATAAGTCTTGGGCTATGAGATGGGTTAGAGTGAGCGATGGTCCATGAGTCTTGGGCCACGGGGTGGATTAGAGTGAGAAATGGTCCAATGAGTCTTGGGTTAGGGGATGAGTTAGAGTGAGAGATGGTCCAATGAGTCTTGGGTTAGTGGATGAGTTAGAGTGAGAGATGGTCCATGAGTCTTGGGCTAAGGGATGGATTAGAGTGAGAAATGGTCCAATGAGTCTTGGGTTAGTGCATGAGTTAGAGTGAGAGATGGTCCATGAGTCTTGGTCTGGTAGATGGGTTAGAGTGAGAAATGGTCCATGAGTCTTGGGCTAGGGGATGGGTTGGTGTCAGAGATGGTCCAATGAGTCTTGGGTTCGGGGATGGGTTAGAGTGAGAGATGGCCCAATGAGTCTTGGGTTAGGGGATGGATTAGAGTGAGAAATGGTCCAATGAGTCTTGGGTTAGGGGATGAGTTAAAGTGAGAGATGGCCCAATGAGTCTTGGGTTAGGGGATGAGTTAGAGTGAGAGATGGCCCAATGAGTCTTGGGTTAGGGGATGGATTAGAGTGAGAAATGGTCCAATGAGTCTTGGGTTAGGGGATGAGTTAGAGTGAGAGATGGCCCAATGAGTCTTGGGTTAGGGGATGAGTTAGAGTGAGAGATGGCCCAATGAGTCTTGGGCTATGAGATGGGTTAGAGTGAGCGATGGTCCATGAGTCTTGGGCCACGGGATGGATTAGAGTGAGAAATGGTCCAATGAGTCTTGGGTTAGGGGATGAGCTAGAGTGAGAGATGGTCCAATGAGTCTTGGGTTAGGGGATGAGTTAGAGTGAGAGATGGTCCAATGAGTCTTGGGTTAGTGCATGAGTTAGAGTGAGAGATGGTCTGTGAGTCTTGGTCTGGTAGATGGGTTAGAGTGAGAAATGGTCCATGAGTCTTGGGCTAGGGGATGGGTTAGTGTCAGAGATGGTCCAATGAGTCTTGGGTTCGGGGATGGGTTAGAGTGAGAGATGGCCCAATGAGTCTTGGGTTAGGGGATGAGTTAGAGTGAGAGATGGTCCATGAGTCTTGGTGTGGTAGATGGGTTAGAGTGAGAAATGGTCCATGAGTCTTGGGCTAGGGGATGGGTTAGTGTCAGAGATGGTCCAATGAGTCTTGGGTTCGGGGATGGGTTAGAGTGAGAGATGGCCCAATGAGTCTTGGGTTAGGGGATGAGTTAGAGTGAGAGATGGTCCAATGAGTCTTGGGTTAGGGGATGGGTTAGAGTGAGAGATGGCCCAATGAGTCTTGGGTTAGGGGATGAGTTAGAGTGAGAGATGGTCCATGAGTCTTGGTCTGGCAGATGGGTTAGAGTGAGAGATGGTCTATGAGTCTTGGGCCAGGAATTTCCTCTGGGCTGCTCCCGCTCCACCGCTGTAACGTTGTCAGAAGCATGGCTGAAACCCCGTTGACATGTGTGAATCCACAAGACCATCCGAAAGGTTCCGATGAAGGAGGTTTTATTTCAGCTAAGACAGTGCGGAGTTACGTACATTCAGACACATTGAGACGGACAAAAAAGATTTCTTGGTGTTTATTTGTGTGATAGGTTTGTGTTTGTTGATTTTGTTGCTCTTGGTGGTTGTGCACGCCCAGTAATGAGGTCAGTCTTTGGGCCCATTCTCTATGTTGACAATGCTTAAGTGTTAAGTGGAAAGTGATGCCGATTGCGGGATTGAATGAAGATGGCGGTGTGATTGAATGTCCCTCACAAGTGAGTCACAATCGACTTTCTAGCTGCTCATACAATGTTTAATGTCAGGGAGGAGGTCTTAGTTCGGTCTTATCCAAATTTGGGTGGGCCTGCAGAAGTCAACCAATTGCCAAACATTCCTCGGTTCAGCCTGGGCTATTTCTTTGAAAGAAAGAAAGACTTGCATTTATACACAGCACCTTTCATGCCCACAGGTTGTCCTGAAGTGCTTTACAGTCAATGAAGTACTTTTGGAGTGTATTCACTGTTGTAATGTAGGAAATATGACAGCCAATTTGTGCACAGCAAGCTCCCACAAACAGCAGTGTGATAACAACCAGATAACCTGTTCTTTTAGTGATGTGGATTGAGGGAAAAATATTGGCCAGGATAACTCCCCTTGCTCTTCCTCGAAATAGTGCCATGGGATCTTTTATGTCCACCTGAAAGAGCAGACGGGACCTCGGTTTAGCATCTCATCCAAAAGACAGCTCCTCCCACAGTGCAGCGCTCCCTCAGCACTGCACTGGAGTGTCAGCCTAGATTTTTGTGCTCAAGTTCCTGGAGTGGGGACTTGAACCCACAACCGTCTGACTCAGAGATGAGAGTGCTACCCACTGAGCCACAGCTGACACTGTAATAGATGCATGATGAGAAAGAAGGAAAGGGAGAATGAATGATATAGCGCCTTTCACAACCTTAGGATGTCCCAAAGCGCTTTACAGCCAATCACAGAATCATAGAATCTTACAGCACAGAAGGAGGTCATTCGAACCATCGTGCCTGGGCCGACTCTTTGAAAGAGCGATCCGATTAGTCTCTCTCCTGTTCTTTCCCCATATCCCTACAATTTTCTCCACAGCAAGTATTTATTCAATTCCCTTTTGAATGTTACTATTGAATCTGCTCCCACCACCCTTTCAGGCAGTGCATTCCAGATCATAACAAATCGCTGTGTAAAAAAACATTTTCCTCATCTCACCCTCTGGTTCTTTTGCCAATTAACTTAAATCTGTGTCCTCTGGTCACCAGCCCTCCAGCCAGTGGAAACAGTTTCTCCTTATTTAAGAATATAAGAACAAAAGAACATAAGAACAAATGAATTAGGAGCAGGAGTGGGCCTTACGGCTCCTCAAGCCTGCTCCGCCATTCAATAAGATCATGGCTGATCTTTGACCTCATCTCCACTTTCCCACCTGATCCCCACATCCCTTGATTCCCCTAGAGTCCAAAAATCTACCTATCTGAGCCTTGAATAGACTCAATGGGGGAAAAACTCAGTTGGTTTGCGCCTCCCGTGAGCGCCTTAAGAGGGCGCTAATGGGGCGCAAAGCAACTAGTGGCCGGGCGCGGCGATGTTTGCGCCGCTCACGAAATTAACTAGACATTTTGCGGTGGCGCTAAATACTACCACCACGATCTCCTGCGCCAGCAGATCGTGATGTCAGTCGAGTGTGCAATGCCCCAGTAGCGCCCCGGACTGGATATTGTGTGGTGCTCCCCGCCTTACTGCCTGCCGCTAGCAACGACAGGTTGAGGGGAGCGTTTTGCAGTCGGGAAGGGACTGGGGGAGCGCTATTTAAAGGTGACCGCTTCCTGCCTTATTTTGTTGGTGACATTTTTGCACCACGAATTCTGAGAGAGAGAGAGAGAGAGAGAGAGAGACTTCTGGAGAGATTCAACGCTGTGTGAAGGAGTTTTGGGTACTGAGCAGCACTTTGCAGGTTCATTTTGATTTGCCCTTCCTTGTATTGATTTAGAAGAGACTGTGGGGGCTGCATTCTGAGCTCTTTCCCTGGGCCTCTCCATTGTTCTTTCCAGCAGATTTGATGTACAGGACTCTCCAGGCTGAGATTCAAGGCTGCAATGAGCAGGATGTGGATGGTGAGCAAGGCAACCCTCCCCTTTAAGAACTGGCCGGCGCCATTGTGTCTGTGTTCCATTGCAGACTGACATCACATGAGCTTCGCCAGCGCTCTGAGGTAACGCCTTGCTCCCCGGCCTTTGCGCCTTAAGAGAGGTGTGAAGCGCTTGATTTAGCGCTCCAATCACCTCCAGAGGCGATAATTAGCGCCAGGCATTAAACTTTGCGCACAGCCGATAATCGCGCCCCAAATGGGGTGATACTGAATTTTTCCCCCAATGACTCAGCATCCACACCCCTCTGGGGTAGAGAATTCCAAAGATTCACAACCGCCTGTGTGAAGAAATTCCTCCTCATCTCAGTCTTAAATGGCCAACCCCTTATCCTGAGACTATGACCCCTAGTTCTAGATTCTACAGCTATTTACCCTATCAAAATTCTTCAGCCTAGAAATTCAGTTGTTAGCGCCAGCCGCTAGCGCTTTAGGAGGAGGAGAAGTGGGGCGCTAAGCGGCTAGCGCCCGGGCGCGGCGCGATCTGCGCCTCTCGCGAACTTCACTCAAGATTTAGCGGCGGCGCTAAACCGCAGCGCCCGCTCAGCTGCGCGTGCAGATCCTGACGTCATTTCATGGTGCAACGCCCTTGGTGCACCCCGAACCGAAACTTCAGTGGTACCGCCCTTCTGTGCGCCTGGCGCCCCCAGCGACTGGTAGAGGGGAACGGTTCCCAGTCGCTGCGGGGCGCGGGGGGCGCTATTTAAAGGGGACTCCTCCTGCATTATAAGTGGCAGCCATTTTGTGGCAATCCTTCTATGTGAGAGATGGATATTTGGAGAGAGATAAAGGGAGAGAGCTTTCTGCTTTGACTCAGCGCTCGCACAGGTACTTCTGGCTTCAGGCCAGAGCTTTGCACTTGGATTTCACTTTCAGTGCCATAGCCTTGAGTTGCCATATATAAGGGGGGTTGCAATGGGTGGAAACATTGGCTTACTGCATTGCATTCAAAGGGCTCAGAGATGCTGTGAGAGAGTGCCAGTCATGGCCAGACAGAGAAGGGCCAACAGGTGTCAGCATAGGAGGCCTTACCCACCCAGGGTATACCGCCAGCAGTTCTCAAATCTGAACATGTCTGAGGAGCAGTGTGTTCGGAGGCTGGATTCAGAAGGGAGGTGGTCACTGAGATCTGCCACCTGCTTCGCAGAGATCTGCAGCCACAGCTGAGGAGCAGGACGTCTCTGTCGGTGGCAGTGAAGGTGACGGTGGCTCTCAACTTCTATGCCACTGGCTCCTTCCAATCCGCTACTGGGGACATTGCCAACATCTCCCAGTTCGCGGTACATTGCTGCATCCACCAGGTGACCAATGCCCTTTTCAGAAGGAGACGTCAGTACATCTCCTTCCCCATGACCCTGGATAAGCAGCAAGAGCGTGCAATGGGATTTGGAGGAATAGCGGGCTTCCCCATGGTCCAGGGTGCCATTGACTGCACGCATGTGGCTTTGCAGGCACCTCTACAGAATGCCGAGGATTACCGCAACCGGAAGGGCTACCATTCGCTCAACGTCCAGTTGGTGTGTGACCACAGACAGCTCATACTAGCTGTCAATGCCCGTTTTCCAGGCAGCAGCCACGATGCCTTCATCCTGCGCCAGACTTCTGTGGCAGACATTTTCGAAGCCCAGGCTCACCCACGAGGATGGCTTCTCGGGGACAAAGGCTATCCTTTGTGCACCTGGTTGATGACCCGGCTCCGTGCGCCCAGCACCCCTGCTGAAGAGCGATACAATGACAGCCATCAAGGTACCAGGAACATCATTGAGCACACAATCGGCGTGCTCAAGCAATGGTTCCGCTGTCTGGACCGTTCCGGAGGAGCCCTACAGTACTCGCCTGAGCGAGTCTCCCATTTCGTTGTAGTGTGCTGCATGCTGCGCAACCTGGCTATCCTCAGGACTCAGCCACTGCCAGCAGACATTGGAGGACCACCGGAGGAGGAGGAGGAGGAGGAGGAGGAGGAGGAGCACCAAGACGGGAGGGAGGCACAAAGTGCAAGGGCCGTCCGTCGGCGGCTTATTGCAACTCGGTTCTAGGCCCCCTCTCAGGAAATGGCTTGTGCCAATGAAAAAACCTGAATGGAGCCACTCCGCAAGCCCTCAGCCGGTCAAGGCAACAAATAGTTCAAAGTGCAAACATGGACAATGTGATTAAAGAAATTTTTTTACTGTGCAAACTCTGTGCCCTTCCCGCATGACAAACTAATTCAGATAAACCCCCCAAAAAACAGTCAGAGACATAACTGGCTCTCACAACCTTCAGAAAATGAAAAAAACAGGTAAACAAAAATGACCATGATCCTCGGCCTTCATATAAAAAAAACACAACAGTCTTGGCCTTCATATATAAAAAAAACATTCTCGGCCTTAATATATAAACACAACATTTGGCCACACCTTCTACTTATTCCCCTGTGAGGGTGATCCGCCTCGCTTCCGCGAATGGCCCCTTCCCGCCCTGCAGCTCCTCCTCAATGGGACCCCAGTAGCTGCAGCAAGGCTGGGGGAAGGCTGCTGAGGGTCAGATGGTGAGATGCCAGATGCCCTTGGGGGACGGCCTGGACCAGCTCTGGGCCTGGAGGGCCCGGCTGCTGACTGCTCCAACTCTGCTTGGGCGGCAGCAGTCTGTCCTATGGGTGGTGGCAGCTACAGTGGAGGAGTGACCGTGTTGGCTGCAGGAATGCTGCCAACCTGACAGAGCACAGGCACTCCCTGGTCGGCTGATACACTGGCACTCGCACGGGCCAGCACTGCAGCATGCGCAGCAATCAGCTGAAGCACAGACTGCTGGGCTGCTGCAGTGCGGCGAGGGCCCCGGCGATGCCTGGCCAATCCAGCGAGGGTGGCAGCAGTTAGTGCCCGTGTGGCCCTGATCTGTGTCTGCATCAAACGAGCCAGTGAATGCACGGCACGACTGAGCACTTGGCTGGAAGCCGCCTGTGCTGCCGCGAAGTCCTGCAGACTCCTTGCCTGTGCTGCACTGAATTCTTGCAGACTCCTGGCCTGTGCTGCCCCGAATTCCTGAGCACTCCTTGCCAGTGACTCTACGGAGTCAGGCATCCTTGCCACTGCAGCCATGAGCTCAGTGTGCCTGCGCTCAGCCTGGGCGCCCATTTCACCAAGGAGCCGTACCTCCTCTGCGCTCACCGTAGCAGGATTGGAGGCCGCACTCATCCTCCGGGGAGAAGGCCGCCGAGCTTCCCCACCCCTCCCGCGTTGCTGCAGCCCGCTGGGCCCCTGAGCTTCACTCTCCTCAGACCCTTCCCCCCTGCTCCCCTCCAGGGAAGATGTGTCCCCATCATGGCCATGGGCTGCCTCGGCTGAAGGTGGCACTGATGGGCCGGCTTCTTCTTCCTCCTCCTCGAATTCAGAATCACTGACTGTTGAATCTGTGAATGTTAATGTATGGTATTCTTCAATAAATCGACAGAGACTGCAGTGGAACAATTAACAGGTGTTTACTGGATGCAGGTTACTCAAAAACTAAAGTACAGATCCCTACTCAGTGTTTATATACCGGTGTGGTCACTGCCGGTACTACAGTACACAGGAGCTGTAAAAAGTAGTTCTCCCCTTAAAGGTAAATACACTACAATTCCTCCCCTTTTAGATTAACAGTACCATAACATACATTTAACAATTAACACTTTTAACATGTAACATTAACGGCAAATAGTCCATTTATAAATTCAGTCTTTGCGGCGGCTTCCTGATCCTTTCTGGATAGCGCCTTTCCTAAGTGTCTTGCTCTTGGTGCGGAGGCGATTCTGGCCCCCTGTCGTCAGTTGGTTCATCAGCTTCCGATGCTACTGTTTCTGGGGTAGATGCTACCGGTATGTTGGGTTCATCACCAGGTACGCGAGACCTGGGGTGGACTCTTTCCTGTGACTCTAGGATCTGGTCGACATGGCGTCTCACAATGTTCTCCCCTACATCCACGGTGTACATTAGTGGCCCCTGCCGTGTGCATATCGTTCCTGGTTGCCATTTCTCTGTTCGGTAGTCACGAGCCAAGACTGGTTGCCCTACATTGAAGCTCCTTGTCGGCTTCTCATTGATGTGCTGGAATTACTTATTCTCAACATCTCTTCGTACATTTGGTTTGAGCAAATCCAGACGAGATCTCAACCTTCGGTTAAAGAACATCACGGCCGGGGTCTGGTTGGTGACTGCATGTGTCGCATTTCTGTAGGCTAACAGGAAATTGTCCACCTTATGCTGCAGTGGAATGTTGTCATCGCACATGGCCCTTACTGCTTTTTTAAAGGTTTGTACAAACCTCTCAGCCAATCCATTGGTGGCTGGATGATACGGAGCGGAGGTGTGATGCCTTATCCCATTCCTTTTCATAAATCTTCGAAACTCTTCGGACACAAACTGTGGTCCGTTATCAGAGCAAATCTGCTCTGGCAAGCCGTTCCTGGCAAAGATGGTCCGTAGGACTGCAATAGTTTTCTCCGTGGTGGTGGAGGACATTTTGATCACCTCAGGCCATTTCGAGTGCGCATCCACAGCTATTAAAAACATTGAGTCCATGAATGGACCAGCAAAATCAATATGCACCCGTTGCCATGGAGATGAGGGCCACTCCCATGGGTGTAGAGGGGCATGTGGTGGTGCATTTTGGACCTTCTGGCATCCTGAGCAGCTCTTTGTCAGGTCCTCGATTTGCTGATCGATCCCCGGCCACCACACATAAGCCCTAGCACTGCAGCAGCACAGCGGTCTGTCCCTCGGCAGATTGGTGCGCATGCTGCAGTGCTGGCCCGGGCGAGTGCCAGTGTCTCAGGCGACCAGCGAGCGCCTGCCATCCGCCAGCTTGCCCCCATTCCTCCAGCCGCCACTGCCACTCCCCCAGTGGAGCTGCCAGGAGCTGCTGCAGCGACTGATGCTGGCCAGCCACAGCTGCAGCATTCAACAGCCGCCCGCTCGACGGCCAGACCTCGACTAGGCCGGCCCCCAAGGGCATCTGCCGTCACGACATGTGCCCCTCTGGAGCCTGCCCCCAGCCTTGCAGCAGCCAATGGCCTTACTTTGAGGAGGAGCAGCAGGGCGGGCAGGGGCCACACAAAGATGGCCAAGGCATCGCCCTAGCGGGTGATGCGCTATCAATTACTCATAAAAGACTGAGAGTTAGAAGAGTAACTAAAGGCTTTTATTAACAACAGAATGGAGGTCTGCCTCGCGTGGTCGACCGGTCCAGGATACAAAGGGCTGGGGAGCAGTCACCTTTATACTAGGACCTGTGGGAGGAGTCAGCCGAGGCATGTCCAGGCATGTACACAGTGGAATACAAACAGGACAAACAGGAATACAAACAGTGGTTTACCACATTCACCCCTTGTTTAAAATTGAGTCCGGCGGGGTGAAGTGTATTAAAAGTTAGTGTATTGGAGTCTCTCCGGAGGTCTTGTCTGCCGCTGTGATCGGCGTGGCGACGGCAGGGGTAGTGAAGCTTCCGGCGTCGAGTCCAGCGTAGGCTGTGGCACAGGCGTGTCGTCCTCGTAGATGTCGAGCGGGTCGCGGGGCCCAGGCCTGCCGTCTGCTGGGGCTGGATATCGGATCGTGGGGGGGGGTGGTAGTGGGTAGTGGGTTACTGCGGCCCCCAAGGGTGCAAGGTCTCTTATGGAGACTGTGTCCTCCCGCCCGTCCGGGTATGCGATGTAAGCATACTGGGGGTTGGCGTGGAGGAGGTCGACCCTCTCGACCAGGGGGTCCGTTTTATGGGTCCTCACGTGTCTTCTCAGTAGGACCGGCCCTGGGGACGTCAGCCATGGCGGTAGCGATGTCCCCGATGTGGACTTCCTTGGGAAGACAAACATTTTCTCATGAGGGGTGGCGTTAGTGGCAGTGCAGAGCAGTGACCGAATAGAGTGGAGCGCATCGGGGAGCACATCCTGCCAGCGGGAGGTTGGAAGGCCCCTAGACTTTAAGGCTAGCAGGACGGCCTTCCAAACTGTCGCATTTTCTCTTTCCACCTGTCCGTTCCCCCGGGGGTTGTAACTGGTGGTCCTGCTTGTGGCAATACCCCTAGTTAGCAGGTACTGACGGAGTTCGTCGCTCATAAACGATGAGCCCCGGTCGCTATGGATATAGCTGGGGAAGCCGAACAGGGTGAAGAGGTTGTTCAGACATTTAATGACCGTGGCACTGGTCATGTCCGGGCAGCCCCAGCCCTTTGTATCCTGGACCAGTCGACCACGCGAGGCAGACCTCCATTCTGTTGTTAATAAAAGCCTTTAGTTACTCTTCTAACTCTCAGTCTTTTATGAGTAATTGATAGCGCATCAATTTTATTAACAACAGAATGGAGGTCTGCCTCGCGTGGTCGACCGGTCCAGGATACAAAGGGCTGGGGAGCAGTCACCTTTATACTAGGACCTGTGGGAGGAGTCAGCCGAGGCATGTCCAGGCATGTACACAGTGGAATACAAACAGGACAAACAGGAATACAAACAGTGGTTTACCACAGCGGGCCAAAAAGTCGAATGTGTGGCCAGTTGTGTTTGTTTTTTGAGGCCGAGAATTGGATGTTTGTTTTTTGAAGGCCGAGAATTGGATGTTTGTTTTTGGAAGGCCGAGGATGTGATGTTTGTTTTTTACGAAGGCCGAGGATGACGGCCATTTTAGTTGCACTGTTTTGTTAATCCTCTCCAGGTTGTGGGAGCGAGTAATGTGTTTGAGTGTTTTTTGGGGGTTTCGTCTGTTTTTGGTTTTCATGCGGGAAGGGCCCTGAGTTTGTACAATAAAGCATTTTATTTATTAACATTGTCCATGTTTGATCTTTGAAGTGTTTGTTGCCTTAACTGGCTGAGGGCTTGCGGAGCGGCTGCAATCATGTTCTTTCATTGGCACAAGCCATTCCCTGACAGGGGGCCTAGAAGTGACGTTCAATAAGCCGCCGATGGGCGGCCCTTGGACCTTGTGCCTCCCTCCTGGGCTGGTACTCCTCATCCTCCTCCTCCTCATGCTCCTCCTCCTGAGGTGGTGGTCCAACGTGAGGTGGCAGTGCCTGAGTCCTGCGGATAGCCAGGTTGTGCAGCATGCAGCAAACGACGACGAATTGGGAGACTCGCTCCTGCGAATACTGGAGGGCTCCCCCGGAGCGATCGAGACAGCGGGACCGTTGCTTGAGGACGCCGATTGTTTGTTCTATGATGTTCCTAGTCGCTTGATGGCTCTCGTTGTATGCCTCTTCAGCAGGGGTCATGGGTGCGCGGAGCGGGGTCATGAGCCAGGTACACAAAGGATAGCCTTTGTCTCCGATAAGCCATCCTCTTGGGTGAGGCTGTGCCTGGAACATGTCAGCCACAGTTGTCTGTCGCAGGATAAAGGCATCGTGGCTGCTGCCTGGAAAGCGGGCATTGACAGCTAGGATGCGCTGCCTGTGGTCACACACCAACTGTACGTTGAGGGAATGGTAGCCCTTCCGGTTGCGGTAATCCTCGGCATGCTCCAGAGGTGCCCGCAAAGCCACATGCATGCAGTCAATGGCGCCCTGCACCATGGGGAAGCCCGCTATTCTTGCAAATCCCACTGCACGCTGCTGCTGCTTGTCCAGGGTCATGGGGAAGGAGATGAATTGATGTCTCCTTCTGAAAAGGGCTTCGGTCACCTGGCGGATGCAGCAATGCACGGCGAACTGGGAGATGTTAGCGATGTCCCCAGCAGCGGATTGGAAGGAGCCGGTGGCATAGAAGTTGAGAGCCACCGTCACCTTCACTGCCACCGACAGAGACGTCCTGCGCATCAGCTGTGGCTGCAGATCTCTGTGAAGCAGCTGGCAGATGTCTGCAACCACCTCCCTTCTGAATCGCAGCCTCCTAACACACATCGCGGCAGACATGGTCAGATAGGAGGACTGCTGGCGGTATACCCTGGGTGGGTAAGGCCTCAGTTGGCGACGCCTGTTGCCCCCTCTGCGTCTAGCCAGGGCTGCCACTCTCTCACGGCGTCTGTAAGCCCTTCTGGCATAAGGCTGAAAGTCAGCGTTGGCACCCAATGCAGCCCCCATTATATGCTGGCAAACACTGAGCTCTCAATGAAGGCAAAGATAATTGCTAAGCTCTGGCCTGAGCCAAAAATACCTGTCCTAGTGTTGGTCCAAACCAGTAAGCTCTCCTCCTTGGTCTCTCTCCAAAAAACCGTTGCACAAGAGTGAATGCTGCAAAATGGCTGGCCTTTATAGTGCAGGGTAAGTGCCCTTTAATTAGCGCTCCCCGCGGCCCGCCTCGGCTGTGTACCGTTCCACTTCACAGTCGTTAGGGCCGCCCGGCGCACAATGGGCCGGCGCGAGTGAAGTTCCGGTTCGGGGCGCACAAAGGGCGTTGCACGACGAAATGACGTCATGATCTGCGCGCGCAGCAGGGCGCGCGCTAAGACTTTGCACCGGCGCTAAATGTGTACTGAAGTTGGGGCGAGGTGCAGATCGCGCTGCGCCCGGCCGCTAAGCGCCTAGCGCTCGAGATCTACTCCTCCTAAGGCGCTAACGGCTGGCGCGCCCAACTGAATTTCTAGGCCAATCTCTTTATCTCTCAAGGGTATATGTGAGAATAGCCGCTTGTAGTCCCTTTGGTTTATGACTGTTGGGGCTGATCCTGTGTCCAATTCCATTTTCACTTGGACTCCGTCTATCTTGAGCGTGACCCAGATAGTTTGGTGATCCTCCATTTTGATTACATGATGTAGTTTCAGACAACCCAGCTCCTTGCTTCCGGAGTCTGTATCACTTTTCTGTTCGTCTGAACTACTCTCCGTCACCTTATGTACCTTTTTATACTTCTCCTGTGGAGATTTCTTGCTGCTAATTTTCTTTCCCGACCTGCAGACACTTGCTCTGTGTCCTACTTTTCCACACTGTCTGCACACTTGGTCCTTGAACCAACAGTCCTTGTGGTCGTGTGTTGTTTTGCCACAGCGATAACACTTCACTGCTCCATATGACATTTCATTTGTGCCATATTCTTGCGATCTCCGTTGTATCTCTGCAGCGCCCCGTGCGGCTGCTTCGTGTGATACTGCCATGCTGAAAGCCTTGTCCAGCGTAAGATCCTTTTCTGATAGAAGCCGTTTCTGGGTTCCTTCACTTTGAAGCCCACACACAAACTTGTCCCTTAAAGTATCTGCTAGTCCCGTTCCAAACTGGCAGTGTTTCGATAGTTTGCGCAGTTCCGTTAAATACTCAGCATTACTTTCATCTTTATGCTGGTTCCTTTTGTGAAACTTAAATCTTTCGGCTATCAGCAGTGGTGTGGGGTTTAAGTGGTCCTGTAGGATTGCCACTATGCTTTCAAAATCCTTTTCCACTGGCTTCTCTGGGGTTATTAGGTTTCGCAGTAAGCCGTACATTTTTGCACCCATGGAATTCAACAATACCAGTGCTTTCCTGGCATCTGGCACTTCATTCGCCTTGCAGTACACTTCTACACATTCTATATATGTTGCCCAATCTTCGACTTCATTGTCGAACACTGTGACACTGCCACTCTTCTGCATCCTTGGGTGTGGTTAGACTGGCTAAAAATGGCATCTCCCGCGCTCTCCCTTCTTCTCCCGCGGACGCTGCTCAGCCCTTGAAACCCCGGCCGGGCTCTGCACGTTTTCCCTTCTCTCGTTGACGCCGCTCGGTCTTCAACCCCGGCTGCGCCCTGTGCGCTTCACCCTCTCTCTTACCCCGTCGATGCTGCTCGGCCTTTTTGTGTGCCGTCGATCGGCTCCAGCCGCTGCCGTCCGGGAAGGGTCTGCGCCGTACCTGCTGCCAGCCCGCTGTACTGGATCGTCTCGACTGGGGAACCAAGCCCAGCTCTCCACAGCCTCCTCTGCGATGTTCAAGTCCTCTCCAGATGGTCGACGCCCGCACTGGTGGAATCGGCCTTCTTTTACAGAATTGCAGGTAGGTTCGAATCAACTCGTCGCCACTGTTGAATCCGTGAATGTTAATGTATGGTACTCTTCAATAAATCGACAGAGACTGCAGAGGAACAATTAACAGGTGTTTACTGGATGCAGGTTACTCAAAAACTAAAGTACAGATCCCTACTCAGGGTTTATATACCGGTGTGGTCACTGCCGGTACTACAGCATACAGGAGCTGTAAAAAGTAGTTCTCCCCTTAAAGGTACATACACTACACTGACAGTGGCAACTTGAGGGCCCGCCTCCTCACCTGGCGAATCAGCATCTGAAAGCAGGGAGGCACAAGAGTTGCTTTAGTGAGGACAGGACGGCAGCGAGGGAGGCATGAGTGCTGCTATGCACTGCATTGGTTCAGTAGTGGCAAAGGATGCTGGTGTGAGGCACAAGTGCAAAGAGAGAGGTCAAAAAGGTGATGACCTTACCATTGCTGTCCAGAGCAGGGTCGGCATCTCCACTGGCGACGGGGCCAATCAGCCGGCCTGCCATAATGCGCTCCACACACTGCTCCAGGTCGCTAAGCTCTTTGAGGTCAGGACGACCTCCCCCGGTCCATCGCTGCTGCCTGCGATTGTGGGCCAGCTTGCCCTGCAAGAGAAAGGACGGCCTCTAAGTACAGTGTCAAGCACTCATCTTGCCTGCACTGCCTCCCATGGTGGAATAGCCCTGACAATGTCAAGCCCTCATCTTGCCTGCACTGCCTCCCATGGTGGAATAGCCCTGACAGTGTGTAAAGTGCTGAATGTGCAAGTGGTTTTCATGAGAGTCCCATAGCTCTTGGATGAGGGCTGGGCATTGGGGCTTTCAGGTCCCTTTGGCCAGAAACTGAGGTGCACATGCAGGGATGAACAGGATAGTGGAAAGGGTACTCACCCTGACAACCCAAGTGAGGTCGTTGAACATTTTCCTGCATTGAAGTGGAGTCCTGGCAACCATGCTGTTGGTGGTCACCCTGTTTGCCACCTCCCTCCAGGCTTTTCGGTATTTGCTGGGAAGCGGCCTCCTCCCACTGTCAAGGAAGAGGACAGGTCGCCTGCGCTCTACTGCGCCAACCAGTAGCCTCAGGGCACCCTCGCTGAAGCGCTCTGCTCGCTCCCTAGCCCTCTGCATGGTCCTGGGCGTAGAAATGATGATCCAGCAATGGTCAGGCCTTGCTTCAGGGCTGCAGTGTGCAGGGCGTGCCAGCCAAACAAATCGACCCTCCCCCTTTAAGAGCTGACCGGCGCCAGCGTGTCTGCCTTCAATCAGCAACTTGCCACACCTGCGCTGTGCCCGCCCTTGGTGTTAGCGCCTCGGCACATCGGCTTAGCGCCTTATGATAGTCATGCATCGCCTGCTTTAGCGCAGCAGCAACCTCTTGGGGCAATGCAACTGAATATCGGCGAAGGTGGCGCTATGTTGTGCCAGGCGCTAAATTTAGCGAACGCCCGGCTGTAGCGCCCCAAACGTGGCTATACTGAATTTCTAGGCTGCATGTCTGTATTGAACCTCCCCTTAACCTTCTCTGCCCTAAGGAGAACAATCTTTGGAAAGGGTAGTCACTGTTGCAACACAGGAAAAGCAGTGGACAATTTGCACACAGCAAGCTCCCACAAACAGCAGTGTGATAATGACCAAACCATCTATTTTTTTTTAGTGATGTTGGTTGAGGGATAAATATTGGCCCAGGACACCGAGGAGAATTCACCTGCTCTTCTTCGAAACAGTGCCGTGGGATCTTTTACACCCACCTGAGTGGGTGGTTACCTGTAAACATCTGACATGATTCTCTGACTATATAAGCTGTGTCTTTATGCATTTCTCCACTTCACCTGAAGAAGGAGCAGCGCTCCGAAAGCTTGTGATTTCAAATAAAGCTGTTGGACTATAACCTGGTGTTGTGTGACTTCTTACATTTGTCCACCTGAGAGGGCAGATAGGGCCTCGGTATAATATCTTATCTGAAAGACAGCACCTCCAACAATGTAGCACTCACTCAGTACTTCTTCTTCTTAAGCAGTCCCTCGGAACCGAGGATGACTTAAAGGGTGGAAGATGCCTGTGCGTGAATTCTTTTAACGTGGGGTGGCTGTTGCACACCAGCTACCACACAGGCTTGACAGAGTAAGGTCTTGGTCCAATGGCAAGGGGATCCAAGATGATTGGAGACCAGGCTCTGCTACAACGGCCGAGCACACACACACAAACATACTTCTACTGTCCTCCTCCCTCCTTCCCACAGGTCCTCTCTGCCTGGGTGTCGTAGGATGCATTGTGGTCCTCCCGACCTCGCTGTTGGCCCGTGCCTCACCTTCCCTGGGCCCTGACCCCGCTGCTGGTCCATGCTGCGCCACTCCTGGGCCTTGACCTCACTGCTGGGCTCGTCCTCGCTCCTGGGTCCCGGCCTCGGACGTGAATGATGTTGTCTCTCACAAGATCAAATTAGCACTGATATTCTGGCGAAGGTTAACCGGGGGGTGGGGGGAAGGTTAATGGAGCCCCATCATTTTTTTTGTATTTGTGCCTGTATTTGTATTTGCATCCCTGGCCCCGAGCTCGCCTCGCGGTCCCTGGCCCCGCACTGGGAATGTCAGCCTGGATTACAAGCTCCGGAGTGGGACTGTGAACCCACAACCTCCTGACTGAGAGGTGAGAGTGTTACCCAGTGAGCCACGGCTCAGTTTGAAGTCCTTTGCTCAGCCAGTCCTTGAGTACTGCATTCAGTTCTGAGCTCATGTCCCTCTGCTCCACTGGCCCAGCAGCTGTTTCCGTGCCTGAGTTTGGCTGAGCAATGCCTGGATCGAGCTCGGAAGGGACTAACCAGGCCCAGGTTCCTCGGTAGTGCTTTCTTTCATGGAACAGTGGAAGTAATTGTGGAACGCGATCCCCAATACACCAGTAAAAATCGTGCAATGAAGATGAAATTTGACTTATTCAGCCACCTGAAAGCAGGTTTCTTACGAGCGGCGTAACAGCTCCTTCTGCTGGCTGAGCAGTTTTCAGTCAAGGGATAAAGAAAGACACATTTCTACAGCAGGATGTCCCAAAGCACTTTACAACCAATGAAGTGCTATTGGAAGTATAGAGCACACAGAGAGCCACTGTAGTTCAGCGAAGAGGGGCGGGTGGTGTTGGACAAATGGGACTCGGTGTGGGGATAGGTTATGAGGAGCCATGTTTTGGACAAATTGGAGTTTTAGATTGTGGAGCCTGGGAAGTCGGCAAGGAGACGTAGGATTCTAGGGATGGCAAAAGCATGGCTAAGGGTTGCAGCGGCAGAAGGGCAGAGGTAGGGGAGAAGGTGACAATAAATGGTCTTAACTGCAGGGATCGGTGCTAGGACCCCAGCTATTCACAATATATATTAATGATCTAGACGAGGGAACTAGATGTAATATCTCCAAGTTTGCAGATGACACAAAGCTGGGTGGGCGTGTGTGCTGTGAGGGGGATGCAGAGAAACTCCAGTATGATTTGGACAGGTTGGGTGATTGGGCAGATGCATGGCAGATGCAGTATAATGTGGATAAATGCGAGGTTATCCACTTTGGTGGCAAAAACAGGAAGGCAGATTATTATCTGAATGGCAATAGATTGGGAAAAGGGGAAGTGCAACGAGACCTGGGTGTCCTTGTGCACCAGTCGCTGAAGGTAAGCATGCAGGTGCAGCCGGCTGTTAAGGCAAATGGTATGTTGGCCTTCATAGCGAGAGGGTTTGAGTACAGGAACAAGGATGTCTTGCTGCAGTTGTACAGGGCCTTGGTGAGACCACACCTTGAGTATTGTGTGCAGTTTTGGTCGCCTTATCTGAGGAAGGATGTTCTTGCCATGGAGGGAGTGCAGCGAAGATTCACCAGACTGATACCTGGGATGGCAGGAATGACGTATGAGGAGAGATTGGGTCGATTGGGCTTATACTTGCTGGAGTTTAGAAGAATGAGAGGGGATCTCATTAAAACTTATAAAATCCTAACAGGACTAGACAGACTAGATGCAGGAAGGATGTTTCCATGGCGGGGGAGTCCAGAACCAGGGGTCACAGTCTAAGGATAAGGAGTAAGCCATTTAGGACTGAGATGAGGAGGAATTTTTTCACCCAGAGAGTGGTGAACCTGTGGAATTCTCTACCACAGAAGACAGTTGAGGCCAATTTATTAAATTTATTCAAGAAGGAGTTGGATATATTTCTTAAGGCTAAAGGGATCAAGGAATATGGGGAGAAAGCAGGGACAGGGTACTGAATTTGGATGATCAGCCATGATCGCATTGAATGGCAGAACAGGCTCGAGGGGCCGAATGGCCTACTCCTGCTCCTATCTTCTATATTTCTATGAAGTGGGGTATAAAGTTCTGTCGAACAGGATGCCAAGGTTTTTGCATGAGATTGCAGGACCGAATGGGCAGAGAGGAGAGGGTGGGGGGAGGTTGGGGTTCAAGTCAATGGCAAGGGAGGAGAGGTTATGGTGGGAGCTAGAAACAATGGCTTTGGTCGTCCCAGTTTTCAGTCGGAGGAAGTTGTGACTTATTCGTGACCTAAGTTCAGGTAGCAATGTAGCAGCACAGAGGTGGTTGAGGGATCAAGAGAGTCAATGGGGAAGTGGAGCTGGATGTCGTCATGTGTAACTATGGAAATGAACTCACTGCCTGCAGATGATGTCATCAAGGAGGCTCTATAGACGAGGAAGAGGAGGGGCCCAGAAAAGGCCCAGAAATGATAGTGGGGAGGTGGGGTGGGAAGGCCTTGCTGGAGATAAGGTTGACCCATGTTCAGATTTAACAGAAGCTTAACTTGCATCGGGACTTTGATGAGCAGAGGCCAAAGTGCCCTTCGCCCCTCACGGTGCAGTCCTAAAGCACAGTGCCCAAGCACCTCCTAAACCTGTGATCTAGAAGGACAAGGGCAGCAGGCGCATTGGAACACCACCACCTCTAAGTCCCCCTCCAAGTCACACACCGTCCTGACTTGGACATATATTGGCTGTTCCTTCATCGTCGCTGGGCCAAAATCCTGGAACTCCCTCCCTAACAGCACTGTGGGAGTACCTTCACCACACGGACTGCAGCGGTTCAAGAAGGCGGCTCACCACCACCTTCTCAAGGGCAATTAGGGCTGGGCAATAAATGCCAGCCTTGCCAGCGACGCCCACATCCCGTGAATGAATAAATAAAGTATCCACATGTGGGAGCTGACTGTCCTTCTGGATAATCCTGGCGAGGGGTAAACTGTAAATCAATGAACAGGAGGGGCCCAATAATGGAACCCAGAGTTCGAATCGCACCAGGGCAAGTTGTGAAATTGAATTCTCAGTAAATGATTATTTGTGAGCTGGCACATTTGTAGTCTGAGCGGGTGGAATGGAATCGGAGACCGGGGATAAAGACAGCGCAGAGCAGAGGCCTGGGAGTCTGAGTGAGCAGACTACCTGCGAGGGAGACAGTCGGCAAGCGACACAACGAAGGAGTGACATCAGAATTCACAGGTGTCACCGGCACAAGGGAGCGGAGAGGTGAGGATCAGGTGAGTATTTGTGGTAATTTTTTTTTTGTTCTGTCTGAGTATATTTCTGCGAAGTAGATCATAGCCCATCTAATAGAGGGAGGTGCCGATTGGTGGGTAGCTGTTGAGTGTTTCTTGTTAAGTTTATTTCTGCTAAATTACCTCCATAGTCTGGTTAATAGAGGCATGGCAGGGCAGCTCAGTCCCGTGATTTGCACATCCTGTGTCCTGTGGGAAATCCTGGACAAAGGTGAGCCAGTGGATGTAGTGTATTTGGATTTCCAGAAGGCATTTGATAAGGTGCCACATAAAAGGTTACTGCATAAGATAAGAGCTCATGGAATTGGTGGTAATATATTAGCGTGGATAGAGAATTGGCTAACTAACAGAAAGCAGGGAGTCGGGATAAATGGGTCATTTTCCGGTTGGCAAACGGTAACTTGTGGGGTGCCTATTCCTGCTCCTATTTCGTATGTTCTTATGCTCTTGCGGCCTGGACGACCACGTGTGCAGGAAGTGTCACCAACAGCAGCAACTCGAGCTCCGGGTTTCAGAGCCTGAGTGGCAGCTGGAGTCATAACAGTGCATCCGCGAGGCTGAGAAATACTTGGAAAGCACGTTTCTAGAAGTGGTCACCCCGCAGCCTCAGAATGTGCAGGCAGAGAGGGAATGGGTGACCGCCAGACAGAGAAGGAGGACCAGGCAAGTAGGGCAGGAATCCCCAGAGTGCATCTCACTCACTAACCGGTTCACAGTTCTGGAAACTGGTGGGGGTGATGGCTCCTCTGGGGAGAGCAGCCAGAGCCAAGGCCACGGCACCACGGGTGGCTCAGCTGCACAGTTGGGGGGGGGGAGGAAGAAGAGTGGAAGAGCGATAGTGATAGGGGATTCATTGGTTAGGGGAACAGATAGGCATTTCTGTGGATGCGGACGTGGCTCCAGGATGGTATGTTGACTTCCTGGTGCCAGGATCAAGGATGTCACTGAGCGGCTGCAGGACACGCTAAGGGGGGAGGGTGAACAGCCAGAGAAAGAGAAAGCCGGTGTCAGATGACGTCAGTTGATGACGTGTCATCTGCCAGTTTTCTTAAAGGGGCCACCACCATTTCTTTTTGACAGATGACTTTTTCAGTGTTTGACAACATTGTGGTGCTGCAAACACTGACAGTCACTGTACAAACATGAGCCCTTGCACCCAGGCTCTCCAGTGACTCTCTCCTTAGGCTAAAACAGATGACAGCTGCAGGTGAGGTTACAGAAGCAACCTGTCACTGGTGAGAGAGGTTCTCCCAATGAGGTGGCACTACACAAACACTTCAAAGCTTGTCACGTACAGAAAATTCTAAACACATTAAAAATGACTTTCCCAACATTTTCTTACCTCTGCAATTCACCAGTGTCCCATTGGATCCTTCACACCACTTCTGCAGCTGTCATCTATACACAAAGATTACAGTAGACCCACAGCACGCCACACTTACCCTGGCGAGGTTTCTGACATCGGAAGCCCGCAGTAGAAGTGTCAACATTGGAAAACGCCTCTTAACTGCCTGTTAACTACCTGTTAACAAGCAGTTCAGTGGTTATAATCCTCTTCCCACCACTAGGAGTCGGGTCCCTGCGCAAATCGGGGACCCGACTCCTGGGAAGATTGATTGGAGTCAGGTTGGAAGTGGCTTCGGGACACGCTGCCAATCTTTTTGATTTTGCCAGCTGTCCTGTCTCCAAACCCGACCCCTGAGCGCCGGCAAAATACCCCCCCCGCCCCAATGTTTACAAGAGGAGACTGGATAGGCACTTGAGGGAAACAAACTTGCATGGCTGCGGGGATAGAGCGGGGGAATGGGACTGACTGGATTGTGAAAGAATAAAAATATATGTTTTGTATGTGTGATGGAATGTATGTAATAAAGATGAATTTAATGTGTATGGATCTCCCCTGGGTAAGGCAATGGTGCGAAACTTAACAAAGGAAACCTGCATAACAGGATAACCCCCCACAGAGACACCATCGAAACTCACCATCGAAACTCAAGAACCACTAAAAGGTGTCAACAAACAATTAACTTAAGGAAGAAATGGCACTGGCCACTGCAGACAGACACATGTTAGAAACATAAAAACATAGAAGATAGGAGCAGGAGTAGGCCATTCGGCCCCGCGAGCCTGCTCCGCCATTCAGTGAGATCATGGCTGATCATCCAAACTCAGTACGATAGCAAAAATACTGCAGATGCTGGAAATCCGAAATAACAACAGAAAATGCTGGAAAAACTCAGCAGGCCAGGCAACATCCGTGGAGAGAAATTAAAAGTCGACGTTTCGGGTCAAAACCCTTTTTCAAAACTGGAAAGGAAATAAAATAGATCGAAGGCAGGGCTGCGATAGAACAAAAGAAGTAAAGAGACATTAAGAGGTATTCAAAACCAGACGAGATGGTAATAGGACAGAAGAGACAAAGACGGCTCAGATTAGGTGTGAAGTGTACTGGCAGGATGAGAAACAGCTGCCATGTGGGAGAGAGAGAAAAAAGGAAAGTGGGGGGGAAGGGAAGACCCAAAACAAAGGGGTGGAAAAAATATATATAAGTAAAAATGTAATAGGGGCCGAGGTTATGATCTGAAAATGTTGAACTCGATATTGAGTCCGGAGGCTGCAGAGTGCCTAATCGGAAGATGAGGTGCTGTTCCTCGAGTTTACGTTGAGCTTCCGTGGAACAATACAAGAGGCCAAGGACGGTGAGGTCCGAGTGGGAATGGAGCGGTGAATTAAAATGACAGGCGACCGGAAGCTCGGGGTCACCCTTACGGACTGAACGGAAGTGTTCCGCAAAGCGGTCACCCAATCTGCGTTTGGTCTCCCCAATGCCAAGCTCAGTACGAAATTCAGTACCCTGTCCCTGCCTTCTCCCCATATCCCTTGATCCCGTTAGCATTAAGAAATATATCCAACCCCTTCTTGAATATATTTAATGAATTGGCCTCAACTGCCTTCTGTGGTAGAGAATTCCACAGGTTCACCACTCTCTGGGTGAAGAAATTCCTCCTCATCTCTGTCCTAAATGGCTTACCCCTTATCCTTAGACTGTGACCCCTGGTTCAAAGGAAAGCCAGTCAAGAACTGCCATGAAACTAAGACCCAATCCTGGGGTCTTAGCAATTTAGACTAGAGACAATGGACTTAAAAAGATATAAAACACGGAACCCAAAAGACTCTCGCGCTCGCTCTCTCTCTCTCTGGGTGACCACGTGGAAAAGCAAGAAGCCCTCCCTCTACAGACCAGACCAAGAAGCAAGGAAAAAGGCCGCGTGCGTTGCTTGACTCAGGGAAGTATGAGTCTGTTTAAATCTAACCCATTACCTTACCTGTTGTAATCGAATAGAGTCATTAGGATACCAGTAGGCTATTGTTTTGATGTGCATGAGTGTGTGTGTTTAATAAACTTATTCCAAGTTGTTTCAAAAGAATTGGTCTTGCTGTCAATTTAATGCCAGTCGAAATAAAAAGCTTACAATTGCTCTCCACAGAGCCAGCACGGACTCGATGGGCCGAATGGCCTCCTTCTGAGCCGTTATGACTCTATGACCGGAACAAATGACCATGAACGCTGCCAGATTGTCATAGAAAGTTGACTGGCTCACTGATGTCCTTCAGGGAAGGGGACCTGCCACCTCTGCCTGGTGTGGCCTACATGTGATCCCAATCCTACGCTACATGGCTGACGTTTAATGCCCTACTCCAGTCCCATGCTACATGTGTCCTAACTTGCACCAAATCCCGTTCACCCATCACCCCCTGTGCTCGCTGACTCCTGGCTCCCGGTTGAGCAACAAAATCTAGGCTGGCACTTTGGTGCAGAGCTGAAGGAGTGCTGCACTGTCGGAGGTGCTGTCTTTCGAATGAGACGTCGAACCGAGGCCCCCCGTCTGCTCTCTCAGCTGGATGTAAAAGATCCCATGGTGTCCTGGCCAATATTCGTCCCTCAATTAACATCACTAAAGCGGATTATCCGATCATGATCAGATTGCTGTTTGTGGGAGCTTGCTGTGCACAAATTGGTGGCCACGTTTCCTACATTACAACAGTGGCTAAACTTCAGAAAGTACTTCATTGGCTGCGAAGCGCTTTTGGATGTCCAGTGGTCCTGAAAGGTGCTATAGAAATGCAAGTCTTTCTTTGTTTAAGTATATACAGGCAGGGAAATTCTCCCTGCAGTATAAGTCAGTCTACCAGCAGATGGCGATGTTGTACAGTCAGTTGATGGCGAGGGTTTTTCTGCAGGCTGTAATTATTAGGACACTGTTGAATACTGTCCATGACAGCACACTGTTTGAGGTTGGAGCATTTGCCATGTAACGTGTGCCAACTGGTGAGTGTAGCATCCGAGGGAGGGAAAAGCAGACTTTTAGAAACATAGAAAAATGTAGGAGTAGGCCATTCGGCCCTTCGAGCCTGCTCTGCCATTTAATATGATCATGGCTGATCCTCTATCTCAATACCATATTCCCGCTCTCTCCCCATATCTCTTGATGCCTTTTGTGTCTAGAAATCTATCTATCTCCTTCCTAAATATATTCAGTGACTTGGTCGCCACAGTCTCCTGTGGTAGAGAATGGCCTTAGAAATAGTAGATGCATTGCTGGTCGTCTTCCAAAATTCGATAGAATCTGGAACAGTACCCATGGATTGGAGGGTAGCTAATGTTACCCCGCTGTTCAGAAAAGGTGGTAGAGAGAAAATGGGGAATTACAGACCGATAATCCTGACATCGGTAGTGGGAAAATGCTAGAGTCCATTATAAAAGATGTAATAACAGAGCACTTGGAAAACAGTGACAGGATTAGACAAAGTCAACATGGATTTACAAAAGGTAAATCGTGCTTGACTAATCTACTGGAATTTTTTGAGGATGTAACTGGTAAAATAGATAAGGGAGAACCAGTGGATATGGTGTATTTGGACTTTCAAAAGGCTTTCGATAAGGTCCCGCATAAGAGATTAGCGTGTAAAGTTAAGGCACATGGGATTGGGGGCAAGGTATTGACTTGGACAGAGAACTGGTTGGCAGACAGAAAACAAAGAGTTGGAATAAACGGGTCTTTTTCCGAGTGGCAGGCAGCGACTAGTGGGGTACCGCAGGGATCGGTCCTTGGACCCCAGCTATACACAATATATATTAATGATCTGGACGAGGGAACTAGATGTAATATCTCCAGGTTTGCAGACGACACAAAGCTGGGTGGGGTGTGTGCTGTGAGGAGGATGCCGAGAAACTCCAGTATGATTTGGACAGGTTGGGTGATTTTGCAGAAGCATGGCAGATGCAATATAACGTGGATAAATGCGAGGTTATCCACTTTGGTGTCAAAAACAAGAAGGCAGATTATTATCTGAATGGCAATAGTTTGGGAGAAGGGGAAGTGCAACGAGGCCTGGGCGTCCTTGTGCACCAGTCGCTGAAGGTAAGCATGCAGGTGCAGCAGGCGGTTAAGAAGGCAAATGGTATGTTGGCCTTCGTAGTGAGAGGGTTTGAGTACAGGAACAAGGATGTCTTGCTGCAGTTGTACAGGGCCTTGGTGAGACCACATCTTGAGTATTGTGTGCAGTTTTGGTCACCTTATCTGAGGAAGGATGTTCTTGCCATGGAAGGAGTACAGCGAAGATTCACCAGGCTGATAACTGGGATGGCAGGAATGACGTATGAGGAGAGATTGGGTCGATTGGGCTTGTGATGAGAGCAGGAGTAGGCCATTCGGTCCCTCGAGCCTGCTCCGCCATTTAATGAGATCATGGCTGATCATCTGAATTCAGTACCCTGTCCCTGCTTTCTCCCCATATCCCTTGATCCCTTTAGCCTTAAGAAATATATCTAACTCCTTCTTGAATATATTTAATGAATTGGCCTCAACTGCCTTCTGTGGTAGAGAATTCCACAGGTTCACCACTCTCTGGGTGAAGAAATTCCTCCTCATCTCAGTCCTAAATGGCTTACCCCTTATCCTTAGACTGTGACCCCTGGTTCTGGACTCCCCCGCCATCGGGAACATCCTTCCTGCATCTAGTCCTGTTAGAATTTTAAAAGTTTCAATGAGATCCCCTCTCATTCTTCTAAACTCTAGCGAATACAAGCCCAATTGACACAATCTCTCTTCATACGTCATTCCTGCCATCCCAGGTATGAGTCTGGTGAATCTTCGCTGCACTCCCTCCATGGCAAGAACATCCTTCCTCAGATAAGGCGACCAAAACTGCACACAATACTCAAGGTGTGGTCTCACCAAGGCCCTGTATAACTGCAGCAAGACATCCTTGCTCCTGTACTCGAACCCTCTCGCTATGAAGGCCAACATACCATTTGCTTCTTAACCGCCTGCTGCACCTGCATGCTTACCTTCAGCGACTGGTGCACAAGGACACCGAGGTCTTGTTGCACTTCCCCTCTTTCCCATCTATTGCTGTTCAGATAATAATCTGCCTTCCTGTTTTTGCCACCAAAGTGGATAACCTCGCATTTATCCACATTATACTGCATCTGCCATGCTTCTGCCCAATCACCCAACCTGTCCCAATCATACGATAGCAAAATACTGCGGATGCTGGAAATCCAAAATAACAACGGAAAATGCTGGAAAAACTCAGCAGGCCAGGCAACATCCGTGGAGAGAGAAATAGAGTCAACGTTTCAGGTCAAAACCGTTCATCAGGGCTGAAGAAACACAGGAAATGAAACAGATTAAAAAGCCAGTTTTGGGGCTGGGGAATGGGGATGAAAGAACAAAAGAGAAGTGAAGAGACATTCACTTTGCCTCCAATTTCCACCCTTCCCTCACCTTCACATGGTCCATCGCCGACTCTTCCCTTCCCTTCCTCGACTTTTCCGTCTCCATCTCTGGGGATAGGTTATTGACCAACATTCACTACAAGCCCACTGACTCCCACAGCTACCTGGGCTACACTTCCTCCTACCCCGCCTCCTGTAAGGACTCTATTCCATTCTCCCAGTTTCTCCGTCTCTGCCACATCTGCTCCGACGATGCCACCTTCCATATCAGTGCTTCCGACATGTCTTCCTTTTTCCTCAACCGAGGATTCCCCTCTACTGTGGTTGACACGGCCCTTGACCGTGTCCGTTCTATCTCCTGCACTTCTGCCCTCACCCTTGCCTCTCCCTCCTGGAACCATGATAGGATTCCCCTTGTCCTCACCTTTCACCCCACCAGCCTCCACATTCAACGGATCATCCTCCACCATTTCCGCCACCTCCAAAGTGATCCCACCACCAAACACATCTTCCCCTCACCTCCCCTTTCAGCATTCCGTAGGGACCGCTCCCTCCGAGAAACCCTAGTCCACTCCTCTATCACCCCCAGCACCCCTTCCCCCTCGCCCGGCACCTTCCCGTGCAAGCGCGCAGGAGATGCAACACCTGCCCTTATACCTCCCCCCTTCCCACTGTCCAGGGCCCCAAACACCCCTTCCAGGTGAAACAGCGATTTACTTGTACTTCTTGCAATCTAGTATACTGTATTCGCTGCTCACGATGCGGTCTCCTCTACATTGGGGAGACCAAACGCAGATTGGGTGACTGCTTTGCGGAACACCTCCGTTCAGTCTGTAAGGATGACCCCGAGCTTCCGATCGCCTGTCATTTTAATTCACCGCTCCATTCCCACTCAGACCTCACTGTACTCGGGCTCTTACATTGTTCCACGGAAGCTCAGCGTAAGCTCGAGGAACAGCACCTCATCTTCCGATTAGGCACTTTACAGCCTCCCGGACTCAATATCGAGTTCAACAATTTCAGATCAGAACCTCGACCCCCATTACATTTTTACTTATATTTTTTATACAAACCTTTGTTTTGGCCCTCCCCCCTTTTCTTCGCTCCCACATGGCAGCTGTCTCCCATTCTGCCAGCGCATTTCACACCTAATCTAGAGCCGTCTTTTGTCTCCACTAGTCCTATCACCATCTCGTCTCGTTTTGAATACCTCTTAATGTCTCTTCTCTTCTCTTTTGTTCTCTCCCAGCCTGGCCTTTTAATCTGTTTCATTTCCTGTGTTTCTTCAGTCCCGATGAAGGGTTTCGACCTGAAACGTTAACTCTGTTTCACTCTCCACGGATGTTGCCTGGCCTGCTGAGTTTTTCCAGCATTTTCTGTTGTTATTTCTATCCAAATCATACTGGAGTTTCTCTGCATCCTCCTCACAGCACACACGCCCACCCAGCTTTGTGTAATCTGCAAACTTGGAGATATTGGGCAGGATTTTCATTGGGCCATGGAGGCGGGATTGGAGGCGTGTGGGGGGTTAAAATCCCGAAATCGGGGGGCACGAACCCAATCCGCCCCCAACCCGCCTCCATGCCAGTTTCAAAGGAGGCGGGTACCGGACCTGTGCTGGGACCCGCCTCCCCGAGGCGGGAAGGGGATTAGTGCCAATTAACTGCCTGTTAACAGGTAGTTAACAGGCAGTTTTTAGCCTAATCCCTATTTTTATTCCTGAAGTGTGGGATTCCCGACGGCTCCGAACCATGCCAAGTTAGCGAGGCGGGCCGTCGGGCTGAAGGGCTTGGAGGGGTCGAGATGTCCGGTGTTCAGGTGAGTGATGGGTGCATGTGTGCAGAGGTAAGTGTGTTTGGTGTGTATAAAGGCCTAGAAATTCAGTATAGCCACGTTTGGGGCGCTACAGCCGGGCGTTCGCTAAATTTAGTGCCCGGCGCAACTTAGCGTCACCTTCGCCGATATTCAGTTGCATCGCCCCAAGAGGTTGCTGCTGTGCTAAAGCACAACTATCATAAGGCGCTAAGCCGGCGTGCCGAGGCGCTAACACCGAGGGCGGGCGCAGCGCAGGTGCGGCGAGTTTTTGATTGAAGGCAGACACGCTGGCGCCGGTCAGCTCTTAAAGGGGGAGGGTCGACTTGTTTGGCTGCCATGCCCTGCACACTGCAGCCCTGAAGCAAGGCCTGACCATTGCTGGTTCATCAGTTCTACGCCCTGGACCATGGGGAAACCCGCTATTCTTCCAAATCCCATTGCACGCTCTTGCTGCTTGTCCAGGGTCATGGGGAAGGAGATGTACTGACGTCTCCTTCTGAAAAGGTCATTGTTCAGCTGGCAGATGCAGCAATGTACCGCGAACTGGGAGATGTTGGCAATGTCCCCAGTAGCGGATTGGAAGGAGCCGGTGGCATAGAAGTTGAGAGCCATCGTCACCTTCACTGCCACCGACAGAGACGTCCTGCTCCTCAGCTGTGGCTGCAGATCTCTGCGAAGCAGGTGGCAGATCTCAGTGACCCCCTCCCTTCTGAATCGCAGCCTTCGAACACACTGCTCCTCAGACATGTTCAGATATGAGAACTGCTGGCGGTATACACTGGGTGGGTAAGGCCTCCTGAACCGACGCTTGTTGGCCCTTCTCTGTCTGGCCATGACTGGCACACTCTCACGGCGTCTCTGATCCCTTTGAATGCAATGCAGAAAGCCAACGTTTCCACCCATTGCAGCCCCCATTATATGTGGCGACTCAAGGCTATGGCACTGAAAGTGAAATCCAAGTGCAAAGCTCTGGCCTGAAGCCAGAAGTACTGTGCGAGCGCTGAGTCAAAGAAGAAAGCTCTCTGCCTTTGTCTCTCTCCAAATATCCGTCTCTCACACAGAAGGATTGGCACAAAATGGCTGCCACTTATAATGCAAGATGAGTCCCCTTTAAATAGCGCCCCGCAGCGACTGGGAACTGTTCCCCTCTACCAGTCGCTGGGGGCGTCAGGCACAAAGAAGGGCGGCGCCACTGAAGTTCCGGTTCGGGGCGCACCAAGGGTGTTGCACCATGAAATGACGTTACGGTCTGCGCGCGCAGCTGAGCGGGCGCTGCGGTTTAGCGCCACCGCTAAATCTTGAGAAGTTCGCGAGAGGCGCAGATTGCGCCGCGCCCGGGCGCTAGTCGCTTAGCGCCCCACTTCTCCTCCTCCTAAGGCGCTAGCGGCTGGCGCTAACAACTGAATTTCTAGGCCAAAGTGTTTAAAGAAGTTTTATTACCTTTACAGCCTGCCTTCCTTCAGCTCTTGGGAGTCCCTCATCTCACCGGCACAGAAAGCAGAATGGCCGCAATCTGTCAAAAATTGCAGCATTCAGCTTTCTGTTCCGGAGAGATCTCTAAATCATCCTGAGAGGAAGGAATTAACCTGGAGTACAGATTGTCAGTGTTTGACAGCTTCAAACAGCTGAGAAACGCTGATATTTCATCTGTCAAAAGGTCTTGACAGATGAAATATCAATCTCTGATGTCATCTGTTGCCAGGTGGCCCTTCAAGTCAAAATCGCGTGGGTTGGCTGGAACTCGATGGAGGCGGGACTACAACCCCGAAAGTTGTAGTCCCGCCTCCTACCCACCTCCTCAATGAAAATCCAGCCCATTACCTCTAGATCCCTCATCTAGATCATTAATATATATTGTGAATAGCTGGGGTCCTAGCACCGATCCCTGCGGTACCCCTCTAGTCACTGCCTGCCACCCGTTTATTCCAACTCTTTGCATCCTGTCTGCCAACCAGTTCTCTATCCAAGCCAGGACCTTACCCCCAATCCCATGTGCTTTAACTTTGCATGCTAATCTCTTATGCGGGACCTTATCGAATGCCTTCTGAAAGTCCAAATACACCACATCCACTGGTTCTCCCTTATCTATTCTAACAGTTACATCCTCAAAAATTCCAGTAGATTAGTCAAGCATGATTTATCTTTTATAAATCCATCTTGACTTTGTCCGATCCTGTCACTGTTTTCCAAGTGCTCTGCTATTACATCTTTTATAATGGACTCTGATATAAGAAAACTATTAGGCACTTGGTCTGAGTATTAAACAAGGCTTTAATCAACTGTTTTTCAACATGGAGATCTAGTTGTTTCCTTCACTAGTTCCTGTTAAAGAATGTCCTGAGCAAGCTGGGCCCATGCCCGAGTATTTATACTCTCCCTGGACAGCGCCACCAGCAGGCCGCCCAGTATTATTTCCTAAGTCATTTCCACATGAATGACAAGATTCATGTCAGACTCTAGCATTTTCCCCACTATCGATGTCAGGCTTACCCGTCAATAATTCCCCGTTTTCTCTCTACCACCTTTTGTAAATAGTGGGGTTACATTAGCTACACTCCAATCCATGGGAACTGTTCCAAAGTTTATAGAATTTTGGAAGATGACCAGCAATGCAGCCACTATTTCTAGGGCCACTTCCTTAAGTACCCTAGGATGTAGATTATCAGGCCCTGGGGATTTATCGGCCTTCAATCCCGTCAATTTCCCTACAAATGCTGATTTCATTCAGTTCCTCCCTCCCATTAGACCCTATGTTCCCTGACATCTCTGGGAGGTTATTTGTGTCCTCCTTTGTGAAGACAGAACCAAAGTATGTATTTAATTGGTCTGCCATTTCTTTGTTCCCCATTATAAATTCCCCTGATTCTGACTGCAAGGGACCTACGCTTGACTTCACCAATCTTTTTCGCTTCACATATCTATAGAAGCTTTTACAGTCAGTTTTTATGTTCCCTGCAAGCTTATTCTCATACTGTATTTTCCCCCTCTTAATTAATCCCTTTGTCCTCCTTTGCTGAATCATAAACTGCTCCCAATCCTCAGGTTTGCTGCTTTTTCTGGCCAATTTATATAAGAACATAAGAACATAAGAAATAGGAGCAGGAGTAGGCCAATCGGCCCCTCGAGCCTGCTCCGCCATTCAATAAGATCATGGCTGATCTGATCCTAACCGCCAATCCACTATCACAGAACCATCTCCTGAATCTAACAGAATTAGACACACGAAATAGGAGCAGGATCAGGCTACACGGCCCCTGGGCCCGCTCCGCTACCCACAGGGCCATGACCGATCCGAACCTAGACTCATGTCCAAATTCCTGCCCGCTCCCCGTAACCCTTAATTCCCTTTACTTCTAGGAAACTGTCTATTTCTGTTTTAAATTTATGTAATGATGTAGCTTCTACAGCTTTTTGGGGCAGCATATTCCATGGACCTACCACCCTCTGAGTGAAGTAGTTCCTCCTCATCTCAGTTTTGAAAGAGCAGCCCCTTATTCTAAGACTATGCCCCCTAGTTCTAGTTTCACCCATCATCGGGAACATCTTCCCCGCATCAACCCGATCCAACCCCTTCACAATCTTATATGTTTCAATAAGATCGCCTCTCATTCTTCTGAACTCCAATGAGTAGAGTCCCAATCTACTCAACCTCTCCTCATATGTCCATCCCCTCATCCCCAGGATTAACCGAGTGAACCTTCTTTGTACTGACTCGAGAGCAAGTATGTCCTTTCTTAAGTATGGACACCAAAACTGTATGCAATATTCCAGGTGCAGTCTCACCAATACCTTGTAGAACTGAAGCAATACCTCCCTATTTTTATATTCTATCCCCCTAGCAATGAAAGCCAACATTCCATTGGCCTTCTTAATCACTTGCTGCACCTGCATACTAACCTTTTGAGTTTCGTGCACCAGGACCCCCAGATCCCTTTGTACTTCAATACTTTCCAGTTTCTTGCCATTAAGATAATAACTTGCTCTACGATTTTTCCTGCCAAAGTGCATAACCTCACACTTTCCAGTATTGTATTCCATCTGCCAAATCTCTGCCCACTTACTTAGCCTGTCGATGTCCCCTTGCAGGTTTTTTATGTCCTCTTCACTCACTACTTTCCCTCCCATCTTAGTATCATCTGCAAACTTTGATATGTTACACTCGATCCCCTCCTCCAAATCGTTAATATGGATTGTAAAGAGTTGGGGACCCAGCACTGACCCCTGCGGAACACCACTAGTTACTGATTGCCAGTCTGAGAATGAACCATTTATCCCAACTCTCTGCCTTCTGTTAGATAGCCAATCGTCTATCCATGCCAGAATATTACCCCCAATCCCGTGATTTTTTATCTTAAGCAATAATCTTTTGTGTGGCACCTTGTCAAATGCCTTTTGGAAGTCTAAATACACTACGTCCACTGGTTTCCCTTTATCCACCCTATACATTACTTCCTCAAAGAACTCCAGCAAATTTGTCAAACATGACTTCCCCTTCATAAAACCATGCTGACTTTGTCCTATTAAATTATGATTATCCAAATGTCCTGTTAATGTCTCCTTAATAATGTACTCCAAAATTTTACCTACCACAGATGTTAGGCTAACCGATCTATAGTTTCCAGCCTTCTGTCTACTGCCCTTTTTAAATAAGGGTGTTACATTAGCAGTTTTCCAGTCTGCCGGGACCTTTGCCGAGTCCAGGGAGTTTTGGAAAATTATTACCAATGCATCCACAATCCCTACCGCCACTTCCCTCAAGACCCTAGGATGTAAGCCATCAGGTCCAGGTGATTTATCCGCCTTGAGTCCCATTATTTTACCGAGTACCACTTCCTTAGTGATTTTGATCGTGTTTAGCTCCTCCCCCCCTTTAGCCCCCTGTTTGTCCAGTGTTGGGATATTCTTAGTGTCTTCTACTGTAAAGACTGATGTAAAATATTCATTCAGTGTTTTTGCCATCTCCATATTTCCCACCATTAATTTCCCGGTCTCATCCTCTAAGGGACCAACATTTACTTTAGCCACCCTTTTTCTTTTTATATAACTATAAAAACTCTTACTATCTGTTTTTATATTTTTTGCTAATTTACTTTCATAATCTATCTTCCCTTTCTTAATCAATCTTTTTGTTATTTTTTGCTGTCTTTTAAAGTTTTCCCAATCCTCTATCCTCCCACTAGATTTGGCTACCTTATATGCCCTTGTTTTTAGTCGAATACTATCCTTAATTTCATTACTTAGCCACGGATGGCTGTCTTTTCTTTTACACCCTTTTCTTCTCAGTGGAATATATATTTTTTGGAAGTTGTAAAATAACTCCTTAAATGTACACCACTGATCATGTATCGTCTTACCCTTTAATCTATTTTCCCAATCCACTCTACTCAATTCCGCTCTCATACCTTCATAGTCTCCTTTATTCAAGCTTAGCACGCTTGTTTGAGATCCAACCTTCTCACCCTCTAATTGAATATGGAATTCAACCATGTTATGGTCACTCATTCCAGGGGGATCCTTTACTAGGACATTTTTAATTAATCCCGTCTCATTACACAGGACCAGATCTAAGGTTGCTTGCCCCCTGGTCAGTTCAGTTACATACTGCTCAAGAAACCCATCCCTAATACACTCAATGAACTCATCCTCAAGGCTGCCCTGCCCAATTTGATTTGTCCAATTAATATGATAGTTAAAATCCCCCATAATTATAGATGTTCCCTTATTACAAGCCTCAACTATTTCCTGATTGATACTCCGTCCAACAGAGTTGCCACTGTTCGGAGGCCTATAGACTACGCCCACTAGTGTTTTTTTCCCCTTATTATTCCTTACCTCCACCCAAACTGTTTCATTATCCTGATCTTTTGATCCAATATCATTTCTCTGTATTACAGTGATTCCTTCCTTTATTAACATAGCCACCCCACCTCCCCTTCCTTCCTGCCTGTCCTTCCTGATCGTTAAATAACCTGGTACGTTTAATTCCCAGGCATTGTCACCCTGCAGCCTTGTTTCTGTAATGGCCACAAGATCATACCCATATGTAATTATTTGTGCCATTAACCCGTCTATTTTGTTACGAATGCTACGTGCATTCAGATAGAGAACTTTCAAAGATGTTTTGTGACACTTAGTTCCTGCTTTTGCCCTTTTTATTACTTTACCTTTTACTCCATACCTTCTGCCCCTTCCTGACATGCTCTGGTTTTTAATTTCCCCACTGCTACCTAAGTCTATGACCTTCTCTGTTGTCATTTTTATTATTTGCTCTCTAGGAACCTCCCCCCCACTAGTTAGTTTAAAGCCCTCTCTACAGCCCTAGTTATATGATCCGCCAGGACTCTAGTCCCAGCACTGGCCAAGTGAAGCCCGTCCCAACGGAACAGCTCCCTCCTGCCCCAGTACTGGTACCAGTGTCCCAGGAAGCAAAACCCATTTCTCCCACACCAGTCTTTGAGCCACGCATTTAACTCTCTAATTTTATTTGTCCTAGCCAAATTCGCTCGTGGCTCAGGTAATAATCCAGAGATTATTACCCTTAAGGTTCTGTTTTTTAATTTGACCCCTAGCTGCTCATACTCCTTTAACAGAACCGGCTTCCTAGTCCTATCTACCTCGTTTGTACCAATATGGACCACGACGACTGGATCCACCCCCTCCCACTGCAAGCTTCTTTCCAGCCCAGAGGAGATGTCCTTAACCCTGGCACCAGGTAGGCAACACAGCCTTCGGGACTCTCGCTCTCGGCTGCAGAGAACTCTATCTATCCCCTAACGAGACTATCCCCTACCACTACAACATTTCTTTTAACTCCCCCCACTTGAATGGCACCCTGCTCCATGGTGCTGTGGCCAGGTTGCTCATCCTCCCTGCAGTCCCTGCTCCTGTCCCCACAGGGAGTAAGAGCCTCGAACCTGTTGGACAAGTGCAAGGGCTGCGGCTCCTCCAACACTACCTCCTGGATCCCCGTAACTGCCTCACTTCTAGTCACACCATCCTGACCCTGGCCACGGACTACATCTGAATTAATTAATCTAATTGGTGTGACTACCTCGTGATACCTTGGATCTTATGCTATCCCTAATTTCCCTTGTTAGCCATGGTTGAGCCACCTTTTTTGTTTTATTTTTATGCCAGACAGGGATGAACAAATTCTGTAGTTCATCCATGCGATCTTTAAATGTTTGCCATTTCCTATCCACTGTCAACCCTTTAAGTAACGTTCCCCAATCCATCCTAGCCAACTCACGCCTAATACCATCATAGTTTCCTTTATTTAAATTGAGGACCCTAGTCTCTGAGTCAACTTCTTCACTCTCCATCTTAATGAAGAATTCTATCATATTATGATCGCTGCTCCCCAAGGGGCCTCGCACAACAAGATTGCTAATTAATCCTTTCTCATTACATAATACCCAGTCTAAGATGGCCTGATCTCTAGTTGGTTCCTTAACATATTGGTCCAGGAAACCATCCCGTATACACTCTAGGAATTCCTCCTCCACAGTATTGTTACTAATTTGGTTAGCCCAATCTATATGTAGATTAAAGTCACCCATGATAACTGCTGTGTCCTTATTGCACGCATCTCTAATTTCCCATTTAATGCCATCCCCAACCTCTGCATTACTGTTTGGGGGTCTGTATACAACTCCCACTAACGTTTTCTGTCCCTTGGTATTTCTCAGCTCTACCCATACAGATCACACATCATCAGAGCTAATATCCTTCCTTACTATTGTGTTAATCTCCTCTTTAACCAGCAATGCTACCCCACCTCCTTTTCCTTTTAGCCTGTCCTTCCTGAATATTGAATACCCCTGGATGTTGAATTCCCAGTCTTGGTCACCCTGGAGCCATGTCGCCGTAATCCCAATTATATCATATCTGTTTACATCTATTTGCGCAGCTAATTCATCCACCTTATTATGAATGCTCCTCGCATTAAGACACAAAGCCTTCAGGCTTGTTTTTTAACACTCTAAGTCCTTTTAGAATTATCATTTACTGTGGCCCTGTTTTATTTACACCCTTTATTTCTCTGCCTTCCACTTTTGCTTTTCTCCTTCCTGTCTTTTGCTTCAATCCTTGCTTCCCTTTCCTCTGTCTCCCTGCACAGGTTCCCAACCCCCTGCTATTTTAGTTTAAACCCTCCCCAACAGCACTAGCGAACACTCCCCCTAGGACATTGGTCCCAGTCCTGCCCAGGTGCAATCCGTCCAGTTTGTACTGGTCTCACCTCCCCCAGAACTGGTTCCAATGTCCCAGGGATTTGAATCCCTCCCCCTTGCACCATTCCTCTAGCCAGATATTTGGATGAAATACCTTTCTATTTCTACTCTGACTAGCACGTGGCACTGATTACTACCTTTGAGGTCCTATTTTTTAATTTACCTCCAGCTCCCTATATTCAGCTTTTAGGACCTCATCCTATTTTTTACCTATATCGTTGGTACCTTTATGCACCACGACAACTGGCTGTTCACCCTCCCCCTCCAGAATGCCCTGCAGCTGCTCCGAGACATCCTTGACCATGGCACCAGGGAGGCAACATACCATCCTGGAGTCTCATTTGCGGCCGCAGAAACACCTATCTATTCCCCTTACAATAGAATCCCCTATCACTATAGCTCTCCCGCTCTTTATCCTCCCGTCCTGTGCAGCAGAACCACCCATGGAGCCAGGAAGTTGGCTGCTGCTGCCTTCCCCCAATAAACCATTTCCCCCAACAATATCCAAAGCGGTATATCTGTTTGAGAGGGAGATGGCCACAAGGGACCCCTGCACTACCTGCCATTGCCTACTACTCTGCCTGGCGGTCACCCATTCCCTTCCTGCCTGTGCAGCCTTTACCTGCGGTGTGACCAACTCCCTAAACCTGCTATCCACGACGTCCTCAGCATCATGAATGCACCAGTATGTATCCATTCACAGCTCCAGTGCTGCCAGTAGCTGCAGCTGGATACACATCCCGCACACATGGTCGTCAGGGACACAGAAAGTGTCCCTGATTTCCCACATAGTGCAGGAGGAGCATGCCACAGGGCCGAGCTGTGCTGCCATGACTTACCAATTAATTAATTCAAATTAAATTAAATCAAATCAATATCACTAATTACATTACAATTAAATGATATACTCAAGGGCCCTTGTTTACTAGCACTCCCTGCTACACAAGAGAGACCTTAGAAACTATAAACCACAATAATTAAGACCTTCTAAACTTTATAAACTATTAAGCTTAACTGTCAAACTATAGAGTAGTATAAGTACTCACCCAATCAACTGCTTCCTCTTGCCTGCATCACTTAGTGAATCGTGACGTGGCTCTGGAACGCTGCCACTGGTCTGCGAGATTGGTAATCTCTGAGGAAAAAAGCCTGCGAAAGTGAGTTTAAATACTCACTGTGCTGCCGCTCTCCTGCTGCTCCCGACACCCGACAAGGGCACAGAATATACTCTGGGTGGGGGACTTCAATGTCCATCACCAAAAGTGGCTCGATAGCACCACTACTGACCGAGCTGGCCAAGTCCTGAAGGACATAGTAGCCAGTCTGGGCCTGTGACAGGTGGTGAGAGAACCAACACAATGGAAATACCTACTTGACCTCATCCTACCTGTCGCAGATGTATCTGTCCGTGACAGTATTTCTAGCAGTCACCACCGCACAGTCATTGTGGAAACTGACATGAATCTTGTCATTCATGTGGAAATGACTTATGATGTAATACTGGGCGGCCTGCTGGTGGCGCTGTCCAGGGAGAGTATAAATATTCGGGCATGGGCCCAGCTTGTGCAGGACATTCTTTAACAGGAACTAGTGAAGGACACAACTAGATCTCCATGTTGAAAAACAGTTGATTAAAGCCTTGTTTAATACTCAGACCAAGTGCCTACTAGTTTTCTTACGTCAGAGACGAAGTCCTGTCTTCACACTGAGGACACCCTCCATCGTGTTGTGTGGCACTACCACCGTGCTAAATGGGATAGATTCAGAACAGATCTCGCAGCTCAAAACTGGGCATCCATGAGGCGCTGTGGGCCATCAGCAGCAGAATTGTATTCCACGGCAATCTGTAACCTCATGGCCCGGCATATCCCTCACTCTACCATTACCATCAAGCCTGGGGACCAACCCTGGTTCAATAAGGAGTGTAGAAGAACATGCCAGGAGCAGAACCAGGCGTACCTAAAAATGAGGTGCCAACCTGGGGAAGCTGCAACACAGGACTACATGCATGCTAAAAAGCAGAAGCAGCATGCTATAGACAGGGCTAAGCGATCCCACAATCAACGGATCAAATCAAAACTCTGCAGTCCTGCCACATCCAGTTGTGAATGGTGGTGGACAATTAAACAACTGATGGGAGGAGGAGGCTCCATGAATATCCCCATCCTCAATGATGGTGGAGCCAAGCACGTGACTGCAAAAGACAAGGCTGAAGCGTTTGCAACCATCTTCAGACAGAAGTGCCGAGTGGATGATCCATATCGGCCTCCTCCTGAGGTCCCCACCATCATAGAAGCCAGTCTTCAGCCAATTCAATATCAAGAAACGGCTGAGCGCACTGGATACAGCAAAGGCTATGGGCCCCGATAACATCCCGGCTGTTGTGCTGAAAACTTGTGCTCCAGAACTAGCCGCGTCTCTAGCCAAGCTGTTCCAGTACAGCTACAACACTGGCATCTATCGGACAATGTGGAAAACTGCCCAGGTAGGTCCTGCCCACAAGAAGCAGGACAAATCCAATCCAGCCAATTACCGCCCCATCAGTCTACTCTCAATCATCAGCAAAGTGATGGAAGGTGTCATCGACAGTGTTATCAAGTGGCACTTACTCATCAATAACCTGCTCATTGATGCTCAGTTTGGGTTCCACCAAGACCACTCAGCTCCCGACCTCATTACAGCCTTGGTCCAAACATGGACAAAAAAGCTGAATTCCAGAAGTGAGGTGAGAGTGACTGCCCTTGACATCAAGACAGCATTTGACCGAGTGTGGCATCAAGGAGCCCTAGTAAAACTGAAGTCAATGGGAATCAGGGGGGAAAACTCTCCACTGGCTGGAGACATACCTAGCACAAAGGAAGATGGTTGTGGCGGTTGGAGGTCAATCATCGATTTGCGCTGCACATAATTTGCGCTTAAATTCCGTGATCCTTTGTGCCGATTACGCCGATATCGGGCAAATCGGCCGAAAAAACCAGCGCAACCGAGCGGAAGCTCCAAGCCTTGATGTTTGACAGCATGTGGTGTTTAAACCACATTCAACTCTCACCTTAGACTGTACATCCGCTGCACTCAGCTCAGTTCCTGGGCCCATTTAGGTAATGGCTCAATGAGGAAGTCACAAGATGTGGGTGAGAAATTGCCGAGTTCAACCATCCAGCAGAAAAGCTTCGGTTCTCCCCCATTACAACAGCCAACTCTTTCTGCCATGGTTCCTGCCTCCAGGACCCGAGCTCAAAGTCCATTCCACGTGTTGTGTGAAGAAAAGCTTGTTAACGTCAGCACTAAATTCACCTCTTCTTAGTTCGAAACTGTGCCGTATGTCAAGGTTTAATTTGCAGTGGTGTTCCAGATCGACTGTTTGCCTATTGTTTACCATCTTACACACCTATATAAAGTCACCTCTATAAGCTCACCTCGCAGTCACCTCTCAGTGACTTCTATAAGCTCACCTCTATAAAATCACCTCTGTAAGGTCACCTTGCAGTCACCTCTCAGTGACTTCTATAAGCTCACCTCTATAAAATCACCTCTATACGGTCACCTCTATAAAATCACCTCTATAAGCTCACCTCTTAATTTCACCTCTGTAAGGTCAACTCTATGAGGTCACCTCTGCAAGGTCAGCTCTATAAAGTCAGCTCTATAAGGTCACGTCTATAAGGTCATCTCTCAGTCACTTTTTAAGGTCACCTCTGTAAGGTCACCTCTAGAAGATCACCTGTATAAGGTCACCTCTTAAGGTCACCTCTATAAGGTCACCTTTACAAGGTCACCTCTATAAATTCATCTCTATAAGGTCACCTCTATAAGGTCACCTCTATAAGGTCACCTTTATAAGGTCACCTCTAGAAGGTCACCTCTAGAAGGTCACCTCTATAAGGTCATCTCTATAAAATCACCTGTATAAGGTCACCTCTAGAAGGTCACCTCTATAAGGTCATCTCTATAAAATCAGCTGTATAAGGTCACCACTATAAGGTCACCTCTGTAAGGTCACCTCGCAGTCACCTCTATAAGGTCACCTCTGTAAGGTCACCTCAACACGGTAACCTCTCAGTCCTCTATAAGGTCAACGTTCTGAGACACTGATGCACAGATAAATCAATGTAAGACGTTCTTGGTCTCTAAGCTCTGTTTTCTGTTAGTTAGACAATCCCCTATCCATGCCAATATATTACCCCCAACCCCCAACCCCGTGCACTATTATCTTGTGCTGTAACCTTTTATGTGGCACCTTATAACTGGCCTATAGTTTCCTGCTTTCTGTCTCCCTCCTTTCTTGAATAGTGGTGTTACATTCACGGTTTTCCAATCCGCTGGGACCTCTCCAGAATCAAGGGGATTTTGATAGTTTATAACCAACCAACTATCTCTGCAGCCACTTCTTTTAAGACCCTAGGGTGCAGGCCATCAGGTCCAGGGGACTTGTCGGCCTTTAGCCCCATTAGTTTGCCCAGTATATTTTCTCTAGTGATAGAGATTGTTTTAAGTTCCTCCCTCCCTATAGCCCCTTGATTTTCTATTATTGATGGGATGTTTTTAGTGTCTTCTACCGTGAAGACCGATCCAAAATAATTGTTTAGAGTCTCTGCCATTTCTCTCTTTCCCATTATTAATTCCCCAGTCTTATCCTCTAAGGGACCAACATTTACTTTAGCTACTTGAGCTACTCTCTTCCTTCTTATATACCTGTAGAAGCTCTTACTGTCTGTTTTTATATTATTTGCTAGTTTACTCTCACACTCTATCTTCTCCCTCTTTATAATTTTTTTAGTCATCCTTCGCTAGTTTCTAAAAATTTCCCAATCCTCTGGCCTACCACAAATCTTCGCAACATTTTATGCCTTTTCTTTCAATTTGATACCATCCTTAACTTCCTTAATTAGCCATGGATGGTGCATCCTTCTTGTGGAGCCTTTCTTTCTCACTGGAATATAACTTTGCTGAGATTTATGAAATATCTCCTTAAATGTCTGCAACTGCTGATCCACCGTCTTACCCTTTAATCTATTTTCCCAGTCCACTTTAGCCAACTCTATCCTCATAACCTTGTAATTGCCTTTATTTAAGTTTAGGACACTAGTTTCAGACCCAAGTTTCTCACCCTCAAACTGAATTTGAAATTCTATCATGTTGTGATCACTCTTTCCTAGGGGATCCTTTACTATGAGATCATTAATTAATCCTGTCTCATTACACATTACCAGATCGAAAATAGCCTGCTCCCTGGTTGGTTCCTCAACGTATTGCTCGAAGAAATCATCCCGAATACACTCTATGAACTTGTCCTCAAGCCTACCCTTGCCAATAACCTTTCCCGATTATGTACAGCTTGGGTTTCTCACTGAGTTCCCTAGTCTTTACCTCTTCCTTTGGACTAAGAACTCAAGATCTGGCTTGGACCCAGACTGTGAAACTGCCACAATAGCAAAATACTGCAGATGCTGGAAATCTGAAATAACAACAGGAAATACTGGAAACACTCAGCAGGCCAGGCAGCATCCGTGGAAACAGAAACAGAGTTAACGTTTCAGATCTGGGACCCTTCATCAGAACTGGAGAAGGCTAGCGATGTAACAGATATTAAGCAGGTGCAGAGGCAGGGAAAGGGGGAGGGGTGGGGAGGAAGGAACTAAAGGAACATTCTGTGCTAAGGTAGGAGGCAGGACTGGTTAAATGTTGCAAATGGGGATGGCAAAAACATAAACAGCCTGAAAAATGGGGGCAGAGGTTATAGCCTGAAATTATTGAACTCAATGTTGAGTCCAGAAGTCTGTAAAGTGCCTAATCGAAAGATGAGGTGCTGTTCCTCGAGCTTACGTTGAGCTTCATTGGAACAATGTAAGAGGCCGAGGTCAGAGAGGTCAGAGTGGGAGTGGAGCGATGAATTAAAGAGAAACTGCTAATATGTCCGATCTGCAATAAGTGCTGACAATTCAACATGCACTACCTCATCTGTGGCCACATAAATAAAACTGACTCATATCATCCCTCAGGAACAAGGAACTGCAGGACATACCCTGACCTCCAATCTGGGTGCAGAATCACTCTGGACCATAGCTAAGTGACTGTGGATTAAGGAAGTGAAAGAGAAAATCACTACATACTACCACTTGACTAATATCCTGATTACTAAGGTTCATCTCTTGCAATGGCTGAGGCCATGATGCAACTTGAAGACCCCCCAATTTTTGTCATCAATGATATTAGTAATTGATCCATTAACACGTTGCTATGGAATTCCTCTAACCGCTATTTGAAGGAAGACTTTGGGGGTCATTTTAAGCTAATTTCAGGGATATGGGGAAAGAGTGGGAGGAGTGGGACTAACTGGATAGCTCTTCGAAAGAGCTGGTGCAGACTCGATGGGTCAAGTGGCCTCCCTCAGTGATGTACTATTCTATGACTGTATCATTCTTCTTAGAGCAGAGAAGGTTGAGAGGAGATTTGATAGAGGTGTTCAAAATCATGAGGGGTCTGGACAGAGTAGATAGAGAGAAACTGTTCCCATTGGCGGAAGGGTCGAGAACCACAGGACACAGATTTAATGTGATTGGCAGAAGAACCAAAGGTGACATGAGGAATAACCTTTTTACACAGCGAGTGGTTAGGATCTGGAATGCACTGCCTGAAAGGGTGCTGGAGGCAGGTTAAATCTTGGCTTTCAAAAGGGAGTTGGGTAAGTACCTGAAGGAATAAAATTTGCAGGGCTACGGGGAAAGGGCGGGGGAGTGGGACTAGCTCAAGTGCTCTTACAGAGAGCCAGCACGGGCTCGACGGGCCGAATGGCCTCCTTCTGTGCTGTAACCATTCTATGTTTCTATGAACTCGGCGGGCTGGAATCCCACAGGATCGGGTGGAACGCTCGTTTTACACACTGGCCCGGTATTCACATCATTGGTGAGTAAAATCAGGCCAGGGTGTTAAACCAGCCTCGCCCCTTCCTATCTATGCAATCTCCTTCAGCCCCACAACCCCCCTGCGCTCCTCTAATTCTGCCCTCTTGAGCATCCCTGATTATAATCGCTCAACCATTTGTGGTCGTGCCTTCTGTTACCTAGGCCCTAAGTGTTTTGATTTCTTTTTGGGTTCAATACTCATTTCTGAAAGAGAATGTTGTTTAATCTAAAGTCTTGTTCAAGACTTTCTACAGCTTTTTACAGAACACACTATGCTGTGATGCATCTAGAATGAAACTGAAAGTAAAACTCCTCTGGACTGCTTGTCTCTCACATGACCTCTGCTGGTCAGGCACAAGTAATCAAAAACACAGACAAATATGCTGTAAGGCATAAGTAATCAAACACAGACAAATATCATCACTATTTGCTGATATCCTTACATCTCCCTTTCTTAAAACAAAAGTATTTTACTTTTAACTAACAACATTTAATGAACTTACATCATCATTATCATGATCAAGGTTTTTTACCCTTGCTTTGTGTGTTCACATGAAATATGTCAATACACTAGAACTTGAAGAAAGAATAAGATAACATTACTTCCTTCTTTAACAATAGTCCTTAAATTTGCTCAATGAGTCTCTCAGGAGGCTTCACGTGTCTTGAGGATTTTCTGATTGATTGTCCTTGAATCTGAGTTGTTGCCTCAGATGATTGGTTCTCAGCTGTGTGATCAGGTTGTTCACCAGTATCAGTCTCTTGACCTGCTGTGGCTGGTCCCATGAGAAGATCTCGACGATTTCTTCTCAGAACAGCACCCTCATCTGTCTGAATGGTGTATGATCTTGGTTGAACTTCACTCAGGACAGTTCCCTTCTGAGTCCATGTGTTTGTTTTGTCTTTCAACCTTACTTGGTCACCAGTGTGGAGTTCAGGTAGGTTTTGTGTTCCTCTGTCATAGTAGTACTTTTGCTTTTCTTTCTGTTGCTCTTTGAACTTCCTCACTTTCTCCCCCTCTTTTGTTTTCAGGAGGTTCTCCGGGATGGGTAGGTTTGACCTTAGCCGACGTCCCATCAGGAGTTGGGCTGGTGACATACCACACTCGAGCGGCGTTGTGCGGTATACAAGCATGCTTTGGTATAAGTCAGTTCCACTGTCTTTTGCCTTGTACATCAGTCTTTTCACTGTCTGGACCGATTTTTCCACTAGTCCATTGGACTGTGGATAGTGAGGACTTGACGTTGTGTGGACAAAGTCCCACTCTTTGGCAAAGTGTCGGAAATTTACATTGTTAAACTGGGGTCCGTTGTCTGTGAAGACCTCGCTTGCCACGCCATGTCTGGAGAATATGGCTTTCATACTTCTTATCACAGCTTCTGCAGTGGTGGTGTACAGTCTACAAACCTCTGGATACAGGGAGTAATAGTCAGTGACGACAAGATAGTCCTTCCCTTGACATACGAATAGGTCAGCGCCTACCTTCTGGTAAGGTCTGTCTGGTGCTGGGTGTGGCTTTAGTGGTTCTACCGGATTGCTTGCTCGATATTTCAGGCATATTGTGCAGTTTGACACCTCATTTGTCACATCTTGGTTGATTCGTGGCCAGTACATCACCTCTCGTGCTCTTTTCTTACACTTTTCGATTCCCAGATGTCCTCCATGGATCTTTTTTAGCATCTCTCTTCTCAGACTCTTTGGGATAACTATTTTACTTCCTTTGTAGATGATGTCTTCGACCACTGATAGTTCCACCCTGCAGTTCCAGTACTCTGCTATATCAGGTGAGCAGTCTTGCTTCATGTTGGGCCATCCATCCAAGATGCTTTTTCTCAGTCGTCTCATTGTTTCATCTTTGTTTGTCTCAGTCTTTATGAGCTCCATTTTTGCATCTGCTATGGGCAGTGCACTTGTGATCATGTCCACGTAGGCGTTCACTTTTTCATCCATTGTGGTGTTTGCGGGCTCACTTGGGTCAACAGCTCTGGACAACGTGTCTGCTGTATACATCAGCTTACCCGGTGTGTACGCAACATTCAGTGTATAGCGTTGCAGCCTGATCATCATTCTTTGTATTCTAAGCGGACAGCTATTCAGTGGCTTTTGGAACAATGCAATCAAGGGCTTATGGTCAGTCTCTACACTGATTTCTTGTCCTGCCACAAACTGGTGAAATCTTTCACAGGCGTATGTGATGCTGAGCAGCTCCTTTTCTATTTGAGCATATCGCGTCTCCGCGTCTGTCATTGAGCGCGATGCATATGCAATAGGTTGCCAGTAGTCATATTGTTGCAGAAGAACGGCACCGAGCCCACTCTGTGATGCATCTGATGATATCTTGATGGGTCTCGCTGGGTCATAAAACCTCAGAACTGGTTCCTCTGTGAGCAGTTTCTTTAGATCGCTCCATGACTTCTCATGCTCATGATTCCATTCCCATTCTATGTTCTTTTCAGTTAGTCTTCTCAGTGGCGCTATTTTTTCTGAGAGGTTGGATATGAATTTACCCATGTAGTTGATCATTCCATTAAACCTCTGCACGTCCTTTTTGCATTGTGGCCTTGGCATATTCTCAATGGCGGACACCTTTCTGGGATCTGGTCTGATGCCCTCACTGCTAAGGATATCTCCCACGAATGTCAGTTCTGTCACCCCGAGCTGGCATTTCTCTCTATTCAGCTTCAGGTTTGTTTTCCTTGTTGCTTCCAGCACTTTTTTCAGTCTCTCGTCATGCTCAGTTCTCGTGGTTCCCCATACTATGATGTCATCCATTGATGTATCAACTCCCTCCAGGTGCTCATAGATCATATGGATAGTCTTGTGATACACTTCAGGAGCTGAGGCAATGCCAAATGGTAACCTTAGGAATCTGTATCTGCCAAATGGAGTGTTGAACATGCACAGTCTTGAACTTGCTTCGTCCAGCTTCATCTGCCAAAATCCTGAGGACGCATCTAACTTGCTGAAATATTTTGCATTTGCAAACTGTGCCATGATTTCCTCACGTGTAGGAAGCTTGAAGTGCTCTCTCTTTATTGCTCTGTTTAGATCTCTTGGATCCAGGCAAATTCTGAGCTTTCCATTCTTTTTGTCCACTCTTGACTTCCCTGCCTAAACCTCTCTACCTCCTTTAAGACGCTCCTTAAAACCTACCTCTTTGACCAAGCTTTTGGACACCTGCCCTAATTTCTCCTTATCTGGCTCGGTGTTAAATCTTTTGTCTTATAACACTCCTGTGAAGCGCCTTGGGACATTTTACTATGTTAAAGGCGCTATATAAATACAAGTTGTTTGTTGTTGTTGTGCTCGCTGGCCTATATTGGGTCCCGGCCCACTAATGCCTCGATTTAAAAATTCTCATGTTCAAATCCTTTCATGGCCTTGCCCCTCCCTATCTCTCTAACCTCCTGCAGCCCTACAGCCCTCCGAGATCTCTGCGTTCCTCCAATTCTGGATCCCCCATTCTCTTTGCCCCATTACTGGCGGCCTTGCCTTCAGTTGTCAAGGCCTTAAGCTCGAGGGTTCCATAAACCTCTTCACCTGTCTCTCCTCCTTTAAGGCGTTACCTCTTTGACCAAGATTTAGTCACCCTTCCTAATGCTCTTTGGCTCTGTAATGTATATACCTTTAAGGGGGGAACTACTTTTTACAGCTCATGTATACTGTAGTACCGGCAGTGACCACATCTGTATATAGCACTGAGTAGTAATCTGTACAGTCAGTTACACTGTGAGCCACGTTGAGTAAACACCTGTTGTACCGTTTCTCCTGCAGTCTGTGTCTTATTAGACACAGACACAACATTGGCGACGAGGCAAGTTCAAACCTACCTGCAACTCTGCATCACCTCCCGGGGATTCGTTCCTGGAGATCAGTGGATTGGAGGTCAAGGCCAGGGACTCGGGCGTCGACCACGGGCAACCGCCCAGTCGTCCAGCAGAGACTCGAGTTTTGCGGGGGAGGCTGTCGAGAGCCAGGCTTGGCTTTCCAGTCGAGGTGGTCCAGCGAAACGGGCTGGCAACAGGTAGTGCACAGACCCTTCCCGGACAGCGGCGGGCTAGAGCCCGACCGAGCGGCACAGCAAAGGGCCGAGCAGCGTCGACGGGGGAGAGAGAGAGAGGGCAGAGCGCACAGGGCGCAGCCGGTGTTCAGGGGCTGAGCAGCGTCGAAGAGAGGGAGAGAGAGACACGCAGGAACCTGCGAGGCACGCCATTGCCACGAGGACCGCCGAGAGCGGCGTTGGCAGCAGCGCAGGAGAAGTGCGCGAAACCTACAGGGCGCCGCCATTGCCACAAGAACTGCCGGGAGCGGTGTTGGCAGCAGCGGGGGAGGAAGGAAAGCGCGGGAGATGCCATTTTATGCCATTGGGAGACACCATTTTAAACCACACCCAAAATGCCGAAGAGTGGCAGTATCACCGCATTTGACAATGAAGTCGAAGATTGGACTACATATGTCGAACGAATAGAGGTGTACTGCAAGGCAAATGAGGTGTCAGATGACAAGAAAGCGTCGGTATTGTTAAATTTAATGGGTGCAAAGACGTATGGTTTATTACGAAATCTAGTAACCCCAACGAAGCCAATGGAAAAGAGTTTTGAAGACATAGTAACGATACTACAGGAACATTTAAACCCCACACCGCTGCTGATAGCAGAAAGATTCAAGTTTCACAAACGGAACCAGCATAAGGATGAAAGCAATGCTGATTATTTAACAGAACTGCGCCAACTATCGAAACATTGCCAGTTTGGAGCGGGACTGGCAGATACCTTAAGGGACAAGTTTGTGTGTGGGCTTCAAAGTGAAGGAACCCAGAAACGGCTTTTATCTGAAAAGGACCTTACGCTGGAAAAGGCTTTCAGCATTGCGGTATCATATGAAGCAGCAGCACGGGGCGCTGCAGAGATACAACAGAGACCGCAAGAATATGTCACAAACGAAATGTCATATGGAACAGAGAAGTGCTATCGCTGCGGCAGAACAACACACGACCAGAATGATTGCTGGTTCAAAGACAAAGTGTGCAGACAGTGTGGAAAAGTAGGACACATAGCACGAGTCTGCAGGTCGGGAAAGAAAACCAGCAATAAGAAATCTACCAAAGGAAAGTACAAGAAGGTACATAAGATGACGGAGAATAGTTCAGACGAACAAAAGAGTGATAACGACTCCGAAAGCAGGGAACTGAGTTGTCTGAAACTACATAATGTGATCACAATGGAGGATCACCGAACCATTTGGGTCACTCTCAAGATAGCAGGAGTCCAGGTAAAGATGGAATTGGACACAGGATCAGCCCTAACAGTCATAAACCGACGGGACTACGAGCGGCTATTCTCACACATACCCTTGAGAGACACAAAAATTATTTTGAAGACGTACACGGGGCAAAAAGTCTACCCCAAAGGAAAAATAAGGGTGACCGTTATATATAACGGTAAGGAAACACCAAAACTAGACCTGTATGTATTGCAAGATGGAGGACCACCATCACTGGGACGTGAATGGATCCGGAAAATACAACTGGATTGGCATTCCATACAGGCACTGACTGTGGCTGACAAAAAGGATGACGACGTCACACCTGGGCGACTGTCAAAGATCCTAACTGACGCGAAAGAAGTGTTCCAGCAAGGACTCGGAACACTAAAAGGCATGACAGCGACGATTAAAATTGAAGAAAATGCAAGCCCAAAATTTTTTAAGGCCAGACCGGTACCTTATGCGATCCGCCCAGCCGCCGAAGCAGAGCTGGAGAGTCTGGAACGTTCAGGTGTACTGTCCAAGGTAGACTGGAGCGAGTGGGCTACACCCATCGTCCCTGTGATGAAAAAGTCGTTGAGCAGCACGCCTGGGGAACCAAGGAAAGTTCGCATCTGTGGGGACTTTAAGGTAACAGTGAACCCGATCCTTCACACCGTACAATATCCACTTCCGCGGATTGAAGATATTTTCGCCTCGCTATCTGGAGGGAAACGCTTCACTAAGATTGATCTGGCCCAGGCGTATCTGCAAATGGAGGTAGAAGAAGCATCAAAAAAATACCTCACAATCAACACCCATAAAGGTCTCGACCAATACAACCGGCTGGTATTCGGGGTAGCATCAGCTCCGGCTATTTGGCAGAGGGCAATGGAACATGTCCTGCAAGGGATCCCAGGGACCCAGTGTTACTTGGACGACATCCTGGTCACGGGCAAAAATGACAGTGATCACCTTGCCAACCTGGAGCAGGTGCTCACTAGATTGTAGGAATATGGGCTCCGAGCTAACCGCCCCAAATGCGAGTTTGTTAGAAAACAGATCTCGTATTGTGGCCACGTTATCGATAAAGAGGCGTTACATAAGTCCCCAGAGAAGATTGAGGCAGCAGTCAAGGCTCCAGCACCGGAAAATGTGTCACAACTGAGGTCGTTCCTCGGGCTGGTAAACTACTACCATAAGTTCTTGCCAAATTTGTCTACAATACTACACCCACTGAACACCCTACTGCAAACTGGGGTGCCATGGAAGTGGAGTGACGAATGTAGACGAGCTTTCCAGAAGAGCAAAACACTAATCACATCGAAAGAGGTATTGGCCCATTACAACCCAGCATTACCAATTCAGTTGGCATGTGATGCGTTACCCTACGGCATTGGAGCGGTGCTGTCGCACAAATTCTCGGATGGCTCAGAGAGGCCAATAGCCTTTGCGTCACGATCACTAACCTCAGCCGAGCGTAACTATGCCCAGATTGACAGGGAGGCCCTCAGCCTAGTGTGGGGAGTGAAAAAGTTCAATCACTATCTGCACGGGCAGAAATTCACCTTGCTGACTGATCACCAGCCTCTTGTCTCCATTTTTAATCTGAAGAAATCAAATCAACTTTTATTGTCATTGTTAGTGCACAAGTGCAGTACAACGAAATGTAGGCTTGCGGCTCCCGAGAGTGTACATTTAGATTAAGACATTTAAACATTCAACATACATTTGGCTTGTAATACATTAACATAAACATAACCATAATAAAGTGCATTGGCAGATGTGCAGGCTTTCGAGTTTATTTGTGGAGTTCAGTAGGATGACAGCCCTGGGAAAGAAGCTGTTCCTAAATCTAGTCGTACGGGTGCGAATGCATCTGTAGCATCTCCCAGATGGCAGGGGGGCGAACAGACTGTGGCTGGGGTGGGTAGGGTCTTTGATGATGGACCGTGACCTCCGTAAACAGTGTTTCTGGTATATGTGCTCTATGGTCGGTAGCCGGGTGCCGGTAATGCGTTGGGCAGTTTTGACTACCCGCTGCAGGGCTTTCTGGCCATAGTAGCTACAGCTGCCATACCATACTGTGATACAGTTCGTCAGGATGCTCTCTATTGTGCAGCAGTAAAAGTTAGAGAGGATCAGGGGTGACAGGTTACATCCCTTCAGCCTCCTTAGGAAATATAGGTGCTGCTGGGCCTTCTTCACCAGAGAGGAGGTATTGAGGGACCAGGAGAGGTCTTCCGTGATGTGGACTCTGAGGAACTTAAAGCTGTCCACCCTTTCCACCACAGCCCCATTGATGTGGATGGGGGTGTGACTTCCGCCTTCAGACTTCCTGAAGTCCACAATGATTTCTTTGGTTTTCTTGATGTTAAGGGCCAGGTTGTTATCGGCGCACCACTTCATGAGATGCTGGACCTCCTCCCTGTAGGCTGACTCATCGTTGTTGGTGATCTGGCCTACTACCGTGGTATCATCCGCAAACTTGATGATGGTGTTGGAACCATGAACAGCCACACAGTCATGTGTGAAGAGGGAGTAGAGGAGGGGGCTCAGCACACATCCTTGTGGGGCCCCCGTGTTCAGGGTCAGGGGGGGAGAGGTGTGGTCTAATTTGACAGACTGGGGTCTGTTTGTTAGGAAGTCCAGGGTCCAGTTGCAGAGGGAAGTGTTCAGGCCAAGAGTTTGGAGTTTGGTGGCCAGCTTGTTGGGGACGATAGTGTTGAAATCTGAGTTGTAGTCTATGAACAGCATTCTGATGTAGGTCTCTTTACCATCTAAGTGATTCAGTGCCGAGTGTAGAGCAGTTGTGATTGCATCCTCCGTTGATCTGTTTGCACGATTTGCACGATAGGCAAACTGGTGTTGGTCAAGAGAGGCGGGAACACTGGCTTTGATGTGAGCCAGGACCAGTCTCTCGAAACACTTCATTATGATGGGTGTGAGTGCGACAGGTCGATAGTTGTTCAGGCACGTCACAGCCGTTTGTTTTGGCACAGGGCGTTCCGGTGATGACTGCGCAACGACTACAAAGATGGTCAATTTTTCTAGGGGCGCACCACTATGAGATTGAATATAAAGGCACGAAACAGCATGGAAATGCTGAAGGGCTATCACGCCTGCCACTGCCTACTGCGGAGGAAGCACCAGCAGTGGATCCTGTCGAAATATTCCATTCGACTATAGTTGAATACCTACCGGTAACTAACGCTTGTATCGAAAAGGAAACCCGAAATGACCCGACATTGTCTCGGGTATATGATTTGACGGTGAAGGGATGGCCAGCACATGGCGACTCACTGTTGCCAGCATTCTTGACAGGGAGAGAACAGCTGTCAGTGTGCCGGGGGACCTTGATGTTTGGATCCCAAGTGGTAATTCCACCCAAGTTAAGGGATAGAGTGCTCAATGAGCTTCATGAGAGTCATCTGGGAGGGGTAAAAATGAAAAGCCTAGCCAGGGCTTATGTGTGGTGGCTGGGAATCGATAAAGAAATCGAGGACCTGACCAAGAGCTGCTCAGGATGCCAGAAAGTTCAAAATGCACCACCACAGGCCCCTCTACACCCATGGGAGTGGCTCTCATCTCCATGGCAATGGGTGCATATTGATTTTGCTGGTCCATTCATGGACTCAATGTTTTTAATAGCCGTGGATGCGCACTCAAAATGGCCTGAGGTCATCAAAATGTCCTCCACTACCACGGAGAAAACTATTGCAGTCCTATGGACCATTTTTGCCAGGAATGGCTTGCCAGAACAGATTTGCTCCGACAACGGACCACAGTTTGTGTCCGAAGAGTTCCGGAGGTTCTTGAAAAAGAATGGGGTAAGGCATTACACATCCGCCCCGTATCATCCAGCCACAAATGGATTGGCTGAGAGGTTCGTAGAAACCTTTAAGAAGGCAATAAAGGCTATGTACAATGACAACATTCCGCTGCAGCACAAGGTGGACAATTTCCTGTTCGCCTACCGGAATGCGACACATGCAGTCACCAACCAGGCCCCAGCCATGATGTTCTTTAACCGAAGGTTAAGATCTCGCCTGGATTTGCTCAGACCAAACGTACGAAGAGATGTTGAGAGTAAGCAATTCCAGCACATCCATGAGAAGCCAACAAGGAGCTTCAATGTAGGGCAACCAGTCTTGGCCCGCGACTACCAAACAGAAAAATGGCAGCCAGGAACGATATGCACACGGCAGGGCCCACTAATATACACAGTGGACGTTGGGGAGAGCATCGTGAGACACCATGCTGACCAGATCCTAGAGTCACAGGAACAAGTCAACCCCATGCCTCACCCATACGTACCTGGTGATGAACCCAACGTACAGGTCGCATCTACCCCAGAAACAGTAGCATCAGAAGCTGATGAACCAACCGACGACAGGGGGCCAGAACCGCCTCCGCACCAAGAGCAAGACACTCGGGAAAGGCACTATCCAGAAAGGATCAGGAGGCCTCCCCAAAGACTGAATATATAAATAGACTATTTTCAGCTAATGTTACATGTTAAAAGTGTTAATTGTAATTAGTTTGATATTTAATTGTTAAATGAGTGTTATGGTACTGTTAATCTAAAAGGGGAGGAATTGTAATGTATATACCTTTAAGGGGGGAACTACTTTTTACAGCTCATGTATACTGTAGTACTGGCAGTGACCACACCTGTATATAGCACTGAGTAGTAGTCTGTACAGTCAGTTCCACTGTGAGCCACGTTGAGTAAACACCTGTTGTACTGTTTCTCCTGCAGTCTGTGTCTTATTATACACAGGCACAACAGGCTTGGTGTCAATTTTTCTCCGATTGCCCTCCTGTGAAGCGCTTGGGATGGTTTCCTACATTAAAGATGCTACATAAATGCAAGTTGCTGTTGTTGGGTGGAGTACTTTGATCTGTTGGGACCATTACTGTTGCACTCTCGCCTCTGAGTCAGAAGGTCATGGGTTCAAGTCCCACTCCAGAGACTTGAGCACATAAAGCTAGGCTGACACTCCAGTGCGGTGCTGAGGGAGTGCTGCACTGTCGGAGGTGCCGTCTTTCAGATGAGACGTTAAACCGAGGCTCTGTCTGCTCTCTCAGGTAGATGTAAAAGATCCCATGGCACTATTTTGAAGAGGAGCAGGGGAATTATCCCCGATGTCCTGGCCAATATTTATCCCTAGACGAACATCACTAAAACATAGTGGGCTAGAAATTCAGTGGGCTTTGCGCCCAGTTACCACCCAAATAGGGTTTCTGAGCCAGTGTAAGAGGGTGCGCTGATATTCAGCGCTGCGGTAATGGCGGCGGTAGCCGGTAGCGCTGCGCCGACACCGATGACGTCATCGGTGTGCGCAGTGCCCCGGTTCCGCCCGGCTTCCGGCCCAAACCCCATATTTAGTTGCGGCCGCCTCTTCTGCAGCGGCCGCAAACAGCGATTGAAAAACAGGGCCGTACTGCTGCGCTACTGGGGCGCCTTAAGGTGGAGGTGCGGCCGGCCGCTTTTTCGGCGGCCGCCTGCCCGCACCTCCTTCCCCGGCCTCCTCCACCACCCCCCCCCCCGCGGCATTGCTGGCTGCTTTCCGTGAGCCCGGCACTTCTCCGTGGTGCCGGGCTCATTTGCCGGCACAATCCAGCGGCGATCTCGCTGTTGCAGGCACCTCCCCCTTAAGAGAAGGAGGAGGCCTGCAGTACCGCAGCCTGCCGCTCCGCAGCGGGTGGCGCAGCGAGGCCTACAGCGCAGAAATTCAGTTTCAGCGCCCCAAGCGGGGGCGGGCACACCCTGGAATAGCGCCCGGTTCCGACTTGGGGCGCAAAAGCCGAATATCTGACGGGCGCACCTGGCTCCGCGCGCAGCGCTAACTTTTGGCCGTTAGCCTGCTGGCGGGCCTTAACTGAATTTCTAGGCCATTATCTGGTCATTATCACATCGCTGTTTGTGAGAGCTTGCTGTGAGCGAATTGGCTGCCACATTTCCTACATTACAACAGTGACTACACTTCAAAAAGTACTTAATTGGCTGTAAATCACTTGGGATGACCGGTGGTCGTGGAAGGCACTATATAAATGCAATCTTTCTTTCTTTTCTTTCTTTAAATGACCTGGATTCAGAAACTCAGTGCAAAGTGATCATAATTTCGAATGATGCCAAACTAGCAGGAGCATTGAAATTGGAGGAGGTAGCCCAGAAAGTGCAGATGGTTTGGATAAATATGTGTGCGGGCAGAACAAGAGCAGATTAAATTTAATAGAAGTCTAAAGTACTGCACATTGGAAGGAAAACGAGTGACAAATTCACACCACGCATGGTGTTATAAAGAGTAGCGGATGAAGCCATTAAAATTGCAATGTATAACAAGGTATTTACAGCACAGAAACAGGCCATTCAGCCGAACAGGTCCATGCCAGTGTTTATGCTCCACACCAGCCTCTTCCGACCATTCTTCATCTAACCCCATCAGCACATCCTTCTGTTCCTTTCTCCCTCGTGTACTTAACTAGCTTCCCCTTGAATGCAAAAAGAAAATATTGCAGATGCTGGAAACCTGAAATAAAAGCAGAAAAATGCTGGAGATACTCAGCAGGTCAGGCAGCATCTGTGAAGAGAGAGAAACAGAGTTAATGTTTCAGGTCGAGAACTTTCGTCAGAACTGGGAAAAAAGCAGGAAATGGAAAAGATTTTTAAGCAAGAGTAGGGGCTGGGAAAGGGGGGAGGGGATGAAAGAACAAAAGGGAAGGTCTGTGATAGGATAGAAGGCAGGGGAGGTTAAGAGACATTAAGAGATATTAAAGGCAAAAGGAGGTGGTAATGGGACAGGTTAAGAAACAAAGGATGGCTCTAGATGAAGTGTGAATTGCGCTGGCAGAGTGAAAGACAGCTGCCATGTGGGAGAGAAGAAAAGACACAAACAAAAGGTGTGGATGAAAAATATATATAGGATAGGGGCCGAGGTTATGATCTGAAATTGTTGAACTCTATGTTGAGTCCAGAGGGCTGTAAAGTGCCTAATCAGAAGATGAGGTGCTGTTCCTCGAGCTTACGCTGAGCTTCCGTGGAACAATGCAAGAGGCCGAGGACGGTGAGGTCGGAGTGGGAATGGAGCGGAGAATTAAAGTGACAGGCGACCGGGAGCTCAGGGTCCCCCATACGGACTGAACGGAGGTGTTCCGCAAAGCGGTCACCCAATCTGCGTTTGGTCTCCCCAATGTAGAGGAGACCGCATCGTGAGCAGTGAATACAGTATATTTAATTGCAAGAAGTACAAGTAAATCATTGTTTCACCTGGAAGGAGTGTTTGGGGCCCTGGACAGTGGGAAGGGGGGAGGTAAAAGGGCAGGTGTTGCATCTCCTGCACTTGAACGGGAAGGTCCAGGGTGCCGCGGAGGGAGTCGGAATGCTGAAAGGGGAGGTGAGGGGAAGATGTGTTTGGTGGTGGGATCTCGCTGGAGGTGGGATATGTGTCGGTGCAGGCTCGATGGGCCGAAATGGCCTCTATCTGCACTGTGGGGTTTCTGTGATTCTGTGACAAGGGGAACCCTATCGTGGTTCCGGGAGGGAGGGGCATGGGTGAGGGCAGAAGTGCGGGAGATAGAACAGACACGGTCGAGGGCCGTGTCAACCAGAGTAGAGGGGAATCCTCGGTTGAGGAAAAAGGAAGACATGTCGGAAGCACTGGTGTGGAAGGTGGCATCGTCGGAGCAGATGCGGTGGAGATGGAGAAACTGGGAGAATGGAATAGAGTTCTTACAGGAGGCGGGGTGGGAGGAAGTGTAGTCCAGGTAGCTGTGGGAGTCAGTGGGCTTGTAGTGAATGTTGGTCAATAACCTATCCCCAGAGATGGAGACGGAGAAGTCGAGGAAGGGAAGGGAAGAGTCGGAGATGGACCATGTGAAGGTGAGGGAAGGGTGGAAATTGGAAGCAAAGTGAATGAAATTATCTAGTTCAGGGCGCGGGCAGAAAATGGCACCAATACAGTCATCAATGTACCGGAAAAAGAGGTGAGGGAGGGGACCTGAGTAAGACTGGAACAAAGAATGTTCCACATATCCCACGAAAAGGCAGGCATAGCTAGGTCCCATGTGGGTACCCATAGCAACACCTTTAATTTGGAGGAAATGAGTGGAGTCAAAGGAGAAGTTGTTCAATGTGAGAACAAGTTCAGCCAGGCGGAGGAGGGTGGTGGTGGATGGGGAGTGGTTGGGCCTCTGTTCAAGGAAGAAGTGGCACGTCCTCAGGCCATCCTGGTGGGGGATAGAGGTGTAGAGGGATTGGACGTCCATAGTGAAAAGGAGGCGGTTGGGGCCAGGAAACTGGAAACTGTTAAAGTGGCTTTTGTTTGTGTCTTTTCTTCTCTCCCACATGGCAGCTGTCCTTCACTCTGCCAGCACAATTTACACTTCATCTAGAGCCATCCTTTGTTTCTTAACCTGTCCCATTACCACATCCTCTTGCCTTGAATATCTCTTATTGTCTCTTAGCCTCTCCTGCCTTCTATCCTATCACAGACCTTCCCTTTTGTTATTTCATCCCCTCCCACCTTTCCCAGCCCCTGCACTTGCTTAAAAATCTGTTCCATTTCCTGCTTTTTTCCAGTTCTGACGAAAGGTGCGTTAACTTTGTTTCTCTCTTCACAGATGCTGCCTGACCTGCTGAGTATCTCCAGCATTTTCTGGTTTCCCCTTGAATGCATCTGTGCTATTTTCCTCAACCGCTCCATGTGGTAGCGAGTTTCACATTTTCACCACTCTCTGGGTAAAGGTGATTCTCCTGAATTCCATATTGGATTTAAAGCTGAAAGAGACCTGGAGTCCTGGTAGATTCAACGCTAAACACGTCCATCCAATGTAGAACAGCAATCAGCAAAGCCAATAGGATGTTGGAATTACAATGGGCAAAAGAGTAGAATGTAAATAAGAGGTGTGATTGAACCGTACAGAGCTCTGGTCAGATGGCACCTTGAGAATTGCATGTAGTTCTGGTCACTGACACACCAGAGAGACATTCAACTGCAAGAGGCAGTGAGGAGCCAGGAAGTTGATTCCTAGTGTCAATGGTCTGGGTTGTTAGGAAGGACTGGAGAGAATATGGATTTTCAACCTTGAGAGAAAGCGTCTGAGAGGTGATCTTACTGAGATCTAAAAGATAGTCAAGGGAATGGACAAAGTATGTCCAAAATATTACTTTAAGTTAAATTGCGAGAGTAGAATAAAAGGACATAAAATTAAGGGACATAGAATAATGGGACGCAGAATAAAGGGACTTAGTATAAAGGGCCATAGAATAAAGGGACATAAAATTAAGGGACCTAGAGTAATGGGCCATAGAATAAAGGGACTTTGAATAAAGGGCCATAGAATAAAGGGACTTAGAATAAAGGGACATAGAATAAAGGGCCATAGAATAAAGGGACTTAGAATAAAGGGCCATAGAATAAAGGGGCTTAGAATAAAGGGGCATAGAATAAAGGGCCATAGAATAAAGGAACTTAGAATAAAGGGCCATAGAATAAAGGGACTTAGAATAAAGGGGCGTAGAATAAAGGGCCATAGAATAAAGGGACTTAGAATAAAGGGCCATAGAATAAAGGGACTTAGAATAAAGGGACTTAGAATAAAGGGCCATAGAATAAAAGGACTTAGAATAAAGGGACTTAGAATAAAGGGCCATAGAATAAAGGGACTTAGAATAAAGGGGCATAGAATAAAGGGCCATAGAATAAAGGGACTTAGAATAAAGGGACTTAGAATAAAGGGCCGTAGAATAAAGGGCCATAGAATAAAGGGAGTTAGAATAAAGGGGCATAGAATAAAGGGCCATAGAATAAAGGGACTTAGAATAAAGGGGCATAGAATAAAGGGCCATAGAATAAAGGGACTTAGAATAAAGGGCCATAGAATAAAGGGCCATAGAATAAAGGGACTTAGAATAAAGGGGCATAGAATAAAGGGACTTAGAATAAAGGGCCATAGAATAAAGGGCCATAGAATAAAGGGCCATAGAATAAAGGGCCATAGAATAAAGGGACTTAGAATAAAGGGCCATAGAATAAAGGGCCATAGAATAAAGGGACTTAGAATAAAGGGACATAGATTAAAGGGCCATAGAATAAAGGGACTTAGAATAAAGGGCCATAGAATAAAGGGACTTAGAATAAAGGGACATAGAATAAAGGGACTTCGAATAAAGGGACATAGAATAAAGGGACTTAGAATAAAGGGACATAGAATAATGGGACGTAGAATAAAGGGACTTAGAATAAAGGGACTTAGAATAAAGTGCCATAGAATAAAGGGCCATAGAATAAAGGGACTTAGAATAAAGGGACTTAGAATAAAGGGCCATAGAATAAAGGGACATAGAATAATGGGACGTAGAATAAAGGGACTTAGAATAAAGGGACTTAGAATAAAGGGCCATAGAATAAAGGGCCATAGAATAAAGGGACTTAGAATAAAGGGCCTTAGAATAAAGGGGCATAGAATAAAGGGACTTAGAATAAAGGGCCATAGAATAAAGGGACTTAGAATAAAGGGCCATAGAATAAAGGGACTTAGAATAAAGGGCCATAGAATAAAGGGACTTAGAATAAAGGGACTTAGAATAAAGGGCCATAGAATAAAGGGACTTAGAATAAAGGGCCATAGAATAAAGGGCCATAGAATAAAGTGACTTAGAATAAAGGGCCATAGAATAAAGGGACGTAGAATAAAGGGACTTAGAATAACGGGACTTAGAATAAAGGGACTTAGAATAAGGGGCCATAGAATAAAGGGGCATAGAATAAAGGGCCATAGAATAAAGGGACTTAGAATAAAGGGCCATAGAATAAAGGGCCATATAATAAAGGGACTTAGAATAAAGGGACTTAGAATAAAGGGACTTAGAATAAAGGGACTTAGAAAAAAGGGACTTAGAATAAAGGGCCATAGAATAAAGGGACTTAGAATAAAGGGACTTAGAATAAAGGGCGATAGAATAAAGGGACTTAGAGTAAAGGCCATAGAATAAAGGGACTTAGAATAAAGGGACTTAGAATAAAGGGCCATAGAATAAAGGGCCATAGAATAAAGGGACTTAGAATAAAGGGCCATAGAATAAAGGGACTTAGAATAAAGGGCCATAGAATAAAGGGACTTAGAATAAAGGGACTTAGAATAAAGGGCCATAGAATAAAGGGACTTAGAATAACGGGACATAGAATAAAGGGACATAGAATAAAGGGACTTAGAATAAAGGGACTTAGAATAAAGGGACATAGAATAAAGGGACTTCGAATAAAGGGACTTAGATTAAAGGGACTTAAAATAAAGGGGCATAGAATAAAGGGACATAGTATAAAGGGACTTAGAATAAAGGGACTTAGAATAAAGGGACTTAGAATAAAGGGACTTAGAATAAAGGGCCATATAATAAAGGGACATAGAATAAAGGGACTTAGAATAAAGGGCCATAGAATAAAGGGACTTAAAATAAAGGGACTTAGAATAAAGGGCCATAGAATAAAGGGACATAGAATAAAGGGACTTAGAATAAAGGGCCATAGAATAAAGGGACATAGAATAAAGGGACTTAGAATAAAGGGCCATAGAATAAAGGGACTTAGAATAAAGGGACTTAGAATAAAGGGACTTAGAATAAAGGGCCATAGAATAAAGGGACATAGAATAAAGGGACTTCGAATAAAGGGCCATAGAATAAAGGGACTTAGAATAAAGGGACTTAGAATAAAGGGGTTTAAAATAAAGGGCCATAGAATAAAGGGACTTAGAATAAAGGGACTTAGGATAAAGGGACTTAGAATAAAGGGCCATCGAATAAAGGGACTTAGAATAACGGGACTTAGAATAAAGGGACTTAGAATAAAGGGCCATAGAATAAAGGGACATCGAATAAAGGGACTTAGAATAATGACATAGAATACAGGGACATAGAATAACAGGACTTAGAATAAAGGGCCATTGAATAAAGGGACTTAGAATAAAGGGGCATAGAATAAATGGACTTCGAATAAAGGGACATAGAATAAAGGGCCATAGAATAAAGGGACTTAGAATAAAGAGACTTAGAATAAAGGGACTTAGAATAAAGGGACTTAGAATAAAGGGACATAGAATAATGGGATGTAGAATAAAGGGACTTTGAATAAAGGGACATAGAATAAAGGGACTTAGACTAAAGGGACATAGAATAATGGGACGTAGAATAAAGGGACGTAGAATAAAGGGCCATAGAATAAAGGGACTTAGAATAAAGGGCCATAGAATAAAGGGACTTAGAATAAAGGGACATAGAATAAAGGGACATAGAATAAAGGGACATAGAATAAAGGGACTTAGAATAAAGGGACTTAAAATAAAGGGGCATAGAATAAAGGGACTTAGAATAACGGGACATAGATTAAAGGGACTTAAAATAAAGGGGCATAGAATAAAGGGACTTAGAATAAAGGGACACAAGGTCAAAAGTAAATTCAGGATGGGCTTCAGAAATTCATTGCACAAAGAATGTCCAACACAGAATATACTCCCAGGAAGACTGGTGGAGGCAAAACCTCTGGAGGCATTTAAGAAACAGATAGGCGCTGGAATGGTGAGGAACATGGGGTCGTTCTGGATAGTCCGAATGGCCTCGCTCATCCATAACTCTCTTGCAAAGTGAGTTTGATCACAGGCGCTTGTTAGAGAAGTGGGGGTTGTAGTTACCACTCACACAGGGAGTGTGCAGGATGCCGTGTATATTTGAGGAGGTCTTTTCAAATTTGTCGTTTCCTGTGGAATGTCTGCAAACTGCCAAGGCAGAGGCGGACGGTGGAGTAAGCGTCAGGCAGCTAAGCGGAGCCAGCTGCAGATAATGCTTCGGCGGGCGTTATCAGGTGAGAGTTTTAACTGTTTCTTTTGTTTCTCTGTACGCTCATGGTTCAGAGTCTGCAGGAACCAGCCTGGCCATACTTCCCAGTAGTGTTCGGTAAGGTGGTTTAGATCAGAAAATGAAAGGCAGGCAGAAAGAAAACACAATCGTTGCTGAAAAGCTGAACAAAGTTCAAAGTCCTTTCATTGACGACAATAATTAACTTGCCAGAAATTCTGGCATTTTTTGAAAGGGAAGCTTGAGAAACGCATGAGGGAAAAAGGAATGGTGGCTTATGCTGATAGGGCAAGGTGCGAGGAGGTTCATGTGGAGCATAAAATCTAGGCTGGCACTCCCAGTGCAGTAATGAGGGAGTGTCCGCAGCCACTGTTTTGAAGAAGAGCAGTGGAAATAGTGCCACGGGACCTTTTACATCCACCTGAGAGGGCAAATGGGGCCTCGGTTTAATGTCTCATCTGAATGACGGCACCTTCGACAATGCAGCGCTCACTCAGCACTGCACTGGAGTGTCAGCCTAGATGTTTGTGCTCAAGTCCCTGGAGTGGGACTATGAACCCACGACCTTCTGACTCAGAGGGGAGAGTGCTACACATTAAGCCACAGCTCACATAGTCGACCATAATCACGCCAACGCAATGGCAGAGAAGAAAGTGGGTGGAAGGTCCAAGGGTCAAGGGTACAAGGCTGACGATGGAGTTGATTTTTAAAAAATAATTTCAAGTAAGTTCAGTTCTGCAAAAGGAGGAAGTACTTTCAACAAGAATATTCTTACTGGATTTTCCTTCCCCTTTAAATTAACTCCGAGGTTGCTGCCATGAATTGCAATCCCTGGAAATTACAATTGGGAGATTTGGGAGGGGGGACCGATGAAGGAACGGCTGATATATTTCCAAGTCAGGATGATGTGTGACTTGGAGGGGAACTTGGAGGTGATGGTGTTCCAATGCGCCTGCTGCCCTTGTCCTTCTAGGTGGAAGAGGTCGCGGGTTTGGGAGGTGCTGTCGAAGAGTTGCTGCAGTGCATCTTGTAGATGGTACACACTGCAGCCACGGTACGCCGGTGGTGGAGGGAGTGAATGTTTAAGGTGGTGGATGGGGTGCCGATCAAGCGGGATGCTTTGATTTAAAACCTCGACGAGTTTTCACCCGTGTTACTCACAGCAGTGTCCAGGAGATCAATCTTTAATCACTGGAGACTCCAGGGCAATCCTGGAGGGTTGGCCACCCTTCGCATGAGAACATCATAATGTTCCCTGTGTTATTTCCCATGTTTAACAGTAAGCCCAGTTTCAAAACATGCTGGGCTTGGCCCCATGCCAGGGTTCAGAATCGCTCATGGAAATGGGCAGTGCGTATTGCTAGACTGGGCTCAGCGGGTAGCGCCCTCGCCTCTGAGTCAGAAGGTTGAGGGCTCATAGTCCCACACCAGAGACCTGGGCACAAAATCCACTTCAGTCCGTTGGAGGTGCTGTTTTTCAGAGGAGGCCCCGTCTGCCCTCTCAGATAAAAGATTCCCACGGCACTATTTCGAAGAAGGGTAGGGGATCTCTGCCTGGTATCCTGGGCCAATATTCATCCCTCAACCAACACCGAAAAACAATGTTAGCTGGTTGTTATCTCATTGTTTGATTGTGGGAACTTGCTGTGTGCAAATTACAACAGTTCAAAAGTACTTCATTGGCTGTAAAGCACTTTGGGATGTCTCCATAACTGCATCCACTAGAAGTCCCAACTGCTTCACCTTCATTGTGCCCATACTCTTCCAAGATTGTTCTGGTCGGCATATTATAAAATGGATATAGCGGCACTGGAGAGGGTGCAGAGAAGATTTACAAGGATGATACCAGAAATGTGAGGGTATACCTATCAGGAAAGGATGAACAGGCTGGGCCTCTTTTCTCTTGAATAATAAAGGCTGAGGGGTGACCTAATAGAAGTCTTTAAAATTATTGAAGATTTTTGATAGAGTGGATACAGACAGAATGTTTCCACTTGTGGGGAAGAGCATAACTAGAGGCCATCAATATAAGATAGTCACCAAGAAATCCAATAGGGAATTCAGAAGAAACTTCTTTACCCAGAGAGTGGTGAGAATGTGGAACTCGCTACCACAAGGAGTAGTTGAGGCAAATAATATAGATGCATTTAAGGGGAGGCTAGAGAAGCATATGAGGGAGAAGGGAATAGAGGGTTATGCTAATAGATTTAGATGAAGGAAGATGGAAGGTGGCTCGAGTGGAGCTCGGTTTAACGTCTCATCCGAATGACGGCACCTCCGACAACGCAGCGCTCCCTCAGCACTGCACGAGGAGCGTCAGCCTAGATGTTTGTACTCAAGTCTCTGGAGTGGGACTATGAGCCCGCGGCCTTCTGACTCAGAGGCGAGAGTGCTACCAACTGAGCCATGGCAGACATAGTCGACCATAATTACGCCACCTCAATGGCAGAGAAGAAAGAGGGTGGAAGGTCAAGGGTACATGCCTGACGACTAAGTTGATTTAAAAAAAAATAATTTCAGGTAAGTTCAGTTCTGCAAAAGGAGGAAGTACTTTGAACAAGAATATTCTTCCTTCCCCTTTAAATTAACTCTGAGGTTGTTGCCATGAATTGCAATATCTAGAAATAACTATTGGGAGATTTGGGTGGGGTGAGCACTTAACCAATGTCACATGACACTCATCTGTCTACTATTTTGACACCGCTGCTAATAATCAGGTTAAAATAGCAGTGAGAGGAATGACACACAACAGCTTGCATTTATATAGCGCCTTTAATGTAGTAAAATGTCCCAAGGTGCTTCACAGGAGCGATTATCAAACAAAATATGACACTGTGACACAGAAGGAGATATTAGGGCAGATGGCCAAAAGCTTGGTCAAAGAGGTAGGTTTTAAGGAGCATCCTAAAGGAGGAGAGAGGGGATGAGAGGCAGAGAGGTTTAGGGAGGGAATTCCAGAGCTTTAGGGACCAGGCAGCTGAAGGCACGGCCGCCAATGGTGGAGCGAAGAAAATCGGGGATGCGCAAGTGGTCAAAATTGGAGGAGCGCAGAGATCTCAGAGGGTTGTAGGACTGGAGGAGATTACAGAGATAGAGAGGGGCAAAGGCATGGAGAGATTTCAAAACAAGGATAAGAATTTTAAAGTCAAGGGCCTAGAAATTTGGTTGGTAGCGCCGGCGCTGAGCGCCTAAAGAGACCTAGAATTGGGGCGATACCCTATGTTGGGGCGGTCGCTATGAAGATAGCGACAACTCAGATATTGACAATATATTTAACGCCTGCGCTAAGTGTTTGCGCGCGCCCGCGAGCGCAAGCAGATCATGACGTCATTTCAGTGTGCAACGCCTTCTAGGAGCGCCTGAGCGCATATTGGGTGGCGCCCGGAGCCTTAACGCCTAGCGCTATTAGTGACAGTTCGAGGGAGGGCTAACAGGCCCTTCTCGGTGTAGGGGGGCGCTATTTAAAGGGGACAGCTCTAGTGCAGAAGCTTCAGCCACTTGGCCTGCTCATTGCGATCGTTGCTGGAGAGAGTTGGCGAGCTACTGTGGAGCAGAGTTTTGGGAATTTAGCTTTACAGTACTTGGGACCTTCAAACCTATCCGGAGCAGTTGGAGCACTACACCTAAAAGCCTTTTGACCAACTGGCATCGGAATGGGAGCTGCTTTGGAGGGCGACGGCCTCATCGCCCAACACTGTGAAGGGGCAGAGAGACGGCGGGAGAGAGGGCTGGGATTGGCCAGAAGGAGGAGGGGCAATGGAGGTCGGCCAATCCGACGGGATGCTGCGAGGGTCTTTAGGCAGCAGGTGTCAAGCCTTGACATGTCGGAGGAGCAGTGTTTGCGAAGGCTCCAATTCTGGAGGGACATTGTTACTGATCTGTGCCACCTGCTTGGTCAGGATCTGCAGCCGCGTGAACGGTGCAGAACCTCTCTGTCCGTGTTCGCTAAACTGACTGATGGCCTCAATTTTTATGCCAACGGATCCTTTCAGTCAGCCATTGGGGACATTGCGACTATCGCTCAGGTTGCAGTCCACTGTTGCATCCGGCAAGTTACAGATGCCCTTTATAGGCGAAGGCGTCAATTCATGACCTTCCCTCTGACCCTGCACAAGCAGGCGGAGCGCGCGCAGGGTATCGCTTCTATTGCGGACTTCCCCATGGTGTAGGGGGCGACTGACAGCACACACGTGGCTTTGAGGGCGCCATGCCAGCATCCTTAGGACTTCCGCAACCGCAAGGGGTTCCACTCCCTCAACGTGCAGCTGGTCTGTGACCACCGCCAAATCATCATGGCAGTCACCGCGCATTTCCCAGGGTGCAGCCACGATGCCTTTATCCTGCAGTTGACCTCAGTTTGTAACCTTTTTGAGGGGCTGGCTCGAACACAAGGTTGGCTTACTGGGGACAAGGGCTATCCTCTCTGCCCATGGCTGATGACAACACTCCATGTGGCCGACACCCCAGCAGAAGAGCTGATCAGCAGCGGCCATCAGGCGACCAGGCACAGTAAACAGCACACTATTGGTGTTCTCAAAAAGCATTTCCGATGTCTGGAACATTCGGGGGGATCCCTGCAGTACTCGCCGCAGCAAGTGGGACACATCGTCGTCGTCTGCTGCATGCTCCACAGCTTGGCGAATCGACGCACCCAGCCAATTCCACCTGTCGCTCAACGACTAGCAGAGCAGGCGGAGGAGGAGGAGAATGAGGAGGAGGAGGAAGAGCAGGCGGAGGAGGAGGAGGAGGAGGAGGAAGAGCAGGCGGAGGAGGAGGAGGAGGAGGAGGAAGAGCAGGCGGAGGAGGAGGAGGAGGAAGAGCAGGCGGAGGAGGAGGAAGAGGAGGAGGAGGAGGAAGAGCAGGCGGAGGAGGAGGAGGAGCAAGAGCAGGCAGAGGAGGAGGAGGATGAGGAGGAGGAGGAAGAGCAGGTGGAGGAGGAGGAGGAAGAAGAGCAGGCAGAGGAGGAGGAGGATGAGGAGGAGGAGGAAGAGCAGGTGGAGGAGGAGGAGGAAGAAGAGCAGGCGGAGGAGGAGGACGAGGAGGAGGAGGAGCAGGCGGAGGAGGAGGAGGAGGAAGAGCAGGCGGAGGAGGAGGAAGATGGAAGGGCTCCTGAAAGTGGAAGGGCCATACGTCAGAGGCTCAGCAGGACTACTTTCGAGACCCCTGTGGCGGAATGATGAGAGTCTTAACTCCTGCGCACTTTGGATGTTTGACGGCCTCTGAATGCCAGCATTACTGAAAGTAGTCACATGCACCATGCCACATTGAAACTTCTGTTTATTGTCACAAAAGTCTTTCATTACAGCAAAACAATGTAATGTCAACAGAAACCATAAGTAACAAAATAACTGTGAACTCTTCGGCAAAGCCGCAAAACTCAACAAACCTTCTGCAAATATAACAACAGGTGAGGGTGTCCTTGAATTTGGACAAAGAAACGTCTCAGCACCTCCCTCTACAACTGGCCCCTTGAGGGAGAACGACTTCTCTTTCACGCCCGGCCCCTTCCCTCCCTGCTGCTCCTACGTAATTGGACCCCAGTGGCGGGCTCAAGGCTGGGGGACGCCTGCTGACTGTGTGGAAGCACAGAAGCCCCTGAGGGATGGCCTGGCCGACCTCTGGGCTTGGAGGGTGCGGACGCAGGATGCTTGATGTGACCATGGTTGGAAGCAGTGTGGCCTGCAGGTGGTGGCAGCTGCACTGCAGACGTCCCAGCGCTGGCATGTGCAATGGTCTCCTGCCGAGAGAGGACACCTGCACCATGGTCGGACGACACACTGGCTATCTGAGGGGAGCGGGTCGGCTCATCCACCACAATCGCATGCTCCACTGATTCCTGGCCTTGTATGGGACTGGAAGGGCCCGGGGTGATCCTAACTGATGCAGAGAGGGTGGCTGCAGTGAGAGACCGCGTTGCGTCAATCTGGGTGTGGAGGAGCCCAGCAAGTGACTGCGTGGCAACAGTGGGGACCTGTGTGCCAGGTGCCAGTGCTTCGGAGAAGCCCTGGACAGTTCTTCCCATTGCTTCGGACAAGGCAGGTGCCGACCGCTCCACTGCCTCGGACAAGCCCTGGACAGACCTTTCCAGGGATTGTCCGAAGCCCTGAACAGTCCTTTCCATAGCGGCCTCAAAGCCCTGGACAGTCCTCTCCATTGTTGGGCCGAAGCCCTGGATAGTCCTGTCCATTGTTGCACCGAAGCCCTGGATAGACCTGTCCATTGTTGCCCCGAAGCCCTGGAGAGTCCTGTCCATTGTTGCCCCAAAGCCCTGGAGAGTCCTCTCCATTGTTGCCCCGAAGTCCAACATACTCTTAGCCAATGAATCTATTGACTCAGGCATCTTCTCCACTGCAGCCATCAGCTCCGTGTGTCTGAGCCGGGCCTGTTTGCTCATTTCAGCCAGGCGACGCACCTCCTCTGCACTCTGTGCAGCAGTCATCACTACCTGCCTTGCCCTCCGGGGAGACGGTGGCCGAACTTGCCTATCCCCCTTGCGTTGCTGCATGCCGCTTGTTCCGGCAACTGGTTCATCCTCAGAGCCCCCCCCTCCCCTCCAGGGGACTACTATCCCCAGTCTGTAGATGTGTCCGCTCCCCGGATTCTGCAATGGCTGGTCCAGATTCCTCCTGCTCCTCGCCTCCGGTGGCACTGGCACTGGCAGCTTCAGTGCGTTGAGCCCGAGTTGGTGCTGATTCATCTGAAAGCAGGGAGGTGGAAGAGTGGCTTTAGCAAAAGGACAGGTTTGCGGAAAGGCATGCCAGTTTGCGGCAAGGCTCTGACATGGCTGCACACTGAGGAAGCATGCTGGCGGGGGGACCAAGTGGAAGGCAACAGGTGAAAAAGGTGAGAGTCTTACCCTCGCTGTCGGAAATGGGGTCGGCAGATGCAGTGGTCACAGGACCAGACAGACGTCCTCCAAGAATCTGGTGCACTCTCTCCTCCAGATCCGTGAGAGTGACCACTTGTGGAGGTCCGCCACCGGTTCGACGCTGCTCCTTTCGGATCGTCGCCAGCTTGGACTGCAGGGGAAAGAAGGGGAGGTTCTGTAATATGATGCCTTGAGAGATCATCTCATGCCCCCCATGGTGCAAGAGCCCTTACATGGTGCCTTGAGAGATCATCGCATGCCCCCCATGGTGAAAGAGCCCTTACATGAGGCCTTGAGACATCTGTCCATGTGTGTGCCCAGAAAGGGCCATGGGTGCTTGCTGACAGATGGCCATTGGGGCATCATTGCAACAGGGTGCCCGAAGTCAGCTGCAGATGGAGGGAATCAGAAGTTTGCTAAACCATCACTCACCCTAACGATCTGTGTGAGGTCGTTGAATTTCTTCCTGCACTGAACAGGGGTCCTGGTCGCCATGCTGCTGGAGTTGACCCTCACAGCAACTTCCCTCCAAGATCATCCAAAGATGTGCGAGTTAGGTTGATTGGCTATGATAAATTGACCCTTAGTGTTAGGGGGATTAAATACGTGGGGTTACGGGGATAGGGTGGGATATGTGTTGGTGTAGGGGTTACGGGGATCGGGTGGGATATGTGTCGGTGCAGGCTCGATGGGCCGAAATGGCCTCTATCTGCACTGTGGGGTTTCTGTGATTCTGTGATTTCTGTGATCGTCGGTAAGCCTTCTGATTCGGCCTCTTGCCATTATCCGGATACAGGACATCTCGACGGCGCTCAACTGCAGCCACCAACTGGTCCAGAGCCTCAGTGCTGAAGCGCTCTGCTCTCTGTCTAACCTTCTCCATGCTCAACAAGTTTCTAACGCCAGAGAAGGGCGAGCGCCGAATCTGAGGCCTACAGGGCGTTGGGTGTGGAAGCTCAGGCTGACTGACCCGCCCCTTTAAGAGCCGGCCGGCGCCTGGAAGTCACGTGGTTTCCCGTAATTGAGATCACCTGCGCTGCGCCCGTCCGCGTCGATATTGAGTAGCGCCTGAACTTTTGCGCCTTAGGAGCACCGTGCAACGGCTGAATTAGCGCCTCAATCCCCTTTGGGGGCGATGCAACCCAATATCTCGCCAGGCAGCGATAAGTTTCGTCTGGCTATAAACTTTGCGCACCGCCAGTTCTAGCGCCTCACGCGGGGCTATACCCAATTTCTAGGCCAAGATGTTGCAGGACCAGGAGCCAAAGTAGGACAGCGAGCACAGGGGGGCGATGGGTGAACAGGAATTGGAGCGAGTTAGGATACGGGCAGCAGAGTTTTGGACGAGCAGGTTTACGGAGGGTGGAAAATGGCAGCCCGGCCGGGAGAGCGTTGGAGCTGAGCTTTGCTCCACTAATCTCACCGATAGCCATTGCCAGGCTTATGTTTCCTAATCAATGGTGTTTACACGTGAGACATTCTTTGAAGAGTTTCACACTTCGAAACTGAACACCAGGAGACAAAGCGAGGCCAAACTTTGCCGCCAAATTTCCTGTCTCCATGTTCGTCAGTTCCTGCACCGTTGGTGCCAGGAGACAGGAGTGTCACTGCAATGGGATTTGAGGCCCATGTAAATGATACGGGTCTCAGTCTGCCAAATCTGGTTGGACGTATTCCTGGAGCTTGCATCACGTGACCTCAAACCACCCCCACCCAGTCAAACACCCTTTTCACCCCCCATCCAATATTGTTATAACTAATAAGTGAACATGCTCAAATAAAATGACGGTAACATTTTTTTTAAAGTACTCATTCATGGGATGTGGGCCTCGCTGGCAAAGCCTGTAAATCGTTTGGCAGTTTCTGAGAATGAGAAGTTATTGCAGTGCGCAAATCTCTTCAGGTACAACTTTTCAGAAAAAAACAATGTTTTACATTTTAATAAACATTAGCTTGCCGCAATTGGTAATACTCTCGCCTCTGAATCAGAAAGCTAAGATTCAAGCGCCACGCTAGCACTTTAGTACATAATCTCGGTCGATAGTCAATGCAACACTAAAGGCGTGCTTTATTATTAGAGGTGACATCCTTTGGAAGAGTGATTAAAGTGATATCCTAAGTTTCAGCTGGATATTAATGATTCGACTGCAATATTCAAAGAGCGAGGAGGCTCTCCTAATCTTCCAACCAACATTCCTCCCTAAATTAAAGCATTGCTGAAGAACGGCTCACATCATTTTTATTTGTGCAATCTTGTGGTATGCAAAATAGTTGCCATATTTTTTTATTATTCGTTCATAGGATGTGGGCGTTGCTGGCAAGCGCAGCATTTATTTCCATCCCTAATTGCCCTTGAGAAGGTGGTGGTGAGCCGCCTACTTGAACCGCTGCAATCCTTGTGGTGAAGGTACTCCCACAGTGCTGTTAGGGAGGGAGTTCCAGGATTTTGACCCAGCGACGATGAAGGAACAGCTGATATATTTCCAAGTCAGGATGGCATGTGACGTGGAGAAGAACTTGGAGGTGGTGGTGTTCCCAAGCGCCTGCTGCCCTTGTCCTTCTAGGAGGTAGAGGTCGTAGGTTTGGGAGGTGCTGTCGAAGAAGCCTTGGCGAGTTGCTGCAGTGCATCTTGTAGATGGTACACACTGCAGCCACGGTATGCCGGTGGTGGAGGGAGTGAATGTTTAAGGTGGTGGATGGGGTGCCGATCAAGCGGGATGCTTTGATTTAAAACCTCGATGAGTTTTCACCCGTGTTACTCGCAGCAGTGTCCAGGAGATCAATCTTTAATCACTGGAGACTCCAGGGCAATCCTGGAGGGTTGGCCACCCTTCGCATGAGAACATCATAATGTTCCCTGTGTTATTTCCCATGTTTAACAGTAAGCCCAGTTTCAAAACATGCTGGGCTTGGCCCCATGCCAGGGTTCAGAATCGCTCATGGAAATGGGCAGTGCGTATTGCTAGACTGGGCTCAGCGGGTAGCGCCCTCGCCTCTGAGTCAGAAGGTTGAGGGCTCATAGTCCCACACCAGAGACCTGGGCACAAAATCCACTTCAGTCCGTTGGAGGTGCTGTTTTTCAGAGGAGGCCCCGTCTGCCCTCTCAGATAAAAGATTCCCACGGCACTATTTCGAAGAAGGGTAGGGGATCTCTGCCTGGTATCCTGGGCCAATATTCATCCCTCAACCAACACCGAAAAACAATGTTAGCTGGTTGTTATCTCATTGTTTGATTGTGGGAACTTGCTGTGTGCAAATTACAACAGTTCAAAAGTACTTCATTGGCTGTAAAGCACTTTGGGATGTCTCCATAACTGCATCCACTAGAAGTCCCAACTGCTCCACCTTCATTGTGCCCATACTCTTCCAAGATTGTTCTGGTCGGCATATTATAAAAAGGATATAGAGGCACTGGAGAGGGTGCAGAGAAGATTTACAAGGATGATACCAGAAATGCGAGGGGATACATATCAGGAAAGGATGAACAGGCTGTGTCTCTTTTCTCTTGAAAAAAGAAGGCTGAGGGGTGACCTAATGGAGGTCTTTAAAATTATGAAAGATTTTTGATAGAGTGGATACAGAGAGAATGTTTCCACTTGTGGGGAAGAGCATAACTAGAGGCCATCAATATAAGATAGTCACCAAGAAATCCAATAGGGAATTCAGAAGAAACTTCTTTACCCAGAGAGTGGTGAGAATGTGGAACTCGCTGCCACAGGGAGTAGTTGAAGCGAATAATATAGATGCATTTAAGGGGAGGCTAGACAAGCATATGAGGGAATAGGGAATAGAGAGTTTTGCCGATAGATTTAGATGAGGAAAGACAGGAGGAGGCTCGAGTGGAGCATAAACACCGGCATGGACTGGTTGGGCTGAATGGCCTGTTTCTGTATATGTAACCCTATTTAATCCTATGGAGCTGGGGGACTTAATGCCAATTTCCTAATAGTTTCCGACTTCAGAACAATTAAATACCATTAGGAAACTGGCTATAAATAAATTGTTGCTTTATTTTCAAATCTGTCCCTTCAGGCTGGAACACCCAATCGCCTTTCCCCAATGGAGTGGCAACTTCTACGGGGCAGGCTCCCGTGGGCCATTGTATTAACCGCAAACTCCCAATGCTCTGGCCCCCTATCCCCGGGATCTGATATGGTGTCAACACCAGGCAGCCGGAATTCCCACCCCATCCCGCTTTTTGGAGGAGGAATCTCAGCCCTCTTCACTCCAGAGTCAGGTCAGATCCTAACCCAGGTTTGCACTGCACAAGTTTAGCAGTGGTTTGAAGTGATCTCTTGTGGTGTAAACGCGCCGTTACAGGCAGCTGTCCTGTTTGGTGACATGACCATGTGCTGCATATATAACAGCAGGATTTGACCAGACAATCAAATAAACAAGACAAACCACATCTGCCCAAACCCATTAACACATGCACGTGATTCAGTGAATCTGATCTGTCTCTCGAGGTCAACTGACCCAAACCTAGCTCAATGTACTAAGGCTTCCTCAACTTCAATATAGACAAGTGTGAGGCGGTACATCTAGGTAGGTAGAATAAAGAGGCCTCCAGTGGGCACTAACGGGGCGCAAACGACTTTTCGCCCGGGTGCGGCGCCGTTAACGACTCCCGCTAAATTCAGCGGGAGTCTAGCGGTGGCGGTAACCGGTAGCGCAGGAGATGACGTCATCATCACCGTGCGCAGTGCCGCGTTTTCGCCCCGCCTGCAAAATTGGCCCGCGTCCCCTGAATCTGCGCCGGGCGATGACAGCGACCGACTCAGGGGGCAGGAACGGAGCGGCAGGAGGCTCGCGGGGCGCTAAGTAAACGGGAGGTGGCGGGCGGGTTTGAACGCGGGGCCCGTGCCACGATCTGGCAGCCTGGCACTCCTCTTGAGTGCCGGGCTGCTGGCACGGCACCCCACTCCCCGGTGGTCCAGGTAGGGCCCCGCAGAGTAGTGGGCTTGGGCCCTCCCCTTTAATGAGGGGAGGAGCCCTTCCATGCGGCAGCGCTACATGGCCAAGTGCGTAGCGCTGCAGAATGCACCGCCCTGATATTAGGGCTCCACCTCCCTCTTGGGGTGATAAAACTGAAGTTCGCGATCACCGGTGCTATTTTTAGCCTGGCGCTAAATTTAGCGCCCAGGCGATGTTAGCAAAAATGGTTGCTAATGAATTTTTTCCCCCTAAGTGTCTAAATGGGGTAGAGGAGCAGGGGGACCTGGGGGTATAGATACACAGATCACTAAAAGTAGCGACGCAGGTTAATAAGGCCATTAGAAAACAAACCAAGCACTGGGATTCATTTCCAGAGGGATAGAATTGAAAAGAGGAGAAGTTGTGTTAAACTTGTATCGAACCATGGTTAGACCACACTTAGAGTACTGTGAACAGTTCTGGTGTCCATATTATAAAAAGGGCATAGAGGCACTGGAGAAGGCACAAAAAAGATTTACAAGAATGGTACCAGAACTAAGAGGTTGTACCTATCAGGAAAGAGTGAACAGGCTGGGGATTTTTTCTCCAAAAAAGAGAAAACTGAGAGGTGACCTGATGGAGGTCTTTAAGATTCCAAAAGGGTTTGATACGGTAGACGTGTAGAAGATGTTTCACCAGGATGTTACCTGGGCTTGAGCGCTTCAGCTATGAAGAGAGACTGGACAGGCTGGGGTTGTCTTGATTGGAAAACTGCTAATGTAACGCCGTTATTTAAAAAGGGAGGTAGACAAAAGGCTGGAAACTATAAACCAGTTAGCCTAACATCTGTGGTTGGTAAAATGTCGGAGTCCATTATTAAGGAAGCAGTAACAGGACATTTGGATAAGCATAATTTAATCGGACAGAGTCAGCATGGTTTTATGAAGGGGAAGTCATGTTTGCCAAATTTGCTCGAATACTTTGAGGGCGTAACAAACAGGGTGGATAAAGGGGAACCAGTGGATGTGGTGTATTTGAACTTCCAAAAGGCATTTGACAAGGTGTCACAAAAAAGATTACTGCACAAGATAAAAAAAATCACGGGATTGGGGGTAATATACTGGCATGGGTGGAAGATTGGCTATCTAACAGAAAACAGAGAGTTGGGATAAATGGTTCATTCTCGGGTTGGCAATCAGTAACTAGTGGTGTTCCGCAGGGGTCAGTGCTGGGACCCCAACTCTTTACAATCTATATTAAAGATTTGGAGGAGGGGACCAAGTGCAACGTATCCAAGTTTGCCGACGATACAAAGATGGGAGGGAAAGCAGTGAGTGAGGAGGACATAAAAAACCTGCAAAAGGACATAGACAGGCTAAGTGAGTGGGCAGAAATTTGGCAGATGGAAGATAATGTTGGAAAGTGTGAGGTTATGCACTTTGGCAGAAAAAATCAAAGAGCAAGTTATTATCTAAAGGGAAAGAAACTGCAAAGTGCTACAGTACAAAGGGATCTGGGGGTCCTGGTGCATGAAACACAGGAGGTTAGTATGCAGGTACAGCAGGTGATCAGGAAGGCCAATGGAATCTTGGCTTTTATTGCAAGGGGGCTGGAGTATAAAAGCAGGGAAGTCTTGCTTCAGTTATACAGGGTACTGGTGAGGCCACACCTGGAATACTGCGTACAGTTTTGGTTTCCATATTTAAGAAAAGATATACTTGCTCTCGAGGCAGTTCAGAGAAGGTTCACTCGGCTGATTCCGGAGATGAGGGGGTTGACTTATGAGGAAAGGTTGAGTAGGTTGGGCCTCTACTCATTGGAATTCAGAAGAATGAGAGGCGATCTTATTGACGCATATAAGATTGAGGGGGCTTGACCGGGTGGATGCGGGGAGGATGTTTCCACTGATGGGTGAGACTAGAACTAGGGGGCATAATCTTAGAATAAGGGGCTGCTGTTTCAAAACTGAGATGAGGAGAAACTTCTTCACTCAGAGGGCAGTAAATCTATGGAATTTGCTACCTCAGAGAGCTGTGGAAGCTGCGACATTAAATAAATTTAAAACGGAGATAGACAGTTTCCTAGCTGATAAGGGAATTAAGGGTTTTGGGGAGCGGGCAGGGAAGTGGACGTGAGACTAGGTTCGGATCAGCCATGATCCTACTGAATGCCGGAGCAGGCCCGAGGGGCTGTATGGCCTACTCCTGCTCCTACTTTTTATGTTCTTATGTTTTCCTTAGAGCAAAGAAGGCTGAGGGGGGACCTGATTGAGGTGTACAAAATTATGAGGGGCATAAATAGGGTAGATAGAAAGGAACTTTTCCCCTTAGTAGACGGGTCAATAACCAGGGGGCATAGTTTCAAGGTAAGGGGCAGGAGGTTTGGAGGGGATTTGAAGAGAAACTTTTTCACCCAGAGGGTGGTTGGAATCTGGAACTCACTGCCTGAAAGGGTGGTAGAGGCAGGAACCCTCACAACATTCAAGAGGCATTTAGATGAGCACTTGAAACGCCATAGCATACAAGGCTACGGACCAAGTGCTGGAAAATGGGATTAGAATAGACTGGGCTTGATGGCCAGCGCGGACACGATGGGCGGAAGGGACTCTTTCTGTGCTGTATAACTCTATGACTTGCAAGTGAGACTAGAACTAGGAGCCATAAATATAAGATAGTCACTAATAAATTCAATAGTGAATTTGTGAGTGTTGTGTCTGTGTATAATAAGACACAGACTGCAGGAGAACGGTACAACAGGTGTTTACTCAACGTGGCTCACACTGGAACTGATCTGTACAGATTACTACTCAGTGTTATATACAGGTGTGGTCACTGCCGGTACTGCAGTATACATGAGCTGTAAAAGATTGTTCCCCCCTTAAAGGTATATACATTACAATTCCTCCCCTTTTAGATTAACAGTACCATAACACTCATTTAACAATTAAATAACAAACTAATTACAATTAACACTTTTAACATGCAACATTAGCTGAAAATAGTCTATTTATATATTCAGTCTTTCGGGAGGCTTCCTGATCCTTTCTGGATAGCGCCTTTCCCGAGTGTCTCGCTCTTGGTGTGGAGACGATTCTGGCCCCCTGTCATCGGTTGGTTCATCAGCTTCCGATGCTACTGTTTCTGGGGTAGATGCGACCTGTACGTCGGGTTCATCACCAGGTACGTATGGGCGAGGCATGGGGTTGACTTGTTCCTGTGACTCTAGGATCTGGTCAGCATGGCATCTCACGATGCTCTCCCCAACGTCCACTGTGTACATTAGTGGGCCCTGCCGTGTGCATATCGTTCCTGGCTGACATTTTTCTGTTCGGTAGTCGCGGGCCAAGACTGGTTGCCCTACATTGAAGCTCCCTGTTGGCTTCTCATGGATGTGCTGGAATTGCTTACTCTCAACATCTCTTCGTACGTTTGGTCTGAGCAAATCCAGGCGAAATCTTAACCTTCGGTTAAAGAACATCATGGCTGGGGCCTGGTTGCTGACTGCATGTGTCGCATTCCGGTAGGCGAACAGGAAATTGTCCACCTTGTGCTGCAGCGGAATGTTGTCATTGTACATAGCCTTTATTGCCTTCTTAAAGGTTTCTACGAACCTCTCAGCCAATCCATTTGTGGCTGGATGATACGAGGCGGATGTGTAATGCCTTACCCCATTCTTTTTCAAGAACCTCCGGAACTCTTCGGACACAAACTGTGGTCCGTTGTCGGAGCAAATCTGTTCTGGCAAGCCATTCCTGGCAAAAATGGTCCGTAGGACTGCAATAGTTTTCTCCGTGGTGGTGGAGGACATTTTGATGACCTCAGGCCATTTCGAGTGCGCATCCACGGCTATTAAAAACATTGAGTCCATGAATGGACCAGCAAAATCAATATGCACCCGTTGCCATGGAGATGAGGCCACTCCCATGGGTGTAGAGGGGCCTGTGGTGGTGCATTTTGGACTTTCTGGCATCCTGAGCAGCTCTTGGTCAGGTCCTCGATTTGTTTATCGATTCCCGGCCACCACACATAAGCCCTGGCTAGGCTTTTCATTTTTACCCCTCCCAGATGACCCTCATGAAGCTCATTGAGCACTCTATCCCTTAACTTGGGTGGAATTACCACTCGGGATCCACACATCAAGGTCCCCCGGCACACTGACAGCTGTTCTCTCCTTGTCGAGAATGCTGGCAACAATGAGTCGCCATGTGCTGGCCATCCCTTCACCGTCAAATCATATACCCGAGACAGTGTCGGGTCATTTCGGGTTTCCTTTTCGATACAAGCGTTAGTTACCAGTAGGTATTCAACTATAGTCGAATGGAATATTTCGACAGGATCCACTGCTGGTGCTTCCTCCGCAGTAGGCAGTGGCAGGAGTGATAGCCCATCAGCGTTTCCATGCTGTTTCGTGCCCTTATATTCAATCTCATAGTGGTGCGCCCCTAGAAAAAGTGACCATCTTTGTAGTCGTTGCGTAGTCATCACCGGAACGCCCTTCTTCGGATTAAAAATGGAGACAAGAGGCTGGTGATCAGTCAGCAAGGTGAATTTCTGCCCGTGCAGATAGTTATTGAACTTTTTCACTCCCCACACTAGGCTGAGGGCCTCCCTGTCAATCTGGGCATAGTTACGCTCGGCTGAGGTTGGTGATCGTGACGCAAAGGCTATTGGCCTCTCTGAGGCGTCCGAGAATTTGTGCGACAGCACCGCTCCAATGCCGTAGGGTGACACATCACATGCCAACCGAATTGGTAATGCTGGGTTGTAATGGGCCAATACCTCTTTCGATGTGATTAGTGTTTTGCTCTTCTGGAAAGCTCGTCTACATTCATCACTCCACTTCCATGGCACCCCAGTTTGCAGTAGGGTGTTCAGTGGGTGTAGTATTGTAGACAAATTTGGCAAGAACTTATGGTAGTAGTTTACCAGCCCGAGGAACGACCTCAGTTGTGACACATTTTCCGGTGCTGGAGCCTTGACTACTGCCTCAATCTTCTCTGGGGACTTATGTAACCCCTCTTTATCGATAACGTGGCCACAATACGAGATCTGTTTTCTAAAAAACTCGCATTTGGGGCGGTTAGCTCGGAGCCCATATTCCTGCAATCTAGTGAGCACCTGCTCCAGGTTGGCAAGGTGATCACTGTCATTTTCGCCCGTGATCAGGATGTCGTCCAAATAACACTGGGATCCCTTGCAGGACTTGTTCCATTGCCCTCTGCCAAATAGCCGGAGCTGATGCTACCCCGAATACCAGCCGGTTGTATTGGTCGAGACCTTTATGGGTGTTGATTGTGAGGTATTTTTTTGATGCTTCTTCTACCTCCATTTGCAGATACGCCTGGGCCAGATCAATCTTAGTGAAGCGTTTCCCTCCAGATAACGAGGCAAAAATATCTTCAATCCGCGGAAGTGGATATTGTACGGTGTGAAGGACCGGGTTCACTGTTACCTTAAAGTCCCCACAGATGCGAACCTTCCTTGGTTCCCCAGGCGTGCTGCTCAACGACTTTTTCATCACAGGGACAATGAGTGTAGCCCACTCGCTACAGTCTACCTTGGACAGTACACCTGAACATTCCAGACTCTGCAGCTCTGCTTTGACGGCTGGGCGGATCGCATAAGGTACCGGTCTGGCCTTAAAAAATTTTGGGCTTGCGTTTTCTTCAATTTTAATCGTCGCTGTCATGCCTTTTAGTGTTCCGAGTCCTTGCTGGAACACTTCTTTCGCGTCAGTTAGGATCTTTGACAGTCGCCCAGGTGTGACGTTGTCATCCTTTTTGTCAGCCACAGTCAGTGCCTGTATGGAATGCCAATCCAGTTGTATTTTCCGGATCCATTCATGTTCCAGTAATGGTGGTGCTCCATCTTGCAATACATACAGGTCTAGTTTTGGTGTTTCCTTACCGTTTATATAACGGTCACCCTTATTTTTCCTTTGGGGTAGACTTTTTGCACCGTGTACGTCTTCAAAATAATTTTTGTGTCTCTCAAGGGTATGTGTGAGAATAGCCGCTCGTAGTCCCGTCGGTTTATGACTGTTAGGGCTGATCCTGTGTCTAATTCCATCTTTACCTGGACTCCTGCTATCTTGAGAGTGACCCAAATGGTTCGGTGATCCTCCATTGTGATCACATTATGTAGTTTCAGACAACTCGGTTCCCTGCTTTCGGAGTCGTTATCACTCTTTTGTTCGTCTGAACTATTCTCCGTCATCTTATGTACCTTCTTGTACTTTTCTTTGGTAGGTTTCTTGTTGCTGGTTTTCTTTCCCGACCTGCAGACTCGTGCTATGTGTCCTACTTTTCCACACTGTCTGCACACTTTGTCTTTGAACCAGCAATCATTCTGGTCGTGTGTTGTTCTGCCGCAGCGATAGCACTTCTCTGTTCCATATGACATTTCGTTTGTGCCATATTCTTGCGGTCTCTGTTGTATCTCTGCAGCGCCCCGTGCTGCTGCTTCATATGATACCGCAATGCTGAAAGCCTTTTCCAGCGTAAGGTCCTTTTCAGATAAAAGCCGTTTCTGGGTTCCTTCACTTTGAAGCCCACACACAAACTTGTCCCTTAAGGTATCTGCCAGTCCCGCTCCAAACTGGCAGTGTTTCGATAGTTTGCGCAGTTCTGTTAAATAATCAGCATTGCTTTCATCCTTATGCTGGTTCCGTTTGTGAAACTTGAATCTTTCTGCTATCAGCAGCGGTGTGGGGTTTAAATGTTCCTGTAGTATCGTTACTATGTCTTCAAAACTCTTTTCCATTGGCTTTGTTGGGGTTACTAGATTTCGTAATAAACCATACGTCTTTGCACCCATTAAATTTAACAATACCGACGCTTTCTTGTCATCTGACACCTCATTTGCCTTGCAGTTTACCTCTATTCGTTTGACATATGTAGTCCAATCTTCGACTTCATTGTCAAATGCGGTGATACTGCCACTCTTCGGCATTTTGGGTGTGGTTTAAAATGGCGTCTCCCAATGGCTTAAAATGGCGTCTCCCGCACTTTCCTTCCTCCCCCGCTGCTGCCAACGCCGCTCCCGGCGGTTCTCGTGGCAATGGCGGCGCCCTGTAGGTTTCGCGCACTTCTCCTGCACTGCTGCCAATGCCGCTCTCGGCGGTCCTCGTGGCAATGGCGGCGCCTCGCGGGTTTGTGCGCGTCTCTCTCTCCCTCTCTTCGACGCTGCTCGGCCCCTGAACACCGGCTGCGCCCTGTGCGCTCTGCCCTCTCTCTCTCTCTCTCCCCCGTCGACACTGCTCGGCCCGTTGCTGTGCCGCTCGGTCGGGCTCTAGCCCGCCGCTGTCCGGGAAGGGTCTGCGCACTACCTGTTGCCAGCCCGTTTCGCTGGACCACCTCGACTGGAAAGCCAAGCGTGGCTCTCGACAGCCTCCCCCGCAATTCTCGAGTCTCTGCTGGATGACTGGGCGGTTGCCCGTGGTCGACGCCCGAGTCTCTGGCCTTGACCTCCAATCCACTGATCTCCAGGAACGAATCCCTGGGAGGTGATGCAGAGTTGCAGGTAGGTTCGAACTTGCCTTGTCGCCAATGTTGTGTCTGTGTATAATAAGACACAGACTGCAGGAGAATGGTACAACAGGTGTTTACTCAACGTGGCTCACACTGGAACTGATCTGTACAGATTACTACTCAGTGTTATATACAGGTGTGGTCACTGCCGGTACTGCAATATACATGAGCTGTAAAAGATAGTTCCCCCTTAAAGGTATATACATTACAGTGAGAAACTCCTTTACCGAGAGAGTGGTGAGAATGTGGAACTCGCTACCACAGGGAGTAGTTGAGGTGAATAGCACAGATGCATTTAAGGGGAAGGTAGATAAGCACATGAGGGTGAAAGGAATAGAGGGTTGTGTCAATAGGATTAGATGAAGTCGGGTGGGAGGAGGCTCATGTGGAGCATAAACACTGGCGTGGACCAGTTAGGCTGAATGGCCTGTTTCTGTGCTGTAAATACTGTGTAACTTGATCCAACTCTCTAGACCTCCTCAACCCAATCCCATCCTGCAGATCTCCCCAAGCCCAGCTCTTCTGTAATCTACTGGTCCTGATTTGCTTGGTTACAATGGTCTTCGGGCATGCCAGACAGATTGGATCAGTGTGGAAAAGCCTGCGATACGTGGCTTCCAATGTTGCAATCAGACAGCTCGCTGGACTCAGCACAGAAAGTTCCCTAGGTGTAGCAGCGTGGAGTGTTATCTATAGTGGGACATATTCACAAAATACAAGTGCATAGAAAAACGCACAAGGTGTTAAAGAAATTATTTTCCTGAGAAGGAAAGGCACCTGGTATTAGAGAAATTGTTCAGGTCGAGGGTCTTTATGATGTTGATTTGGAAATGCCATCTACTTACACAGAATTACCTAGAATATACGGCACAGGAACAGGCCATTCGGTCCAAACAGTCCATGCCGGCGTTTATGCTCCACCCGAGCCTCCTCCCATCCTTCCTCATCTAACTCTTATCAGCATAACCTTCTATTGCCTTCTCCCTCATATGCTTATTTAGCTTTCCCTTGAATGCATCTATACTGTTTACCTCAACCACTCCCTGTGGTAGCGAGTTCCACATTCTCACCACTCTCTGCGTAAAGAAGTTTCTTCTGAATTCCTTATTGGATTTCTTGGTGACTATCTTATTCTGATGGCCTCTAGTTATGCTCTTCCCCACAAGTGGAAACATTCTCTCTGTGTCTACTCTATCAAAACCTTTCATGATTTTAAAGACCCCTATTTGTCTCCTTAGGATTGAAATAAGTCGACGGACTGTGCCACGGATCCAGTGTCTCTGAGTGAACCTAATCTATGGCGCTCCCTGTGATTCCCTCCGCCCTCTGCATCCTCGTGGTGTCCTGCTTCACTCTCAGTCATTCCTACTCGCTGGAAAGGTGCTTGCAGTATTACGGCAATTTAACTCAAGTGTTTTGCGTCAACCACCAGATCCGAAACCTTTCGCTGACGCTGAAGGATATCCCGCCCACCACTTTGGTCCTAAATATGTCTCGGAATGAAATAAGGCACTTAGGCAACAGGAGTTTCTCCAACTTGCCCAGTCTGCGCATTCTGAGGATTGACCAGAATCGGCTGACCCATGTCAGTAGCGGCTCGTTCAAGGGACTATGGAAGCTGTCGGTGCTCAATCTCTCCTGTAACCGCATTGAAGCGCTCGGCAGCCACTCGTTCTGGGGACTTGGAAACCTCCGCACTCTGGTCCTGTCCAAGAACCGCCTCTCCATGGTGCACAAGGAAGCATTCAGCTCACTGGCCAAACTGGCACAGCTAGACCTCTACCACAACAACATCAAAGACTTAGTCAACCTTACAGCAGCAGCAACAAACCTGCCCAACCTGGAGGCTCTGGACGTGTCCAACAACTCAATCTCCGAGGTCGACTTTCAGAACGTCTCCTTTCACACTTTGCAGGAGCTGAATCTGTCCGACAACCCCATCACATACATTGACCCGGAGGCGTTCCTTAAGATGCCCAATCTCTCCTCCTTGGCCTTTGACGGCCTCCACTTCAACGTCTCAAAACTCCATTTAAGGCACTTGATTTCGCTTCGAACACTGCAAGTGTCCCGCAGCGGCATCTTTGCCAGGGCGCAGTTGGCGGATACGTGCCGCTTCTTCAAAGACCTCCCCGACCTTGAGCTGTTGGTGGCCAAGTCGGTCGGCGTGACCTCAGCAGGAACCCGAACCTTGAGCCACTGCACCCGGCCCCTGGCTCTCGATTTGTCCAGTAATGCACTGGGGCCGCTGGAGAACGGCGAGTTCGAGCATTTTGGAAGACTCGTCAGGTTGAGGCTGGTTGCTTGCAGCATCACCAAAATTTCCAATGCCACTTGGATGAGGACCAACCGTCTTAAGCACTTACAGATCAACCAGAGCAGCAAGCTCCAGCTGGAAGCTTACGCCTTCTCAACCCTAGGAGCTCTTGAGTACCTAGATGTGTCGGAAAACAACTTGAGACAGGTGGACGTCTCCATGTTTTACGGCCTTGAGAATCTCCAGCTGTTGCACTTCGAAAGTAACAAAGTGACTGACTTGGATATGGTTCCCTTCCAGTTCCTGAAGAACCTCAGGGGCCTGAGCCTGGGCTGGAACAGCATCGGAGTCATCAAGAGGTCCGCCTTTCAAGATCTGACCAAACTGGAAAAGCTGTTCCTGGCCGAAAATCGAATAGAGCGGATCGAGAGGAATAGTTTCTCCAGCCTGGTGAATCTGCAAGTGCTTCATTTGTGGGGCAACTGCTTAACGGAATTATCTCTAGATGCCTTAGTTGGCTTGAGAAATCTTATACACTTGGACATCAGCCAGAACAAACTAACCGTCAGGTCATCCTCCAGAAAAGCCAAGCCGGCTCCATTCTCCACACTCAACCATCTCAAGGTTCTAGACCTCAAAGGTCAGAGCTCCCATGGCCTAGGGCTCTTACCAGACACCTTCTTCAATGGCTTAGATAGATTGGAGAAGCTAGTGCTTGGTTATGGGGGGAGGATTGAATTTAGAGACGCACCCTTTAAGGTCTTGACAAACTTACGGGAGCTTCACATAAGTTACACCGAGTTGGAATCCACAAATTTCCCGGGTTTATTCCAGCCTTTGAAGAGGTTGGAAATTCTTTACCTCACCAGCATTGAACTGGATGATATCCCGTTGGACCTCTTCAAGGGCCTGGCTCATCTCAGGTTCATCAACTTGGACAGAAACCATCTGAAAAACCTCAGTAGGGAATTGCTTGTGAATCTGGCCTCACTGCAATGTCTCAGCCTTGACAACAACCCTCTGTCTTGCTCCTGCACAAACTCTTGGTTTCGCAACTGGTCCGTTCAAGACCCTCGTGTTCAGGTTCCATTTCTCTCCAGCTATCACTGCGGTCACATGAGGGAAAGGTTTGTGAACTTTGACATCTCACCCTGCAACATCGACATTAGCAAGTACTGCTGTATCGCGACCTCCCTGCTGATCCTGTTCACCTTGGCACTGTCACTGTTGTACACCAAGACCGACATATACTGCCGCTACCTGTGGTACATGCAGAAAGCCTGGCTGGGCGGCAGGCGAGCGGATAAGCTGGGCAAAGGGTGCAAGTACGACGCATTTGTGTCGTACAGCTCCAGTGACGAGGAGTGGGTCATAAACCAACTTCTGCCTCAACTGGAGCAGCAAGGACCCGAACAGTTTCAAATCTGTCTGCACTGCAGGGACTTTGAGCTGGGCATGGACATCTTCAGGAACATCGAGAAGGCAATCTACAGCAGCAGGAAGACCCTGTGCATCATCAGTAACCAGTACCTGAGGAGCAAATGGTGCGAGTTGGAGATTCAGCTGGCCAGCCTAAGACTGTTCTACGACCAGAATGATGTCCTGGTCCTGATTTTCCTGGAGGACATCCCAAACTATCAGCTTTCAGCTTATCACAAGCTACGCAAACTCATAAAGAGCAAGACCTACATTGAGTGGCCTGAGGAAGTGGAGAAGCAGGTGTTATTTTGGGCACGGTTAAGGGAGGCTTTGAGACACACAGACACCCAGGACAAAGGCAATCAGATTGGTGATGTTGTTATATCATAAGCTTCGAGTGTGAGTTTTTATGTTTTACTTTGTTTTACTAGCATTGTAGTGTACCATGATGCATTAACACGCCTCGCTAGCTGCTACATGATACCCCCTTTTCATTTCTTTCTCCCAACTTTTGTCTCGTTTCTCCTGAAGTTTCTGAATCCAAATAGGGAATTCAGGAGAAACTTCTTTACCCAGAGTGGTGAGAAATGTGGAACTCGCTATCACAGGGAGTGGTTGAGGTCAATAGCAAAGACGCCTTTAAAGAGAAGCTGGCTGAACACATGAGGGAGAAAGGAATAGAAGGATATGCTGATAGGGTGAGATGAAGAGGGGTGGGAGGAGACTCGTGTGGAGCATAAACGCTGGGGTGGACCAGTTGAGCAAAATAGCCTGTTTCTGTGCTGTAACTTCTAGGTAATAAGCCTTTGACATTCATATTCCCTGAAGACCGAGGGATACCTGTCTTAGCTACGATGAGAATTCAAAAGATGGGGGGGGGGTGTAAACAGTCATCTTGGATGGTTGCGCAAAACAGGCGATATCGCATCGGCCTTCCGTTATATGCCTGGCCCAATGTTTAGTTCCAGTGACTTCAATAGCACTGAATATTGGGTGCTGCATATAACAGGCGGCTCATGTGAGATCACCCATTTTGCGCTATAGTCCGTGACGAATTTCTACGGCGGGATATTCTATGATCAGCCTATCAGTATGATATCAAGTTTGAACCATTGGAAATCGAATGCCAACGCAGCTGGTTTTTTTGTCCTGCCTCCTTATTGCCAAAGAAGTGACCATCAAGAAATTGTTTACTGAGCAGCGGAACTCGCTCTCCATCACAGCCAGCGACGCTCGTAACGCCACAGCGCACGACCCTGTGCCATTCTGTGTTGTGTCCTACACGGTGAATGGCTGGCTTGATGATATTCCCTCTTCTTTTTATCATTTATATCATTCTGTATAGGCTCCACATACCACTTCTTCCATTTCAGCTTGCCTCTGACCTCTTTGGCCGTGGCTCAGTGGGCAGCGCTCTCGCCTCTGCAGTCAGATAGGTCGTGGGTTCAAATCCCGCTCCAGAGACTTGAGCACATAAATCTAGGCTGACACTCCCGGTGCAGTGCTGAGGGGAGTGCTGCACTGTTGGAGGTGCCGTCTCTCGGATCAGAAGTTAAACCGAGGCCCTGTCTGCTTTCTCAGGTGGACGTAAAAGATCCCACGGCCACTATTTCAATATAGAGCCGGGAGTTCTCCCCTGGTGTCCTGATCAATATTTATCCCTCAACCAACATCATTAAAACAGATTATCTGGTCATTATCACATTGCTGTTTGTGGGAGCTTGCTGTGTGCAAATTGGCTGCCGCATTTCCTACATTACAACAGTGACCACGTGTCAAAAAGTACCTCATTGGCTGTAAAGCGCTTTGGAGCATTCTGAGGTCATGAGAGGCGCTATATAAATGCAAATTCTTTCTTTCATTTATTTACCCAACAAGAGCAGGTCAGAGGCTGGATATTCTGTGGCGAGTGTCTCACCTCCTGACTCCCCAAAGCCTTTCCACCAAGGCACAAGTAAGGAGTGTGATGGAATATGCTCCACTTGCCTGGATGAGTGCAGCTGCAATAACACTGAAGAAGCTCAGCACCATCCAGGACAAAGCAGCCCGCTTGATTGACACCCCATCCACCACCTTAAACATTCACTCCCTCCACCACCAGTGCACCGTGGCTGCAGTGTGTACCATCTACAAGATGCACTGCAGCAACTCGCCAAGGCTTCTTCGGCAGCACCTCCCAAACCCCCGACCTCTACCACATAGAAGGACAAGGGCAGCAGGCGCATGGGAACACCACCACCTCCAAGTCACACACCATCCTGACTTAGAAGTATATCGTCGATCCTTCATCGTCGCTGGGTCAAAATCCTGGAACTCCCTCCCTAACAGCACTGTGGGAGTACCTTCACCACATGGACTGCAGCGGTTCAAGAAGGCGGCTCATCACCACCTTCTCAAGGACAACTAGGATGGGCAATAAATGCTGGCCTTGCCAGTGACGTCCAGATCCCATAAACGAATAAAAAAAAAGAAATGTTACATAGAATTCACAGCACAGAAACAGGCTATTCGGCCCAACTGGTCCATGCCGGTGATTATGCTCCACATGAGCCTCCTCCTACCCTACTTCAACTCACCCTGTCTACATATCCTTCTATTCCTTTCTCCATCATGTACTTATTTAGCTTTGCCTTCATTTTAAAGGTTTAACCAGAGTAGTTTATTCTGCCAGCTTTCTACCTCCTGCAAGATCAACTTCTTCTGCCTCCCAGGTGTTCCTGACATCAGGAGCCATGGGGAGGGTGGATTAGGTTCAAATTGGCCCTGATCATCAAGAGCTAGAGAAACAAAACCAACTTTTGCATTCATGTTGCACCTTTAACATAGTAAACATCTCAAGGCCCCTAACAGAGAGAAGACAGCACGCAGTATAGGACAAGGTTTGGGGAGGTTACCAATGGCATGTTTTGAAGAAATGGGTTTCGGTTGTCACGTTTGAAGGTGAGGTCACCGCGGACTGAAATAATCAGACAGAGATGGCTATGGTGGTTTGGCCATGTCATCTCGCTACCTCATGGCAGAAGATCTTCGGTTGAATTCCACCTGGAAGGAAGAGAAGTGTTTGGAGGACATGGAATGACCTATCACAGGATGATCAAAAAGGATGCCTCCATCATAGGGACAATTTACGATGGAGTCATTTTGGTAGGAAAAATAAAAAAGCAGAGTATTTTTTAAATGGTGAGAGATTGGGAAATGGTGGTGTTCAGAGGGACCTGGGAGTCCTTGTACACGAATCACTGAAAGTTAACATGCAGGTACAGCAAGCAATTAGGAAAGCAAATGGTATGTTGGTCTTTATTACAAGAGGATTTGAGTATAAGTGTAAAGACGTCTTACTGAAATTATATAGGGCCCTGGTTAGACCACACCTGGAGTATTGTGTACAGTTTTGGTCTCCTTACCTAAGGAAGGATATACTTGCCATAGAGGGAGTGTAACGAAGGTTCACCAGACTGGTTCATGGGATGGGGGGATTGTGCTACGAGGAAAGATTGAGTAGACTAGGCCTATATTCTCTAGAGTTTAGAAGATTGAGAGGTGATCTCATTGAAACATACAAAATTCTTACAGGGCTTGACAGGGTAGATGCAGGGAGGATGTTTCCCCTGGCTGGGGAGTCTAGAACCAGGGGTCATTCTCAGAATAAGGGGTCGGCCATTTAGGTCTGAGGTGAGGAGAAATTTCTTCACTCAGAGGGTGGTGAATCTTTGGAATTCTCTACCCCAGAGGACTGTGGAGGCTGTCATTGACTATATTCAAGACAGACTTTTGAATATTAAAGGAATCAAGGGATATAGGGATAGTGCAAGAAAATGGAGATGAGGTAGAAGATCAGCCATGATCTTATTGAATGGCGGAGCAGGTTCGAGGGGCCGAATGGCCTACTCCTGATCCTATTTCTTGTGTTCTTATGCATCAAGTATCTTGCTCTGGCTCTAGTAGAACAATCGGGTTACCTCATGTGCGACTTGGCACAGGAGACTCTGAACTAAGCCAAACTTGCTCCAGCCACAAGCCAGCTAGCTATAGATGCCACTTCCTGTTTTCAACAGACATGAACAAGAATGTTATTATTATTCTTAAAATTGTGGTTTTAACAAATCAAACACTCACATCTCATCTGAGCAGGGGAGGTCTCCTGGCCAGTATTCATACCTCAACCAACATCACTAAAAACAGAATATCTGGTCATTATCATATTGCTGTTTGTGGAACCCTGCTGTGTGCAAATTGGCTGCCATGTTTCCTGCACTACATCAGTGACCAGAATACACTTAAAAAAGTACTTCACTGGCTGTAGAGCCTCCTCCTACCTTACGTCATCTCACGCTATCAACATATCCTTCTATTCCTTTCTCCCTCGTGTTTATCTAGCTTCCCCTTAAAGGCATCTATGCTCCTCGCCTGAACTCCTCGTGGTAGCACAATCCACATTCTAACCACTGCCTGGGTAAGGAGGTTTCTCCTGATTTCATTATTGGATTAGTGACTTTCTTACATTTATCTTCTCTACGTCTACCCTATCAAACCCCATCATAATTTTTAAGACCTCTGTTAGGTCCCCCCTCACAGCCTTCTCTTTTCTAGAGAAAAGAGCCCCAGCCTGTTCAGGCTTTCTATTAGCTATTACCTCTCAGTTCTAGCATAATCCCTGTAAATCTATAATAAAAACAGAAAATGCTGGAGATACTCAGCAGGTCAGGTAGCATCTGTGAAGAGAGAAACAGAGTTAACGTTTCAGGTTGATGACCTTTCGTCAGAACCTGTAAATCTATTTTGTACCTTCTCCTCTATATCCTGTTTGTAATATGGAATTGAGGATCATTTTAATGATCAGCAAAAATGTGCAGTGTGTTCCCAAATTTACGACGTACGTTCCTGGCTGGTGAGGCTTGCAGCAGGAAGTCAGTAAGTTACGTTTTATTGTGATAGCGTTAGCATTTCCTCAGCATCGCAGGCATTATGTGTCGTTGCTCATGAATATTATGTGCTGCCATTGTGTTTTGATTCGACTTTGGATTGACAGAAGCTGCCTGTGCCTGGGAATAAATATGAAACTTGCATCAGTTCGTGTGATTCAACCACGTTTGTCATAGTGGTGATGTCATGCGTGGCTTTGTAATCCCAGAACTCAAAAGTCTCAAAATGATTTATGATGGTGGAGGACAGATTAATGTGACCGGTGAGTGCTGCTTGAATTTTTTTTTGCTTCTGTATAATATTGCCTCTTAATAAATCTGATTTGTTGTCTTTAACCTTTCATTGAAGTCACTGAAATGGAGTATCAGGCGGCCGATTCAATACAGCCCGCTTTGCGCTACTGCCTAGGACAGGCTTCTACCCCTCATCTCCAGCTTTCAACTCCGCAAACCCGGATTTGGGAGCTTGTGGATGATCATAGGCACCCTCAGTGCCACTCCTGCACGGCCTTCTCTGTTGACTGAGCCCCAGAGTGCTTCCTGCACACAATCCCACGTCTGACAGGAAATTGATAGCTGCAGTCAAGCCGGAACGATGAGGCTGACCGCACCAGGCCAACAGGGGCCAAAAAAAAAACACCCTCGCAGAACTAGATTTTAGGTCCGGCGTGTTTCCGCCGCGCTGCTGGCTCGTTGGCATTTGGGAGCGGATGTTCAGGTGCCAGATACTGCCGGCCGACAACATAGGAGCAGGACCATTCGGCCCCCTTCGAGCCTGTTCCACCATTCGGTAAGACCATAGCCGATCTGTATCTTAACTCCACCTAACCCCCAACAACAACAACTTTGCATTTATATGTCGAGGCGCAAGAGATAGATTTGCATTTATATAGCAACTTTCACAACCTCAGGACATCCCAATGTGCTTTACAGCCATTGAAGTGTAGTCACTGCAGCAACATGGTGCAACCGATTTCTGCACAGCAAGATCCCACAAACCACAATGTGATAATGACCAGATAATCTGTGGGGTTTTTTTTTAAAGTGATGTCAAGCGATAAATATTGACCCAGGACACTGGAAAGTACTCCCCTGCCCTTCTTCAAAACAGTGGCCGCGGGTAATTAAAGAAAAGCGCGCTGGCAAGTCGGGGTGGGGTGGAGGGGTGAAGAGTGTGGGGCAGGGAACTTTGCGACTTTGCACTCCTGCTCCTCCTGGCCCAATTGCAATCATCAAGCTTTGGTTTGATGAGCACAGAAACCATACAACATACAGAAAAATGAACCGGATATAGTTTGGGAAATCTTTTAAATGGTTTATTTATAATTTTACACTAACACACAAGTCAGCGTGATACAGAATGTGGTCGCCATGAGGATCTGTTGACTTCACAACTCAAACTTTATCCTCTGGTATGTCCTGCCATACTTTGTGGGGCTTCTGTAAAATCCTCACGCATACAAAGGGTCAGGAAAGGAAATAAAGAGGCAAGAGGGTGTGGCTTTTGAAGGAGAGGGAGACAGCAAGGTGGAAAGGTTTGAGCAGACCTCCAAACCACAAGGGGGCGTGAATCTTTAAAGCTATCCCATTGCTAGTAGACGCGCGAGGGGCTGAATGGCCTACTCCTGTTCAGAGAGTGGCCACTTTGCCTACAAACCAGTCCACGAAATGATTTACTTATTTATTTTTTAAAAAGGCAATATCCTGTGAAGACTTGGAGATGTTACAAGAGAACAGATGCAAGAGTTTCAAAATTAATAGTTAACAGTTTCAAAATTAATAGTTAACAAAGAGTATGTAGAGCATTTTAAATGTTTTTTGTTAAAGGGCATCTCTCCTAGGGCATAGAATATGGGCTTTTGTCATTATTATACAGAGTTCTCCACATTCAAGAAAACAGTAGGGTTTGGCTGAAACTGTTGATTGCAAAATGTGATTTTTTATTAAGAGAATATACAGGGACCTTGCTAGATTTTTAAAGAAGTTTAACACGAGAAATGTAAAAAAAAACAAATGCCAGGCAATTAAACAACTGGCAAAGGTGCCCACTCACGCTTTAAGCATCGTTTTATATATGGGCTTCACCAAGTCCAAATTGCTACTGATCAGCTTACTTTATACACTTAACAAAGAGCTACAAGGCTCAATCAAGAAGGAAGTGAAAAACAAACCCTGTACAATGATACCATTATTATGGAATGGCTAAGAGATTCGGGCTTTCGCAGCAGACTGGGCAGATCTACAGGAAGCCCGTGAGCCAGACCAGAGCCATGACGGAGCCAGTCAGCAGGGAGAGTTTGGCGGCTGCGGCCCCGTTACAGAAATCGTAATTGCAGCAGGCCGTGACCATCTTGTAGCTCACTCCGATCAGAGTCTCGGTATCTTCTTTCCCGCATTTGTCGGAACTTGTGCATCCCGAAGAGTAGACCGTTACTCCCACTGGAGGGAAAGGAAACACCGGAGCGTCAAGCAAGGCAACGGTAACGGTAAGCGCGAAAAAGTCACGCGAGCATAAGAATCGCATCAGTGCAGAAGGAGGAAGGCAGGTTGCTCGGCCCATCGTGGCCCGTGCAGGCTCTCTGAAAGAGCTCTCCAATTGGTTCCACTCCTCTGCTCATTCCCCATAGCCCTGCAAATTTTCTCCTTTAAGTATTTATCCAATTCCCTTTTGAAAGTTACTATTGAATCTGCTCCCACCACTTTCAGGCAGCGCATTCCACCTCCTAACTCGCTGAACTCTTTTTATAAAAAAAAAAAAAAAAAATCTTCTCATCTCCCCTCCTTGGCTTTTTTTTTGCCTATTATCTTAATCTCTGTCCTCTGGTTACTGACCCTCCTGCCAGTGGAAAGTTTTTCCCTTATCTACTCTACGTCTGATTTGTTTTAATTAAATGCATAGCAGTTTGGCCAGCATCTGAAGAGGAATGAGCTCATATTTCGGGCGGGATTCTTCGGACTGTTCACCCGCCCCAAAAACAAAACAGTTCTTCCATGATCACATATCCCAAACGCCCTCCATTAACCAAAAAAAATCTTCTCCCAAGCTCTTATTTTTTTTCCTGATGGTCTTAAATTAATTAATGAATGGCCCACCAAGCAGAGAAAATAATTCCCCCTCCCCCCAATTCACCTCTCTCCTCCCCCTCCCCCCAATTCACCTCACTCTCCATCACCTCAAACACTCCATCCACCCCCCCCACTCCCATTCACCTCAAACTCTACACCCCCTCCTCCCCACCGCCACCCCCTCGAATTTTGAGCATTCTTCATACCAGGGTTTCAAATTCAGAGCTGGATGCTGATTTTACTTTGATATACAGTAGATAGCTTATGTGTATTGCGAATACAAGACACCAGTTCCAATCCAGTCAGCGTTCTGTTGAAGCTTTTATAATGAGGACTGCACAGTGCAAGCTTACATTACATGTGCCAAATTTAAACGCCGATTCGCAAACCTCCAGCATTGAAAACAGGAACTAGAAAATATAGAGAGTTTCCAAAGTTACACCAATTACTCCCAGTTTACAGGGATTATATCAAGCAAAAAAAACACAACTTACCTGCAGTAGTGTTTCTCGAGAAGCACTGTTCACCTGCGTCACATGTTTTTTTGTAGAGACAGATAGATGTACTTATGCCACATTGGAAACACTTCAGGCCAGTACCTGTTCCATTAGGGGAGAGAGAAAGAGAAAAAAAACCTTTAGCAGCATTGCTGTTTGTGGGAGCTTGCTGTGCGCAAATTGGCTCCCGCGTTTTCTACATTACAACAGTGACTACACTTCAAAAAGTACTTCACTGGCTGTAGAGCGCTTTGGAATATCCTGAAGTTGTGGAAGGTACTATACCCATCAGGAAAGGAAGAATCGGTCTCTTTCCTCTTGGAAAAAAAAGAGAAGGCTGAGGGGCGACACAAGAGGACTTTAAAATTATGAAAGGTTTTGATAGAGTAGATACAGAGTGTTTCCGCTTGTGTGGAAGAACAAAACTAGAGACCACCAATATAAGATAGTCACCGAGAAATCCAATAGAGAATTCAGAAGAAACTTCTTTATCCAGAGTGGGGAGAATGTGGAACTCGCTACCGCAGGGAATGGTTGAGGCGGATAGTCTAAGGGGGAAAAATTTGGTTGATTTGCGCCTCCCATTAGTGCCCTAAGAGGGCGCTAACTGGGCGGAAAGCAACTAGCACCCGGGCGCGGCGCCGCCAATGCCTCCCGCGAAATTCAGTGGGAGGTTAGCGGCAGTGGTAAACGTTAGCACCCCGCCACCAGCGATGACGTCATCTTTGGTAGCGCCCCCTGACTTACCGCCGGACGCTATGTCCGACAGGGTCAGGGGAGGTCTACCTGCGGCCGGGGTGGCGCAAATTAAAGGGGAGGTGCCGGGCGGCCATTTTTGTTGCTGGCCGCCTGCCAGCACCTGTCCCCTCTGCTGTCCCCGGCCTCCTCTGCAGCCCCACGGGGTGCCGGCTGCGCTCCGTGAGCCCGGCGTTTCTCTTGCGTGCCAGACTCTTTTGCCGGGACTCCGATCCCTGGTGGCCCAGCTAGGCCCCCCCCCTTTAATAAGGGGAGGAAGGCCTGCAGTACCGCGGCACGTAGCGCTGTGATATTCATCCCTCTTGGGGCGCTACCAGTGAATTTCGTAGCACCCCGACGAAGTTAGCACCCCAAAGGGGGCGCGACGCAATTTTTCCCCCTAAATGTATTTAAGGGGAGGTTAGATAAACATATGAGGGAGAAGGGACTAGGGGGTTATGCTGATAGAGTTAGATGATGAAAGCCGGGAGAAGGCTCGTGTGGAGCATAAACGCCGGCATGGACTGGTTGGGCCGAATGGCCTGTTTCTATGCTGTATATCCAATGTAAAAATGCAAGTTATTTCTGTCTTTTTAACCGTGGAGTGAAAACTTGCCATTGGGGCCGTTGAATGCCTTCTTGCCCACCAGTTGTTACACTTACACTTGCCCGTAGACTTTCCATGGGCTTTTGCACTGGAAGTTCCTGTCAGCTAACTATCCAAACAGCCCAGCACGCTCTCTATGGAGCATCTGGGACCTGTGTGGACAGGGCTAGCAACTGTGTATCTCCTTAACCAACCCGACTGAAGAATGGTTCCTGTTTCTAATTTGAAACATAAAATTCTTAAGGGGCTTGACAAGAGTTCATGCTGAGAAAGTGTTTCCCCTGGCTGGGGAGTCTAGAACACGGGGGTCACAGTGAGAATAAGGGGTCGGCCATTTAGGACTGAGATGAGGAGAAATTTCTTGAGATGAGGAGTTGAGGTCAATGACCAGCCATATTACTGAATGGTGGCGCAGGCTTGAGGGGCCGTATGGCCTACTCCTGCTCTTATTTCTTATTTCCTTATATGTACAGGAAATTCACACCATTCAATGCATCTGAATGGTCAGTCAGACAGCGAGATGCCGTTTTTTTGGGATGCTTTAGGAGGAGCAGGGCATCTCGGACAACAACGTCCGAATTTCCGCGTTTAGCTGCGCACGTGCAATCGCCGGAGGTTACTGTCCCGATTTCCACACAAAGTAAAAATGAGCACCGTTAGCCTCACCATTACTTCTACCGCGAAATCGGCCCATTACCTCCAATTCAAGTTACTGTGCGTGCCCACAATTAGGAAACCTGCTTTTAAAGCAATTAACATGCTCCAGGAATTTAATGCACATTCCTTGCACGCAACGGCAAGGTGACCCTTGATTTGTTCCTGAATGTTTGTGGTTCCCTCCCTGTTAAAGGGGAATGGTTTGCTGAATTCTATGCAATCCACGCCCCCGCCCCACTAAGTAAAGTTATTAAAGAAAAATTGCAACAACAAAAAATGATTCTGTATAAAATGGTGCAGATTCCATCGTGCGTCAGGGGAGTGAGAAGACTGGAAGAATCGTCGACACTGGTTTGCACCAATAGTGGCATTTAAATGCTTGCTCTCCAGGGTGTGACATTCTCATGAATCTAGGAGTTAGCTGTTAACTTTAACGTTTCATTGAGAGATGCTTTTGTTTCCCCCTCCACCCACCTTCCCAAAGACCTGCTTCCTTGCCCTCACCCTCTGCGTCACTCCTTCAGCTGGCATAGGTGCGGGGAAAGAGACTATCAGGTTACTCAACCCCACCCTTCCCAACTAAAAAGAGCCTGAGGGAAAGGAGGGATTGCTAGCTCAGATAATCTAACAAATCCCACCCCCAGGCAAAGCTGTGCAGCCAGTGACTCATACAGGGTGGGCTCGGCCAAGTTGCATATTTGAAGGCCACCGCTCAGATTCCTGCTCTCCTCCCAAAATACAAAGTATTAACAGGCCATTCGGCTCATTGATCTACGCCGGCGTTTATGCTCCACACGAGCCTCCTCCCACCCCTCTTCATCTCACCCCATCAGCATATCCTTCCATTCCTTTCTCCCTCAGCTTCCCCTTAAATGTATCTGTGCTATTCGCCTCAACCACTCCATGTGGTAGCAAGTTCCACATTCTTTGGGTAAAGTTTCTCCTGAAATCCCTATTGGATTTATTAGTGACTATCTTATATTTATGGCCCCTCGTTCAGGTCTCGCCCACGAGTGGAAACATCTTCTCTACCCTATCAAACCCTTTCAGAATCTTGAAGACCTCTATCAGGTCACCCTCAGTCTATTTTCTAGCACCAACAGCCCCAGCGATTCAATCTTTCAACATAAAAGGCATAACACTTAAACAAAAACACCCTCCCTCTGTACAAGGCAAGGAGTAACCCATCATTGTCATTACTGAGAAAGGAAGGCGGGTAGAATCCACCCAGCACATTTACAACACTGTGCTATCTGTGGGCTGCAGATGGTTGCAGTGTGAGCCACCTACAAGATGCACTGCAGCAACTCGCCAAGGCTTCTTCGACAGCCCCTCCCAAACCCAAGTCCTCCCACCACCTAGACGGACAAGGGCAGCAAGTGGATGGGAACACCATCAGCTCCAAGTTCCCAGCCAAGGCACACAATCCTGACTTGATCGCCTGTTCCTTCGTCGTTGCTGGGTCAAAATCCCAGAACTCCCTCCCTACCAGCACTGCGGGAGCACCTTCACCACACGGACTGCAGCGGTTCAAGAAGGCCCGGCACCACCTTCAAGGGCAACAACGCAAGAGGATTCAGTCACAGCTGATCCAGTGGGGGTAATTTTAAGCTTTGGAGAAAGGTGTAACACAGACTGTAGCAAATTAGCCGGCCATTATGCACCATGCCCAATATTCCCTTCAGTGGAAATGGAAAAAATATTTTTTTTTAATTTTTTTTTTTTTTTTAAAAGGGTGTGGTGGATAATCATAGGATGATAAGAAATAAGAGCAGGAGTCGGCCATTTAGCTCTTCGAGCCTGCTCCGCCATTCAATAAGATCTTGGCTGATCTTCTACCCCATCTCCACTTTCCTGCATTATCCCCATATCCCTCGATTCACTTAATATCCGAAAATCCATCGTTCTGTCTTGAATATACTCAACAACTGAGCCTCCACAGCCCTTTGAGGTAGAGAATTCCAAAGATTCACCACCCTCTGAGTGAAGAAATTTCTCATCAGTCCTCAATGGCTGACCCCTTATTCTGAGACTGTGACCCCTGGTTCTAGACTCCCCAGCGAGGGGAAACATCCTCCTTGCATCTACCCTGTCAAGCCTGATACAACAAAGGAGGCCATTCGGTCCATCGTGCCTGTGCCTGCTCTTTGAAAGAGCTCTCCAATTAGTCCCACTTCCCTCCTGCCCTTTCCCCACTGCCCTGTGTAATAAAATATGCCCTTCAAGTATTTATCTAACTCCCTTATGAAAGTTACTATTGAATCTGCTTCCACCGCCCTTTCAGGCAGCGCTACCCACTGAACCACAGCTGACACACACACTAACAGAAAATGATGGAAAACATTCAGAACTGAGGTCTAATCCCAGAGACATTGAACAGGTCTCTCCTTCAGGGCTGTGAAGAAACATAGAAGATAGGAGCAGGAGCAGGCCATTCGGCCCCTCGAGCCTGCTCGCCATTCAATGAGATCATGGCTGATCATCCAAACTCAGTACCCTGTCCCTGCTTTCTCCCCATAAGAACTTTGGGACGATCTGGACAGGCGCTATAAAAATGCAGGTTTCTTTCTTTCCTGTTTCTCTCTGTCTCTACAGATGCTGCCTGACCTGCTGAATGCTTGTTCCAGCACTCTAGCTCCTGTTTTAGAACACAGACAGTTACAAGTTCCAGGCCATATTTTGTTTTCTTAAGAAAAAGGGAGGAAGATAGCAACAAAGCCCTGGGCCATCCTTAGCAAGTTCCTAAAGGTTACCAGCCAGGTGGGACACCAGCCCTCCTCACACCCTTCCACCTAACGAAAGAATTTACCAGGTGCATGCTCAAGAACCCCCCACCCCCGCCTTGGGATATGTCTGCGGCTCGGATCACACCCAGCTGCTGTTTGAAATAGTTGGCACTGGGTGGCAAGGGTTCCCGCCCTGCCTTCATTCCTGGGCATTAACTTTTAAAACCAACTCCAGACTTATTTTTAAAATGAGCAATGGGAGGGGAGAAAAAAACACGAAACGAGGAGTGTCTAATGCAAGATTTCACCGCGCGTTATTTTATCGAGAGGTGGTTTGGAGAGGGGGGGTGCCCCTTAAATTGCACGATTTAGATTTTTTTATTGTGCTTTTAGTTAACATTTATAAGAAGTTTGGTAGGAAGGAACTGTTGCAAGAGTTCTTAGCAACCAAAAGCAAGCGGATTTTGCAGAGAATTGCACAGTAGTGGGGGGGGGAGGGGAAATGAATTTGCTCGGCGGGCAATTAAAAACGTGTGTTTTTTTGAAAAAATGTAAATGCTCGGAAATGTTTCAAATGCAATTTCATGTATTCAGGGAAGTGAAACACTTGAGCAACCCGCCTTGTGCCTGGATGGGAACGGGTTTGCGGGACTTCCCCTCCAGTAAGTTATCAAACAAGAGATCCTGTGCAACAACAAAATCAAACAGGATTCCACCTTGTATCAGAATAAAAATCCTCAAGGCATGTTTTTGTTTGCACCGATATTCGCACTTCGAAAAACTGTTGCATTCCAAGGTGTGACATTCAGCCTGGGAGGATAGCAGGCATTTCACTTTTTAAAAAAATTAAGTCTCCGGCATCAAACGGATTCTGTTGCTGAAACGATATTTATATAATATAATATATATAATAAATTAAAATTAAGCATATGGACAGAATGTAAAACAAATTAAGTTAGAAAAACACTTCCGTTTTTTTTAAAAAGTGCCTGTGATCAGACTTATAAAGCGGCTTCAAAGGCATAAGATTTAAATAATTTTAAACAAATTAACCTTACCTGGAACAACGGAATAAGCAAGGACCGCAGCTAGAAAGAGGAGTTTCATTTTCTTATCCAACTCAACAAAAAAAACCTTTCCGAGGAAGAATTATTTTTTTTATTTCCAAAAAAAATTCGACTATGGGATCAGAGCACCTGTGCAATATAGTTCTCTGTCTGTCTGTGTCTGTTTCTTTCTTTCCTTCCTTTCTTTTTCTTTCTTTCTTTCTTTCTTTCTTTCTTTCTTTCTCTCTCTCTCTCTCTCGCCCTTCGTATTCGACTGCCAGTGTTTTGTGCGCGTTCGAATCATGCCTTTTATATCCATAGCTATCCACTGTCCGATTCGGGGGGAGGGCATTAACACTTCACCCACCGCTGCAGCAGACTTTATCAAGGCAATTCCGGGGCGTCTCTCCAGCATTCTGCTAATCCAAGAGCATTGGTAATTGCAAACACTTCTTACTAACAGTTTCATTCAATTTCTCCTTGCAAGAGTTCAATTTTAGTCTCTTCTGCAAAAGTGGTTTGTAACTTGATGCATCGCTCTGCACCCAATACAATACAATACAAATCGCTTTATTGGCATGATAAGGTACATCTTATGTTGCCAAAGCATCAAAATACATTTATGGTTGAACACATAAACGCGGTTCCATTCATACAGTGTATAAACAGGTATATCCCTGAGTTTATAAATATATTTTCGCCTTGTTTATATATACTCTTGTCTTAGTTTACTGGTTGTCCCTCTGTTCATGGCAAGCTGTAACATAGTGTGCCGCCAGTGTTACACAGCTTCTCTCCTCCCCCAGTAGGAATGGGAGTTTTTGGTTGTCAGTCAGATTTCTGAATTCAGGGCTCCCTCCCATTCCATCCGGTGCTATTATACCAAACAAGCTTGTGTAAAAAACAGCTTGCAGCACTCAGTGGGTTAATGGGAGGGCGGACCTCTCATATCCCCACCCTCTCTTTCCCCAGAGTTTCAAAGTTTTTTTTTAGTTTACCTTAAAACACCAGTTAGCAACAAAGCTGGAGTTCAAAGTGAGATTCAGAGGGAAGATACAAAACACTTGGAATGAAACAACCCCAGATTTCAAAGAATTGGATGACCTGTCAAAATTAAGATTAGTCCTGGGAGAAGGAGACAGACCATACCTTGGTGCCAAATATGTAACATGTCACAACCTGAGGACTGTTTAAAATTAATACTGAATGCACCCAACGATGTTCAACGACTTTAAATTAATATTGTTTAAACTAATATTGTATACCCAACGAAGGTCAAAATTGTTTGACACCTACAGAATGTTGGAAAACTGTACTTTTTGTTATGTAAGCTTTGGCAATATGGTTCCCTGTAAACTTTCATGCCAATAAAGCATTTGAATTGAATTGAATGGGTCTGTTAATGTCTTAGCATTTCTCACACCTAAAGTCATTTAGTTTCCTTTCTGTGAAAGGGCCCTACTATTGATTTTCTATGCAATGGGACGGGTCTGGTGAGTTTCTAACCCTGCAAGCTTGTTCCAGAGTCTGCAGGAATTAAAGATTAACCTCCTAGACCTAGACACTGCTGCAAGCAAGCCAGGAGCGGAAAAAATGGAGGCATTTAAAAAAATCCTGAACTTTCCTCCCCGCCCCCCTTCATTTTCCTTGTCAGCTGTGGCTCAGTGGGTAGCACCGTGGCCATTGAGTCAGAAGGTCGTGGGTTCACAGTCCCACTCCAGAGACTCGAGCGCAAAAATCTAGTCTGGTACTCCCAGTGCAGTACAGAGGGAGTGCTGCACTGTCGGAGGTACCGTCTGGGATGGCAGGAATGACGTCTGAGGAGAGATTGTGTCAATTGGGCTTATACTCACTGGAGTTTAGAAGATTGAGAGGGGATCGCATCGAAACCTATAAAATTCTGTCAGGCCTGGACACACTAGATGCAGGAAGGATGTTTCCGATGGTCGGGGAGTCCAGAACCAGGGGTCGCTGTCTAAGGATAAGGGGTAAGCCATTTAGGACTGAAATGAGGAGGAATTTCTTCACCCAGAGAGTGGTGAACCTGTGGAATTCTCTGCCACAGAGGGCGGTGGAGGCCAGTTCATTAAATATATTCAAGAAAGAGTTGGATATATTTCTTAAGGCTAAAGGGATCAAGGGATATGGGGAGAAGGCAGGGACAGGGTACTGAATTTGGATGATCAGCCATGATCTCATTGAATGGCGGAGCAGGCTCGAAGGACAAATGGCCTACTCCTGCTCCTATCTTCTATGTTTCTATGTTTCTATGTCTTTCGGATGAGATGTTAAACTGACGCCCCTTCTGCTCTCTCAGATGGACATAAAAGATAGAAAGATAGAAAGAAAGAAGAAAGAAAAACTTGCATTTATGTAGCGCCTTTCACGACCACCGGACATCTCAAAGCGCTTTACAGACAATGAAGAACTTTTTTGAAGTGTAGTCACTGTTGTAATGTAAGAAACGCGGCAGCCAATTTGCGCACAGCAAGCTCCCACAAACAGCAATGTGATAATGACCAGATAATCTGTTTTTGTTAAGTTGGTTGAGGGATGAATATTGGCCAGGACACCAGGGATAACTCCCTCTGCTCTTCTTCGAAATACTGCCGTGGGATCTTTTATGTCGACCTGAGAGGGCAGACGGGGCCTCGGTTTAACGTCTCATCCGAAAGACAGCACCTCCGACAGTGCAGCACTCCCTCAGCACTGCACTGGAGTGTCAGCCTAGCTTTTTTTCGAAGAAGAGCAGGTGAGTCCTGGCCAATATTAATCCCTCAAACAACATCACTAAAAATAACCAAATGATCTGGTCATCGTCACATTGCTGTTTGTGGGAGCTTGCTGTGTGCAAATTGGCAACCATATTTCCTACATTACAACAGTGACTACACTTCAAAAGTACTTCATTGGCTGTAAAGCGCTGTGGGACGTCCAGTGTTCGTGAAAGGTGCTATCGAAATGCAAGTCTTTCTTTCTTGTACACTTGTTTATTAGTTGAAGGATTTTGAGAGAGTAAACAGGGAGAAACTGTTTCCACTGACAGCGGGGTCGGTAACCAATGAACACAGTTTTAAGATATTCAACAAAAGAACCAGAGGTCAGCTGAGGAGAATTTTTTTTTTTACACAGCGAGTTGTGATCTGAAATGCACTGCCTGAAAGGGTGGTGGAAGCAGATTCTATCATGACTTTCAAAAGGGAACTGAATATATAACAACAATCTGCATTTATATAGCACCTTTAAGAGCAATGGCAAACATTTAAAGATCACATGGATGAACTACAGAATTTGTTCATCCCTGTTTGGCATAAAAATAAAACACAAAAGGTGACTCAACCATGGCTAATAAGGAAAATTAGGGATAGCATAAGATCCAAGGAGAGGACATATAAATTGGCCAGAAAAAGCAGTAAACCTGAGGATTAGGAGCAGTTTAGGATTCAGCAAAGGAGGACAAAGGGATTAATTAAGAGGGGGGAAATAGAGTATGAGAGTAAGCTTGCAAGGAACATAAAAACTGACTGTAAAAGTTTCTATAGATATGTGAAGAGAAAAAGATTGGTGAAGTCAAGCATAGGTCCCTTACAGTCAGAATCAGGGGAATTTATAATGGGGAACAAAGAAATGGCAGACCAATTAAATACATACTTTGGTTCTGTCTTCACAAAGGAGGACACAAATAACCTCCCAGAGATGTTGGGGAGCATAGGGTCTAATGAGAGGGAGGAACTGAATGAAATCAGTATTTGTAGGGAAATGGTGTTAGGGAAATTGACGGGATTGAAGGCCGATAAATCCCCAGGGCCTGATAATCTACATCCTAGGGTAATTAAGGAAGTGGCCGTAGAAATAGTAGATGCATTGCTGGTCATCTTCCAAAATTCTATAGATTCTGGAACAGTTCCCATGGATTGGAGGGTAGCTAATGTTACCCCACTATTCAAAAAAGGTGGTAGAGAGAAAACAGGGAATTATAGACCGGTAAGCCTGACATTGGTAGTGGGGAAAATGTTAAGAGTCCGTTATAAAAGATGTAATAGCAGAGCACTTGGAAAACAGTGACAGGATCGGACAAAGTCAACATGGATTTACAAAAGGTAAATCGTGCTTGACGAATCTACTGGAATTTTTTGAGGATGTAACTGGTAGAATAGATAAGGGAGAACCAGTGGATCTGGTGTATTTGGACTTTCAGAAGGCTTCGATAAGGTCTCGCATAAGAGATTAGCGTGTAAAATTAAGGCACATGGGATTGGGGGCAAGGTACTGACTTGGATAGAGAACTGGTTGGCAGACAGGAAGCAAAGAGTTGGAATAAACAGCTCTTTTTCCGAGTGGCAGGCAGCGACTACTGGGGTACCGCAGGGATCGGTGCTAGGACCCCAGCTATTCACAAAATATATTAATGATCTAAACAACGGAACTAGATGTAATATCTCCAAGTTTGCAGACAACACAAAGCTGGGTGGGCGTGTGTGCTGTGAGGAGGATGCCGAGAAACTCCAGAATGATTTGGACAGGTTGGGTGATTGGGCAGATGCAGTATAATGTGGATAAATGCGAGGTTATCCACTTTGGTGGCAAAAACAGGAAGGCAGATTATTATCTGAACGGCACTAGATTGGGAGAAGGAGAAGTGCAAGGAGACCTGGGTGTCCTTGTGCACCAGTCGCTGAAGGTAAGCATGCAGGTGCAGCAGGCGGTAAAGAAGGCAAATGGTATGTTGGCCTTCGTAGCGAGAGGGTTCGAGTACAGGAACAAGGATGTCTTGCTGCAGTTGTACAGGTCCTTGGTGAGACCGCACCTTGAGTATTGTGTGCAGTTTGGTCGCCTTATCTGAGGAAGGATATTCTTGCCATGGAGAGAGTGCAGCGAAGATTCACCAGACTGATACCTGGGATGGCAGGAATGACGTATGAGGGGAGATTGGGTCGATTGGGCTTATACTCGCTGGAGTTTAGAAGAATGAGAGGGGATCTCATTGAAACTTATAAAATTCTAACAGGACTAGACAGACTAGATGCAGGAAGGATGTTCCCGATGGCGGGGAGTCCAGAACCAGGGGTCACAGTCTAAGGATAAGGGGTAAGCCATTTAGGACAGAGATGAGGAGGAATTTCTTCACCCAGAGTGGTGAACCTGTGGAATTCTCTACCACAGAAGGCAGTTGAGGCCAATTCATTAAATATATTCAAGAAGGAGTTAAATATATTTCTTAAGGCTAAAGGGATCAAGGGATATGGGGAGAAGGCAGGGACAGGGTACTGAGTTTGGATGATCAGCCATGATCTCATTAAATGGCGGAGCAGGTTCGAGGGGCCGAATGGCCTACTCCTGCTCCTATCTTCTATGTTTCTATGTAACAGGAGGAGGTCATTCGGCCCCTCGAGCCTGTACCACCATTCAATTAGATCATGGCTAATCAGTATCTTAACTCCATCTACCCGCATTGGTTCCGTAACCCTTAATGCCCTTACCCAACAAAAGCCTTTTTTAATTGAGGCATTTTTCTAAAAGGTGAGAAACTAGGAACTGTGGGGGAGCAGAGACATTTAGGGGTCCAAGTACACAGATGACGAAAAGCCAGTGGACAGGTACAAAAAAGAATTAACAAGGCTAATGGAATGTTGGCCTTTTTCTCAATGCAAAGTAGCGGCAGTTATGTTACAGCTGTACGGTGCTCTGGTTAGACTCCATCTGTAGCAATGCATTCAGTTCTGGGCACCACACCTCAGGAAGGATATACAGTACTAGCCTTGGAGTGGGTGCAGCGCGGATTCACCAGAATGATACCGGTGTTAAAAGGGTTAAATTATGAGGACAGATTGCATTGACTAGGCTTGTATTCCTTGAGTATAGAAGATTAAAGAGTGATCTAATTGAGGCATTTCAGAGGACTGAAAGGTTTGCTAGAGCAAATTGAGAAAAATTATTTTCTCTGGTGGGCGGAGTCCAGAACAAGGGTGGCATAAACTTAATGGCCCAGAAATTCGGGTCTCCACGGGTTAGTACGCACGGGGTACTCACCCGTAGGCCCGATGGAAGTGCTAGTTTCCTGCATGCACTGCGCATGCGCAGGAAACCGGCACTTCTGTTCCTCTGAAAGAAGGGGTTCAGAGGTCGAATGCGTGTGCAGGAGAGGCTGCGCGTGCGCATCGAACTTACGTTTTTCTTGCAGGTTTTCCCGGGAGGGTAAGTCTCCAGAAGTTACACATATAAAAATCAGTCGCAAGGCCTGCTTTTTACAAGGTAAGTGGTGAATTAATTAAAATTAAAACATTTTTTCCACAGGTTTATTATTTTTAAATACTTTAAAGAAAGGTAAGTTTAGTTTTAGCCCCGTTAGAAAATAACATTATTTTTTTCAAAAATTTAAATTATTGTTTAAAATAGTTATTTCATGTAATTTATAGTTTATTTAAAAAATGTGATTTTTTAAAAAATTTATTTGAAAATTTAGTGATGGGGCTTATAGTATTTCTAAGTTTGACAACCCTTCCTGTCAAACTTATGAATGAAGCATTCCCTGCTACCATTGGCTCTCCATGGCCCACGTGATCCCTGAGGACACATCGAGCTAACTGCGCCCCTGGGATACACAAGCACTGCGCGCCTGCAGCTGGAGGAGGCCGAGGATCGCAATTCCACAGGGGCCCACAGCTCAACAGCCGGCACGCAAGGTAAGTGCAGGTTGGGGGCTTACACCTGTGGGAAGCGCCCGACCCGAATTTCTGGGCCATTATGTATTAGAGCTAGGCCGTTCAGGGGTGATGTCAGGAAACACTTCTTCACACAAAGGGCAGTGGAAATCTGGAACTCTCTCCCCCCAAAAAGCAGTTGAGGCTGGGGGTCAATTGCAAATTTCAAAAACTGAGTTTGATAGATTTTTGTTAGGCAAGGGTATTAAGGGTCACGGAACCAAGGTGGGTAGATGGAGTTAAGGTACAGATCAGCCCGTGGGGACAGGCTCGAGGGGCTGAATGGCCTACTCCTGCTCCTATATTCCTTCCTTTGCTCCTATATAAATACAAGTCTTCCTCTTTCTTTCTTTCTCTCTCAATAAGATTCTTCCCCATCTGTACGTTCCTCTCATTAACTGGTGCCCTGTTTTTCTGTAATCTATTTTCCAATCTCCAAGTGTCAGCCGTGGCTCAGCAGGTAGCCATTCTCACCTCTGAGTCAGAAGGTTGAGGGTTCAAGCCCCACTCCAGAGACTTCAGCATCAAACATCACTAAAAACAGATGATCTGGTCATTATGACATTGCTGTTTGTGGGAGCTTGCTGTGTGCAAATTGGCTGCTGTGTTTCCCACATTACAACAGTGACTACACTTCGAAAAGTACTTCATTGGCTGTAAAGTGCTTTGGGATGTCTGGTGGACATGAAAGACACTATATAAATGCAAGTCTTTCTTTCTTTCAATCAGTAGCCCAATCTAACGTGAAAATGACCGGACAACAGATTTGGAAATTCACTGAATAGCTTGTCTGGTGAAAAGCCCTCGATTCAATTAAAGGAATGCATCCTACAAAGAGGGATCTGCCCAATGCAGGAGACAACTCCTGCATTGTGCTAACACAAGGCACTTCTTTACTGCAGGTTAAAGAGTGATGCTGCAGGGGCTTGGTTGTATACAAGTCTCTGTTGGCAATAGACCCTTATTCCTTTTCACTTGATATTTAGAATTTGCTGCTGAAAATATCTTTGAAAAGTTCTGCACCACCAATCACTTCGGTGAGATGATTCCCCTCCCCCAAAAATGCTTTCCCCGTCTCCTTTCCTGGTGATTATTGACTCCTAGCTCGGCTATAGTTCCCCTGGCACCTGCTGTACCTTACATTCCATTCTCCACCTCCCCAGCCCCAACCCCCACCAATACCTCACCTTTGTGTTGCTGTTTCCTGCTTTCCGTGAGTGCCCGGCAGAAATATAACAACAGACTTGCATTCATTTAGCGCCTTTCAGAACCTCAGGACGTCCCGAAGCACTTTGCAACCAATGAAGTGCTTTTTAAAGTGTAGCCACAATTGCAATGTAGGAATCGCGCCAGCCAATTCGCACACAACCAGCTCCCACAATTAGATAATGACCAGATAATCTGTTTTTTTTTACTGATGTTGGTTGAGGGACACATACTGGCCCAGGACCCCAGGGGTGAGCTCCCCCTGCTCTTCTTCGAAATAGTGGGCGTGAGATCTTTTACGTCCACCTGAGAGGGCAGACGGGGCTTCGGGTTTATCGTCTCATCCGAAAGACGGCCCCGCCGACGGTGCAGCGCTCCCTTCAGCACTGCACTGGGAGTGTCAGCCTTAGGTTTTGGTGCTCATGCCTCTGGAGTGGGGACTTGGACCCACGACCTGCTGACTCAGAGGCGAGGGTGCTACCCAATGGCACTATTTCGAAGAGGAGCAGAGGAGTTCTCCCTGGCGTCCTTTGGCCAATACCTAGCCCTCAACCAACACCTAAAAAAAAAGATGATCTGGTCATTGTCACATTGTTGTTTGTGGGAGCTGCTGCGTTTCCCACAGTACAACAGTGACTTCCCAGATGCTTCTCCTCCACTTTGTGTGGTCTTGGGCCAGGTATTCCCAGGTGTCGGTTGGGGATGTTACACTTTTTCAAGGAGGCTTTGTGGGTGTCCTTGAAGCGTTTCCTCTGCCCACCTGGGGCTCTCTTGCGGCGCCGGAGCTCCGAGTAGAGCGCTTGTTTTGGGAGTCTCGTATCGGGCATGCGGACAATGTGACCCGTCCATTGGAGCTGATTGAGCGTGGTCAGAGCTTCGATGCTGGGGATGTTGGCCTGAGCAAGAACACTGACGTCGGTACGCCTATCCTGCCAATGGATTTGCAGGATCCTGCGGAGGCAGCGTTGGTGGTACCTCTCCAGTGCAGAACAGCAAATCATCTTCCGATTAGGCATTTTGCAGCCTTCCGGACTCAATATCGAGTTCAATAATTTCAGATCATAACCTCGGCCTCTATTACTTTTTTCCTTTAAAATTTTTCCACCCCTTTGTTTTGGGTCCTCCTTTCCCCCCTCCCACCCCTCCTTTCCTTTTGTTTCTCTCTCTCACCTGGCAGCTGTCCTTATCCTGCCAGTACACTTCACACCTAATCTCAGCTGCCTTTTGTCTCCATGGGCCCATTACCATCTCATCTGGCTTCTAATACCTTTTATTGTCTCCTTTTCTGCTTTTGTTCGATCGCAGCTTTGCCTTCGATCTTTTTATTTTCTTTCCAGTTTTGAAGAAGGGTTTCAACCCGAAACATCAACTCAAATTTCTCTCCACGGATGTTGCCTGACATGCTGAGTTTTTCCAGCATTCTCTGTTGTTTTTTTGAGGTGCCATGCTGTAAAAATTGGCCCTTAGTGTTAGGGGGGATTAAATACGTGGGGTTACGGGGATAGGGCTTGGGTGGGATGGCTGTCGGTGTAGGGACCGGGTATTAGGGTTTGGATGATCAGCCATGATCTCGTTGAATGGCGGAGCAGGCTCGAAGGGCCGAATGGCCTACTCCTGCTCCTATCTTCTGTGTTTCTATGTTTCTATGTACATGGTCCATGTCTCTGAGTCTCTTCGCCGGGAGTAAGCGGAAGCCAAGCGCAGGCAGCACAAGGAGCGCACGTCAACCCAAGCACCCCACCCACCCGCCCCTTCAACCACCGTCTGCCCCACCTGTGACAGAGACTGTAGGTCCCGCATTGGACTCATCAGTCACCTGAGAACTCATTGTTAATGTGGAAGCAAGTCATCCTCGGTTCCGAGGGACTGCCTAAGAAGAAGAAGAAGAAGACAACAGTGACTGCACTTCAAATAGTTCCTCATTGGCTGTAAAGCGCTTTGGGACGTCCTGAGGTTGTGAAAGGCACTGTGTATAAATGCAAAGTCTATCTTTTCTTTCTCCTGTAGCCTCACTATTCATGAGTCCTTTTGTTTCTGGGTCACTTCTTTCCATTCCTGTGCATGCTTCAGAAGTTACTTCACCCAGCTATCATTCTAACAATACTTCCTCTCTCTGTCTTTGTTTCTTCTCTTCCCCTCCCCCTCCCCTCACCCCATCCCCCTCTTGCTGTGCTAATACGCTTGTCTATCTCTTATCGTTCAGTTTGGAAGGAGGGCAGAGGGCTTGAGACGCCAACTGTCAGTTCCCTCCACAGGTACTGACTGGTCTTCACTGTGCTTCCAGCCTTTTTACTCTTGCCTTCAGATTTCCAGCATTCTGCTTTATTTTCTGTCTGGAAGTCTTAAAGTATTTTGCTTCCGCTGCCTAGGAACCACACAGAGAGCCTCCCTGAAAGGTGACTGGAGTTCTCTGGAATGTTCAAGGCATTTAAGCTGTGGGGGCTACACACCTGTAAGTGGTGCTTATGCTTAATTCGCTCAGCGGCGATCCATTTCCATATTAGGGCAAGGCTGGCAACGCCCGAAAACAAAATGTTCTGGAAAACACGATGGAAGCCCGTCCGCGCTTGTAAAAAAGAGAGAAGACGAATTGATGTAATGCAACATAATAAAAACAGAAAATGCTGCAAATACTCAGCAGGTCAGGCAGCAGAGAGAAACAGAGTTAACGTTTCAGGTCGGTGGAGCGGAGAGGAGCGCTGGTGTTTGCTGAGTGAGGAGCGAGAAAGAAAGAGTTGCATTTATATAGCACCTTTCATGATCACTGGGCATCTCAATGTGCTTTTCAGCCAATGACGTACTATTTGAAGTGAAGTCACTGTTGTAATGTAGGAAATGCAGCAGCCAATTTGCGCACAGCAAGCTCCCACAAACAGCAATGTGATAATGACCAGACACCTGTAATCTATTTTAGTGATGTTGGTTGAGGGATAAATATTGGCCAGGACACTGGGATAACTCCCCTGCTCTTCTTCAAAATAGTGGCCATGGGATCTTTTACGTCCACCCGAGAGGGCAGACAGGGCCTCAGTTTAACGTCTCATCCAAAATACGGCACCTCTGACAGTGCAGCACTCCCTCAGCACTGCCCTGGGAGTGTCAGCCTAGCTTTATGTGCTCAAGTCCCTGGAGTGGAACTTGAACCCACAACCTTCTGACTCAGAGGTGAGTGTGCTACCCACTGAGAAGTTTTAAAGGGGACGCATCAGGTTATTGACGACCGTTTTAACACTCACCCGGCCCTCCGCCCCACCAATAACTGGCTCCCGGCACGAGTTTACTTCATCACTTCGACCACATACTGAAAACAAACCCTGCAGCATTAGCCGTTTTTCACTGCCCCAGACCAGTTATTTAGGGCTGTGAGAAGTTAGTAAATTAACTTCCCCACAAAAAAGACACAAAATTGGAAAATGCTGGAATTACACAGCAGACCCACCAGCATCTTATAGAAGGGACGGTCATATTTCAGGAGGGGGACAGACCCTTTATCAGACCTGATGACTATTTCTTATTCGTTCATGGGATGTGGACATCGCTGGCAAGGCCAGAATTTATTGCCCATCCCTAGTTGCCCTTGAGAAGGTGGCGGTGAGCCGCCTTTTTGAACCGCTGCAGTCCGTGCGGTGAAGGTGCTCCCACAGTGCTGTTAGGGAGGGAGTCTCAGGATTTTGACCCAGCGACGATGAAGGATCGGCGATATATTTCCAAGTCAGGATGGTGTGTGACTTGGAGGGGAACTTGGAGGTGGTGGTGTTCCCATGCGTCTGCTGCCCTTGTCCTTCTAGGTGGAAGAGGTCACGGGTTTGGGAGATGCTGCCGAAGAAGCCTTGGCGAGTTGCTGCAGTGCATCCTGTAGATGGTACACACTGCAGCCACGGTACGCCGGTGGTGGAGGAAGTGAATGTTTAAGGTGGTGGATGGGGTGTCAATCAAGCGGGCTGCTTAGTCCTGGATGGTGTCAAGCTTCTTGAGTGTTGTTGAAGCTGCACTCATCCAGGCAAGTGGAGCGTATTCCATCACACTCCTTACTTGTGCCTTGTAGCTGGTGGAAAAGCTTTGGGGAGTCAGGCGGTGAGACAGAATACCCAGCCTCTGACCCGCTCTGGTAGCCACAATATTTTTGTGGCTGGTCTAGTTAAGTTTCTGGTCAATGGTGACCCCTAGGATGTTGATGGTAGGAGATTCGGAGATGGTAATGCCATTGAATGTCAAGGAGAGGTGGTTAGACTCTCTTGTTGGAGATGGCTTAGCTCATTAGGAGCTGGATCATCTGTACCAAGTTACATCATCTCTGCAAGGTGTTGAGGTCCAATTCCTCATCTCCTCACTGGTTCTTTTGCCAATTATCTTAAATCTGTGTCCTCTGGTTACCGACCCTCCTGCCACTGGAAACAGTTTCTCCTTATTCACTCTATCAAAACACCATCATAATTTTGAACAGCTCTATTAAATCTCCCTTTAACCTTCTCTGCTCTAAGGAGAACAATCCCAGCTTCTCCAGTCTCTCCACATAACTGAAGTCTCTCATCCCTGGTACCATTCTAGTAAATCTCCTCTGCAACCTCTCCAAGGCCTCGACATCGATCCTGAAGTGTGGTGCCCAGAATTGAACACAATACTCCAGCTGAGGCCAAACCAGTTGTAATGATTGACCTGAAACGTTAACTCTGTTTCTCTCTCTCCACAGATGCTGCCTGACCCGCTGAGTGTTTTCCAGCCTTTTCTCTTTGTCTTTTTAACAGAAAGCGGCGTCTCCCAGCGTTTTCTGTCTTTGTTTTAGGTTTTGAGCAGTTTCTTTTTGTGGTCAGTCAAAATCCGCATCACCGAGAGATACAGAAAACCTAAGTAGGAGGATTCTTCATCCCACTTCCCCTCCCTCCACCCCTACCCCTTTCCACAAGCTGGTAAGTAAAGTCACTGCCCACATTTAATTCTAAAGTGCAGAAGGGCAGGATTAGAGGAGCGCAGATATCTTGAGGGGTTGTGGGGCTGGAGGTGATTACACAGATAGGGACGAGCGAGGCCATGGAGGGATTTGAAAACGGGGATGAGAATTTTGAAACTGAGGCATTGCTTAACCGGGAGCCAATGTAGGTCAGTGAGAACAGGGGTGAGGGGTGAATGGGACTTGGTGCGAGTTAGGACACGTACAGCTGAGTTTTGGATGACCTCAAGTTTACGTAAGGTAGAACGTGGGAGGCCGGCCAGGAGTGCATTGGAATAGTCAAGTCTAAAGGTAACAAAGGCATGGTTGAGAGTTTCAGCAGCAGATGAGCTGAGGCAGGGACGGAAACAGGTGATGTTACGGAGGTGGAAATAGGCGGTCTTAGTTATGCCATGGATATGTGATCTTTTGTAATGGGAATGCCACCTGATATGCTAGTTCTGAATGTGTGGCCTTGATATTTGGATCATCAACGTACAGTACTGCTACGTGGAAAGATTGAACAGGCTGGGGCTCTTTTCTCCAGAAAAGAGAAGGCTTTGCAGTGACCTGATAGAGATCTTTAAGATTATGAAGGAGTTCAATAGGTAGACGTAGAGAAGACATTTCCAATTGGTGGGGGGGGGGGGGGTGGAGTCCAATACTAAGGGGCCATAAATATAAGATTACATAGCATTTACAGCACAGAAGCCATTTGGCCCAACTGGTCCATGCCAGGGTTTATGTTCTACACGAGCCTCCTCCCACCCCTCTTCACCTCACCCTATCAGTGTATCCTTCTACTCCTTTCTCCCTCATGTGTTTATTTAGCTTCCCCTTAAAGGCATCTATGTTATTCGCCTCAATCACTCTTTCTGGTAGAAAGTTCTGCACTCTAACCACTCTCGTGGTTAGAATGTGGAACTCGCAATCACATGAGGCTCCGAATTCATTGAGGACACATTGAGGGTGAAATTAGACGCAGGCCGAGATGCAAAACGGGCGGAAACGCATCGGTTGCCCGTTAAACGTCCGGCCCTGTATTCCGTTTTGTCGACTCCAATAGAACTGAATAGCGAGCGTGTGGTATATCAGGCAGCAAAAGCCATTCAGCGTCTTTTGTGCCATTTCCGCCACCTCCCGCGTGATCCCACCACCAAACACATCTTCCCCTCCCCTCCCCTTTCAGCATTCCGAAGGGACCACTTCCTTCGCGACACCCTGGTCCACTCCTCAATCACCCCCATCATCCCCTCCCCTTCTCACGGCACCTCCCCGTGCAAGCGCAGGAGATGTAACACCTGCCCTCTTACCTCCTCCCTTCCCACCCTCCAGGGCCCCAAACACCCCTTCCAGGTGAAACAGTGATTTACTTCTATTTCTTTCAATTTAGTATACTGTATTTGCCGCTCACGACGCGGTCTCTTCTACATTGGGGAAACCAAACGCAGATTGGGTGACCGCTTTGCGGAACACCTCCGTTCAGTTGGCAAGTGCAACCCCGAGCTTCACGTCGCCTGTCACTTTAATTTTCCGCTCCACTCCCACTCTGATCTCTCCACTCCCACTCTGACCTCTCTGTCCTCGGCCACTGTCCCAGTGAAGCTCAACGTAAGCTCGGGGAACAGCACCTCATCTTTCGATTAGGCACTTTACAGCCCTCTGGACCCAACATCGAGTTCAACAATTTCAGACCATAACCTCTGTTCCCTATTTTTTATTTGGATGGCAGCTGTTGATGATTCTGCCATTCCCATTTACACCTCTTCTAGACCCATCTTTTGTTTCTTTACTTGTCCCATCCTCTTTTGCCTTGCACCATTTTTGTTATTTAATCTCTCCTGCCCTCCACCCTATCACCGACCTTCCCTTTTGTTCTTTCCTCCCCTCCCCCCTTTCCCTGCCCCCCTTGCACCTGCTTAAAATCTGTTACATCTGTAACCTTTTCCAGTTCTGACGAAGGGTCATCGACCTGAAACATTAACTCTGTTTCTCTCTCCACAGATGCTGCCTGGCCCGCTGAGCATTTCCAGCATGTTCTGTTTTTATATCAGATTCCCAACATCCGCAGAGTATTTTGCTTTTGTTTCAATTGACTGTTGATCACAGGTCTTATATACCAAGGGCAGAGCCCGTTGACTGAATCTGAACTCGTTTCTGTAATGTATATACCTTTAAGGGAGGAACTACTTTTTACAGCTCATGTATACTGTAGTACTGGCAGTGACCACACCTGTATATAGCACTGAGTAGTAATCTGTACAGGCAGTTCCACTGTGAGCCACGTTGAGTAAACACCTGTTGTATCGTTTCTCCTGCAGTCTGTGTCTTATTATGCCCAGACACAACAGTTTCAACTGAATTGAAAGCAATTGTAGCATCAGTATGAGAAACAGACCTGCAAGAAGCTGCAATTGATTGCTGGGCACCACGGCTGCACAGGTCTCTAACGCTGGATTCATGTGATCAAGGGTGCCTGGGCGCCCGAAATTCTGGGTGCCTGAAATTCTGGGGGCAAGGCTGGACTAGGTTCCATTGCCTAGATGGGTCAGGGAGGAATCTCAGGGATTTTTTCCCCCCCAAATTGGCCTAGGTTTTTTAAATCTTTTTTCGCTTCCCCCAGGAGATCACATGGTTTCGGGCGGGAAGTGTAGATTTTGCTGATACACAAGGTATCGTGGTGATGCACGGAGCAGTCCCACACAATATGGTTTTAAGTTGGTTCACGGACTCCCAGGCCTGGAGGAGTCCGTGTTCCGCGTTTATACGGAGTGTGAGAGGTTGCAGCCCCTCTTCCATTATTTGAAGGGGCTGCTCCTCGATTTTTGGCTGCACTTCAGTCCCACGCTCCTGATCTTTGGTCACCCGGTGCGGAGGGGAGCGGGCAGGTCGGAGGAACCTCCTCGTGGGACTGCTCCTGGGCCTGGCCAACGTGGCTATCAACTGGTCTAGGCAGCGGGCGGTCGAGGGGGTCATTCGGCCCGATTGCCTGTCTCTCTTCCAGTGGGCACCACAGGGACTGGAGCTAAGTTAAGTTACAGTTTATGTATTAGCACAAAAGAGTACACAAGGTATTGCAGTCGCGTGGGACATGCTGGATGGACCAGAGGGTCTTCACCTTTTCGTCATTGTTCATATGTTCATTACCCCGCACACTCACCCCCCCGCCGAAACAAACAGGCGCAATTGGCGGAAATGCGCCGTGATGACCCGGGGGGGGGGGGATGCGTGGCATGTTTTGTGAACGGGAACTGCTTCTGGCGAATTGACCTTTGAACCCAGCATGAAAGATCGCGGAAACACAGGTTAGGGGCCGAACCCACTTAACGTTGTGAATCAGACGATCTTTTTGCGCTTTTTTTTCTCCAGGCGGTCCTGCCCAGATTTGCGCCGATATCTAGGTTGGGGGGTGGGGGTGGGTGACACATGGAAACTCCAGGCCAGTGCTTTTTTTTTTATATATAGTTAAATCATCGGAGGAGGCAAAATATGATGTGGAGCAAGAGGACTGGGACAGCTGCAATCCAGATTGAGCCGATTGTTGTTGAGCAGAGAAAGGTTGAGATGCGCGTGCAACAACAAACAGCAACGAGGGCAGCTTGCAAGAAATGCCCAGAGGCATAGTCAGAGTGTTGTCTGCTGCAAAGGTATCATTAGGTACAGATGGATCCAAAAGAGGAGGCACCAAAATTTACAGAGAGTGAGTCAGACCGCAAGGCATGTATTAAGATAAACGATTTGGCGATTGAAACAATTGAGCAGAATGGGCCTATACTCTCTGGAGTTTAGAAGAATGAGAGGTGATCTCATTGCAACATACAAGATCCTGAGGGGGAGTGACAGGGTAGATGCTGAGAGATTGTTTCCCCTGGCTGGACAGTCCAGAACTAGGGGGCATAGCCTCAGGATAAGGGGTCGGCCATTTTTAAGACGGAGTTGAGGTGAAATTTCTTCACTCAGAGGGTTGTGAATCTTTGGAATTCTCTACCCTAGAGGGCTGTGGATGCTCAGTCGTTGAGTATATTCAAGATAGAGATCGATAGATTTTTGGACTCTAAGGGAATCAAGGGATATGGGGATCGGCCGGGATAGTGGAGTTGCGGTCGATGATCAGGGAATGGTTGCATAGTTGTTATGTTACTGGGCTAGTAATCCAGTGGCCTGTACTAATAATCCGGAGACATGAGTTCAATAGTCCCACCACGGCAGCTGGGGAATTTAAATTCAGTTAATTAAATAAATCTGGAATAAAAAGCTAGTATCTGTAATGGTGACCATGAAACTATCGGATTGTCGTAAAAACCCATCTGGTTCACTAATGTCCTTTAGGGAAGGAAATCTGCCATCCTTACCGGGTCTGGCCTCTATGTGATTCCAGACCCACAGCAATGTGGTTGACTCTTAACTGCCCTCTGAAATGGCCTACCAAGCAACTCAGCTGTACCAAACCGCTACGATCACCACACGGGCTGTAGCAGTTCAAGAAGGTGGCTCACCACCACCTTCTCAAGGGCAACTAGGGATGGGCAATAAATGCTGGCCTTGCCAGTGACGCCCACGTCCCGTGAACTAATAAAAAAAAAATCAGCTATGATCTTATTGAATGGCGGAACAGGCTCGAGGGGCCGCATGGCTGACTCCTGCTCCTGTTTCTTTTGTACTTATGTTCAATGCTTAGTTTGTATATTGCCAGGCTCTGTTGCTTTTTTCTCGAACTACTGCTCTCGCCGCATCTTGAGATCCACACTCAATGCCATGCGCCGCCACATGAACAACCTCGACCTCTCTCTTCAGCAGCACTGACGCACTCTTTCTCAAAGCTGTCCGGGTCCACAGTTCCATTTCATCCTTCGACTCATCCGACGCTTCAACAAAAAACTTTTTTCCTTCCTTTCTGATGTCAAGGATCGCAAGCTTCATCAACTCTTGGACACTAACGCCCCTCCAGAACCTTCTTCCCCGTTACTTTCCTCTGATCCCATCCCTTCTTCCAATCTCACCCCCTGCCGTGTTTTCACTATCCCCTCTGACCTTCCCCTCTCTGACCCCGAACGATCAGTCCTCAGCAAAGGCCTGAGCTTCATCCCCTTACACCCCCATCTGAGCTTTCCCCTGTTCGGACGGAATTCCTCATCGGCGCCCGGCCCCGAAACTCCCCTCGGGAACCGGCGCCTCACAACTTGAGCCGTCTCGAGGAAATACCCTTCGTGCCTTTTCATTCCGCACGGAGGTGTTTCCTGTACGGGCTGCTCCTGCACACTCTCCACTTTGCCATCTTCGCCTGCCGTCTGGACACGCCGTCTTGTCTTCTGGCGGAGGCGGAGGTCCCCAATGGAGGGCTCTCTATGTGGGAGTCCTCCCTTGTTCTATCGGGGACTTGGCCTGGAGGGTGTTCAATGGAGCAGTCCCGTGCAATATGGTTTTAAATAGGTTCACGGACTCCCAGGCCGCCTGCATTTTCTGCGGCCTGGAGGAGTCCATTTTTCACGTTTACGTAGAATGTGAGAGGTTGCAGCCCCTCTTTCATTACTTGAAGGGGCTGCTCCTCGATTTTTGGTTGCACTTCAGTCCCACGCTCTTGATCTATGGTCACCCGGTGCGGAGGGGAGCAGGCAGGTTGGAGGACCTCCTCGTAGGACTGCTCCTGGGCCTGGCTAAAAAAGCCATTAATTGGTCCAGGCAGCGGGCGGTCGAGGGCGTCGTTCAGCCAGATTGCCTGCCTCTCTTCCGTGGCCATGTTCGCGCCCGGGTGGCCTTGGAGATGGAGCACGCAGTGTCCGCCGGCACGCTTGAGTACTCCCGCGACCGGTGGGCGCCGCGGGGACTGGAGTGCGTTATCAACCCGGACAACACAATTTTAATTTAAGTTGTTAAGGTTCATTTAACGTTTTGTTAATTTAAAGTCAATTTGGTTTTTTTTGGTCCAAACTAAAAGAGTACACCCCCATCTGAATGAATTTCGAGCTCGGCACGATGCTGAGCTCTTCTTCTGTCACCTTCGTCTCTGTGCCCACTTGTCTGGCCAGGAGTCTTCCCCCCGCACTGCTGATCCTTTCTCCCGCTTTCTTAATTCTTGTTCTACTTGGACCCCTCCCTCTGGCCTCTTACCCTCTCTAGATCTTTTCATTGATAACTGTTGACGTGACATCAGCCATCTCCATTTCTCTGCTCCCCTCTCTCACTCCAACCTACCTCCCTCTGATCTTGCAGTACTCCGTTCTCTCCGATCCAACCCTAACATTATCATTAAGCCTGCTGATAAGGGTGGTGCTGTTGTTGTTTGGCGAACCGACCTCTACCATGCAGAAGCTGAACGCCAACTCTCCAACACCTCCTCCTACCTCCGCCTGGATCATGACCCCACTAGCAAACATCAAGCCATTGTTTCCAAGTGTGTCACTGACCTCATCTCCTCTGGAGATCTTCCCTCCATGGCCGCCAACCTCATAGTCCCCCAACACCACACAGCCCACTTCTACCCCCTTCCCAAGATCCACAAACAGGACTGCCCTGGTAGACCCATTGTTTCAGCCTGTTCTTGCCCCACGGAATTTATCTCTTCCTATCTCGACTATTTTTTCTCCCCTTGTCCAGTCTCTTCCCAACTACATTCGCGACTCTTCCGACGCCCTCCATCACTTTAACAGTTTCCAGTTTCCTGGCCCCAACCGTCTCCTTTTCACTATGGACGTCCAATCCCTCTACACCTCCATCCCCCACCAGGACGGCCTTCAGGCGCTCTGTTTCTTCCTTGAACAGAGGCCCAACCAGTCCCCATCCACCACCACCCTCCTCCGCCTGGCTGAACTTGTTCTCACATTGAACAACTTCTCCTTTGACTCCACTCACTTCCTCCAAATTAAAGGTGTTGCTATGGGAACCCGCATGGACCCTAGCTATGCCTGCCTGTTCATGGGATATGTGGAACATTCTTTGTTCCAGTCCTACTCAGGTCCCCTCCCTCACCTCTTTTTCCGGTACATCGATGACTGTATTGGTGCCGTTTCCTGCTCTCGCCCTGAACTAGATAAGTTCATTCACTTTACTTCCAATTTCCACCCTTCCCTCACCTTCACATGGCCCACCTCCAACTCTTCCCTTCCCTTCCTTGACTTCTCCGTCTCCATTTCTGGCGATTGGCTTTCGACAAACATCCACTACAAGCCCACCGACTCCCACAGCTACCTGGACTACACTTCCTCCCACCCCGCTTTCTGTAAGGACTCTATTCCATTCTCCCAGTTTCTTCATCTCCGCCGCGTCTGTTCTGACGATGCCACCTTCCATACCAGTGCTTCCGACATGTCTTCCTTTTTCCTCAACCAAGGATTCCCCTCTACTGTGGTTGACACGGCCCTTGACTGTGTCCGTTCTATTTCCTGCACTTCTGCTCTCACCCCTTCCCCTCCCTCCCAGAACCATGATAGGGTTCCCCTTGTCCTCACCTTTCACCCCACCAGCCTCCACATTCAACGGATCATCCTCCGCCATTTCCGCCACCTCCAACGTGATCCCACCACCAAACACATCTTCCCCTCACCTCCCCTTTCAACATTCCGAAGGGACCGCTCCCTCCGCGACACCCTGGTCCACTCCTCAATCACCCCCAACAGCCCTTCTCCTTCGATAGCAAAATACTGCAGATGCTGGAAATCCGAATTAACAACAGAAAATGCTGGAAAAACTCAGCAGGCCAGGCAACATCCGTGGAGAGACATTAGAGTCGACATTTCGGGTGAACCCTTTTTCAAAACTGGAAAGGAAATGAAATAGATCGAAAGGCAGGGCTGCGATAGAACAAAAGAAATAAAGAGACATTAAGAGGTATTCAAAACCAGACGAGATGGTAATAGGACTAGTGTAGACAAAAGACGGCTCAGATTAGGTGTGAAGTGTACTGGCAGAATGGGAGACAGCTGCCATGTGGGAGAGAGAAAAAAAAGGAAAGGCGGGGGTGTAGGGGGTTTCTCTTGCTCTTTCTGGTCTCCTGCCAGGCTTCGTGCAATAATTACCCTTGAGTGGTTCGACCCACTCCCCCCTACGGTTCTAGACCTTGGACTTAGGTGCAGAGAACAGTAGTGCAGAGAAAGAACTCAATAGACCAGGTTGAATAGCACGAAATGGATGCTTTTATTTTTAAACAGTTTGAAGCATTACAAAATACATATCATAGGCACAGATTAAAGTTACTACAATCATGCACAAATTTATGAACTTGACTCTATGGAAATGGGGAACACACGGCACATCGAAAAAGGGGAAACACATTACGATTTCCCTTAACTCCCTCCCCTATACCTAAACTAAGTTTCGACCTGGGGAACTTGGGATCATGCTCACCACTCTCGAAATCGCGAGAAAGGGGGGGGGGGTTCGCAGCCTTTTTGGCACCGCTTTCCGTCGTCACGTGGATTTGGAAACTTCTGGCGCAGTCGATATTCTCTCCTCCCTCGAGGCGGTGGGGTAGACCCAGCCTCGATGAGCGCTCGTTAAGGTTGAGATCCACCAAGTCAATTTGGGTTCATGGAGCAGACCCAGATGCAGGCTATGCACTTGGGAGAATCTTGTGGCATCGATCGCCGGTTCTCCAGAGGGTTTCTTCTCCGTCGGCCTGGGTCGTCGATGATCTCCCGACCCCAGTACCCGGGCCACCCTCGTCGTCTTCTCGTCGTGGCCGAGCCTTGTTTGGCTGAACACCGACCACGTTGTCCTTTTACCGAAACCGTCCGTCTTTAAAAAGACGAAAACGTTTTCATCGATCTGCCGAAGTGGAAGAGGCGCCGATCCGGGCACCGTCCGCCCTTCGTTCGTTCCTCGTAGAAGAAAGTTCTTGAAGAAAATGGAAGCCTGAAGTCGCCCAACAAGAAAGCCGTGGCAGTGAAGAAGAAGTTGTTCAAGTAACCCGGAGTCCGAAGTTTTTTAGATCGACTTTCAATCCATAGTTATACTCTTTTGGGACAGTCTTATCTCCCGCCAAATCATAGTCCTGTCTTTGTATTAATTTTGGCGGGCAGAAATCTCTGCAGGGGCGCTTTGTCTTGTAACGGAGCCGGTGATAACTTAAACTGGCCTTCCTGGCCGATAATGTCTTTCAATGTCTTTTGCATTGTCACCGTGGCTCGGTTCGCATATTGATCGGTCCGGACATTTTCCTTGATGGCTGCTAAACGGTTTTTCCTTTGTACGATAAATGGGTATAAGTGTTTTTACATTGTCCGCCCATATCTTGATGGGCCCCATCCTGTACTTATAATCCATTGAATATGTATGCTGTTGCTCTGAGTTTCGGTTCCCAGAGATTGGCTTTCGTGGGCTCACTGTCTTCAATCCACAAGCCTGTCTGGCTTGCAGTAACAGAAATAAAATGGTTCATAAACTGATCACGGGGCCTGGCGGCCATTTTGTATGCCCTTTTATCAAAGGTTTTTCTGTGCAAGCTTACTTTGGTCAATAAACAGTCTTAATTTTATCCAGTTTTCTTGCGTGATTTTTGCTGAAAATTGCGAATCTTACAGGCCCCCCTGTGATACTGATAGCTTGCTTAAAGTATCAATAATCCTTGATGAGCAAATTTTCCCTGATTCCCCACATCCAAACATTCCTGGCACTTAACTATCTATGCCCCTCACGACACATGCAGTTCCCATTTCCGGAGAAAAATGAAAATTACCTCATGCACATTTGGAATCATAGACAGCAAATCTTAAACTATAACACCTTCACCTGTCAGATGGGCAGGGGTTGATACCCTTTTGCGCCATCTGCATGCATCTTTTATTAATCCAAAAAAACTTAAGAACAACTAATAACATGACAATACTTATTTCCTTATAACCCAAAACAATCAAAAAAAAAAAAATTTTTTTTTTTTTAAATGGAGGGATGCTTAATCTTATACTAGCAGCTTAGAGTGGGGTATCTGCTTCCCCCATCTGCACATAGCGTTCTCTCCATTCTCCTGTGTTCTCGTGCCTCTGGAGGCGTTTGCCTCTTTTGCAATGCACGAAGAGCAAAAATATCACAATCAAAACCTGACATACTACTAGGATATGGGATGCTATTCTAATCCAGGCGGGGACCTCTATGTTGGTGAACAAGTCCCACCATGGTGGGATGGTTATATCCAATATGTCTTTTCCTATCTCTAAAGTCTTCTGCTCCAGTGTATAGAAATGTTTCTGCGAAACTATAACGGCTTTTAAAACCTTGGTGAGGTGTTCGGGAAGAGGGGGAATGACATAACCAAAATGCGCGACAAATCGTTGTAAGTCTGTGAAATTCTCTTTGATAGTGATGTGTACAGTGGAGGGCGCAGGAATGGGAACAATTCGTTGTTGTGCCACTTGAACCTCGGCCCTGGGTTTGAAACAGAAACTGCTATCACCGACCGAACACCACTCGTGTTGTCCATATCGGTACTGAGGCGCTGCAGTGGTGACGCAGTATGTCCCACCCCCGATATATGCTACCTGTGGGGGCACATGGTCCTCTGCCATTGCCTCCATGGTGCAATTCACCGGCTTCGCGCTAGCGGTTCTGAACCCGCACTGTGGTTTCAAAAAGGCATTCAAGTGCTGGGGACACAGGATGATGTGTGCTCCCCGGCTCCGACATCCCGAGAGGTCGGTGCCTGTCATCGTACGCTCCCATCTGATGACGTAAGGCGGGACCACTGCGTAACGAATGTGTGCGCCCCCCTGAATGACTCCAATGTTCTCTACTCTGTATACCGGGGCGGGCTTTGCTGCGGGACCCAACACCGGCATTCTTACTACTATTCCCATAATAGTGTGATTCGAATGTCCGCAGTCCACTGGAACTGGGTATGCTTCTGCGGCTAGTCTGAGCTGGCACGGGCTTAATGCATTCTCAAAAGGGTGGAGCGCTTGCAAGTGCTTGTTGCTGATCCAGGACGGGACCAAACCCTGTTTTAAATCCTCAAGATTACTGCGGCCCTCGCCCAATAACCACGCCCCGTACAGCACACAGGCCTCGTTTTGCGCAGCTTGATCGGACGCATTCCGATCCTCCTTAATGAGTGCATTTACCGTTCTCGCGTGTTTCTCCAGCTCAGCAATTATGTCCTTAAAGTGTAGTGTCATGGCCTGGTCCTCATGCAACTCAGAACCCACGACCTTGTTTTCGTCTGTCAATATGTTCCTTAACTGGGCTTTTAAACCGTTGATCTGTGTCTGCAGTTCCACGTTATCTAGGGCGTTGACAACAGATGTCCCGGTATTAAAAGCAGTGAATATGTCATTTACAGTACCCCTTCTTTGCCTCCCGACTCGATCCAAAACTTCTGGCGGTGTGGTGTATAATTTGTCTCTGTCGATGTCGGCAAAATCAAATTCGTAAAATTGTCTAAACATACTGGTTAACAGGACCTGGTATAATTGTTCCGTTTCTTTGGGACACCACTCCGGCAATCTTACCTCAGTGAGATTTAAAATCACTGAGGCCACCGCGTAGTGTACCCCTTGGTACAGCACCTGACCGGTGGGTACCAATACTAAACCGTTCCCGGGTCCCCTGGTGGTGGTTGGGCACCCTCCTTTCTGGGCTAGTGCTACCGGAAGCGTGGGCAGGGGCTTGCGTGGGCGGGTGATGAGTTCAGTGGCGTTCACCGGAATAGGGGAGTATGGGGCTCCGCACGCTCGAGTGCTAACATCCCATCTCATCCCCTTCCCTTCATCCTGCCACTGCCTCTGGAAGAAGATGGACACGCCCTTGGGGCAGACGCGTCTCGAACCCCACATACAGACATATATTCCCTCATCCGGTTCCCACCATTTGTCCCAACACACACGTAATTGTCCGTGAGTTCCCGTAATAGTCCGATGGGTATTATTACCCAGTCGCTCCCACTCGACCGTAGAGTTTCTCATGTCCTTTCCCAGCTTTCGTAGCCACCACCATCGCCTTGGTGGTACGTTCCCATTGCACACCAGACAAATCCTCTTTCCCACGGTGACGCTGACTCTGGGCGCTAGGATCCTCACTCGAGGGCACGTTAATGAAGTCTCTTGGTAGGCAAAACCGAAATTGCTGGAATATTCCGTAGAATTCGTTCCCAGCCAACCTGGCCATCTCCCTTGGTGGAAGTAGGTGGCGGTTTCCTCTACCTCTCGCTCCCCCGTCCCATCCGTTGCGATGGGGGCCGTGTCCCCGGAGCACCCGAAAATGATGACGTCCTTGGTGCGGCCTCGGTAGGCCCACCCGCACCCGATCGCCATGAACGCGACGACAATCCTTTCCATCGTATCCCAGGTTTCTGTAACCAACAAAATGATGTAGCCGGGCTCCCGATAGGTGCTGGCCTAAATTAATTGGACGCGCGGGTTCCTGGACCCCGCTCCCTAACAAACACACATACCGGGCAGACTTCAAAATTGTACTCTTAACACCATATACTTTACATTCCTTAAACTATGACCATAATTACCTATCTTAACTTATGTACAGCGCCGCCCTCCGTGGGGCGGCTTTCCGAATCCCTGTGAGGTCTGTCGTGTGCCACACCCTGCGGTGGGGCTGCATTGATCTTTGGCCTTGATCCCCCGCAGCCTGTCGCTGCTGAACGGGGATCATGTCTTCCTGGGGCTGCTTTAAACCGTGCTTGGGGAGGATGGGGAGAATCTGGCCAAAATTTTCTGGGCTGGGGCGCTCGAGCTGACCTACGAGGGGCTGCTTTGGGTTGGGCTCCCGGGGCCGATGGACCTGGGGTCGTGACTGTTACCGTCACAGCCTGTGGTTCCTCCACAGCTGCCGGCTCCAGCTCCCCTTCCTCAGGCTCCGCCCCCCCGGGGTCGGGATCTGTGGCTTCCGACTCCACCTCACCTGTCCCTACAGGTAACGAGTCTTCACCCCCACTCCCTACCTCCCCCAAGCTTGAGTCGAGGGCGGGACTGCCGTCCTCTGACTCTTCCTCCTCCGTGATTGGGTCTAAAGCGAGGTTGAGCTGTTCGGGCTCTCCCCTGCCTAAATTCCATTCAAAAGATGAGACCTCCCACTCCAATGGGATGGCCTCTCCCTTCACGCAGGCTACTGCTCCAGCCTGTGTGGTCTGTGACTCTGTTACAGGCTGAGGATCTTTGTTCTCAGACCTGGTCCCCTTTGGTGGCCCTGGTGTACCCGGTTTAAACAGTTTACACTGGTTGATGTGAAACCATTTGGTACGTCGGGGCGTCTTCACTGCATAAACCATGGGGCTGGCTTTGTCTACAATGCTGTATGGTCCCATGTACAGTGGTTCAAAACTCCCTACCCTGGCGTAGTTTCGGACCATGACCTGGTCCCCGACTACCCACTCTTGTTGTTTCCGAGGTTCCAACAACAGTTTATTTCCCTGGTGCTGTCTTCCCATGTTCCCAGCCGCCTGCCCATAAATCTGTCTCAGGCGCTCCAAGAGGGTTTGGGCGAATTTGTCCCGTTTCACCTCTCGGAGCTGGCCCTCAGTGAGCACCGGGGCTAGCACATGGGTGGGTGTTCGCATGATCCTTCCAGTCATTAACTCGTGCGGGGAATACCCCGTGCTTTTGGACTGGCTGGCCCGGATCCCCATGAGGACTAAAGGCAGGACCTCCGCCCATTTCTGGGGCGAGCCCATTGTCTCTTTCCTCAGCTTTTCCTTGAGGGTCCGATTCATACGCTCAACAATCCCGGATGACTGGGGATTGTATGCTACGTGCCACTTTCCCTCAATGCCCAAGAGCCTGAGGGCGTTCTGCATTACTTGACCGGTGAACTGACTCCCTTGGTCGGACTCTACAAAACGGGGGAGTCCCCACCGTGAGAACACTTCCCGAATCAAGATCTTAGCAGTACCCAGTGCCGTAGCTGTTCTGCACGGGAAGGCTTCTACCCATTTGGTGAACACATCTGCCAGGACAAGGCAGTACTTATAGCCTCCCTGGGCGGCGGGCAGGGGCCCTATGTAGTCGACCTGAATCGACTGCCATGGTCCCTCTACCCTCCTGATGTGCCCCATGGGCACCTTCCTTTTGTGGGGGTCTGGGTTGTTAGCAGCACACACAAGACAGCTTGCGCAGAACTCGCGGACATCGTCCCGAAGTCCCGGCCACCATCCCGCCTGTTCCACCCGTTGCCAGGTGACCTCAGGTCCGGGGTGTCCCGCTCCTGGACCCTCGTGGGCCAATTGCAGGAATTCCCTTCGGTGCTGCTGCGGCACAACCCACTGCTCCTTTCGGAACAGCATACCTTCCTTGACTGTGAGGGCTGCCGTACTGTACGGACCTTCTACCTGTTTGCCCTCTGTGATGGCTTTTAGGACTGCTTTTAGGGCGGGATCCAGGGTTTGGACGGTCTTTAGGTCTGGGGGCGGTGTCACCCCTGTGTTCCCGGGAATTCCCTCCCTGCCTTGGATCGCCGCCACGGGTCCGGGTTCGTATGGGTCCCAGAGAATGCCGCTGCGGGCACCCTCCCTGGCTAGCGCATCCGCCTGCTGGTTGCCCTGACTGCGGGGTTCGGTAATGGAGTGAGCCTTCACCTTATGGATGAACACCTCTCCTTTCTCCCCCACAGCTGCTAGGATCTTCTCCAGCAAGGGCTTAACTGTTAAAGGCCGCCCGTCCGCGGAGGTGTACCCGCGTCGGGACCAGATGGCGAGGTACTCCGTACACGAATTGCACGTGAACATGCTGTCTGAGCAAATCGTGTATGGGGTTGGGAAAATCTCGGGGTGGGTAACCACGTACGCCACCGCGGACAGTTCAGCCTGTTGCGCGCTCATAGTGCTGGGGAGCTTAATTGCCAGGGCAATGTTTGCCGCAGGGTCATAAACTCCACACCCTGTGAGTCGCTTGCCGTCAGCTACAGTGCTAGAACCGTCTACGTAGATCTCGCGGCCCGTGGGATGTATCCCGGCCCGTAAACCTATGTTAACTTCCCATACCCCTTCTACGGAACATTGATGGGCTGTCCCGGGATATGCCATATTGGCTGCGAGCCTTGGCGCGCAGAGGCCTTTAACTTTGAGATCCATCTGGGAAAGGAGGAGGGTCCAGCGCGCAATCCGAGCGCTGCTTACGGTCCCATCCTTAATCCTCCCGTCCAGAAGCATCTTCGTGGGGGTGTGATGGGTGAGGAGCGTAATGGGAGAGGTCCCTGTGAAGATCACTGATCTGTTCACAGCCCAATGCGTGGCCAGGAGATGCCGTTCGCAATTGGAGAAACTCCTCTCCACATCCCTGAGCACCCTGGAGGAATAAACTACTGGTCTTAGCTTGCCGTGCCGCTCTTGGAGCAGTACTGCGCTCAGGCTGTCCCCACTAGCGGCTACCTCCAGAAAGAACTCCTCTCCCCCATCTATGGCCCCTAGGGCTGGCGCGGTCTGCAGATCTCTTTTCAACTTCTCGAATGCTGCCTGGCACCCCTCGTCCCAAGACCACTCGACTCCCTTGTGTAAGAGTCGAAGTAGCGGGGCCGCTGTGGCAGCATAGTCCTCGATGAAATCTCTGCAGTACCCGGTCAATCCCAAAAAGGACCTTACACCCGTTACTGTGTTGGGAATCGGCAGATCTTGTATAGATTCCCGTCTGGCCTTATCTATGGCTCTTTCCCCAGCGCGGATGGCCAGACCCAGGAATTTAACTTCCTGCTGGCCGATCTGCGCTTTCTTTGGGTTTACTTTGAAACCCTTCCTTTCTAACAGTTCCAACAATTCGGCTAACAGTGGGCCGTGCTGCTCCCTTGTATCTGTGAACAGGAGTAAGTCGTCCACATACTGCACTATCTGGTTGGGCTGGCTGAACTCTTTCAAACTCCCCGCCATACACTGATGGAAAATGCTGGGGCTGTTGTGAAAACCCTGTGGTAAGCAGTTCCAGGTGTACTGTTGCCCTTTGAAAGTAAAGGCAAACTTGTACTGGTCCTCCCGCCGCAGCGGAATGGACCAAAAACCGTTCGAGATGTCCAGCACCGTGAATGTGGTCGCCGATGCTGGAATACTCCCTATTAAGTCTGCAACTGCTGCTACCGTGGGCGCGCAGGCTGGGATATTACTATTGAGGACTCTATAGTCCACCGTGGCTCTCCACGAATTGTCCGGTTTCTTTACCGGCCATAATGGGGAGTTCACGTGGGTGGCTATCGTCCTCAATACGCCCTGCTGTACCAATGAAGATATTGCTGTCTCCATGTCGGGTTCTGCCTCCTTGGGGAAATTATACTGCTTTTGGGGTCGGATCATGGGGTCCCCGTCTACGCTGACTTCGAACCCAGTGACTCTCCCGCAGTCGTGCTTGTGGGTGGCGAACGCGGTCAGATTTTCTGACACACGCGCCTGCAAGTCCGTTGGGACGTTTGTTATCATGAGCTCGAGATCGTAACCTCCTGATGGCTTCATAGTGCACAGGGCCCCCTTTTCTTCCTTCCCCGGGATTACGACTACCTTACCTAAACCGCCCTCGGCTCCCCAGAGACAGTGATTTCTCAGGTCCACGAGGATCCCGTGTTCCACCAAGAAATCAGCCCCGAGGATGCCTTTCCCCCCCCCCTCTTTCCACTTCAATAGGATGCACGTCCATGTGGTGTGGAGCGCTCCCAACTGAATGGAGAGCGGGAGGGAGTGCGCGCCAGCCTGTGCTCTACCCGTGAAACCCGCTACTAAATATGGAGCCTGGGCGGACAGAGGTGAGGCAAAAGGTTTGTCCGTGTGGATCAAGGTACACGAAGCTCCCGTATCCAACAGGTAACTACCCCTTTGTTTCTCCACCTCCATCTCCACCACAGGTCTTCTCCAAGCGTCATAGCGGAGCGGACACAAGTAGATGGGCTGCGCGGGCGTCAGTCATTTAGGTGTTTCGGCTGGGGTCTCGGGGGCGATAGGGCTGTTAGCAACCGCTACCTTCCCCTGCCAGGTCATCAGAGACCGCATAGTCTCCAAGACTGACTCGATCGCAGCGGGGTCCACAACCGCACCACCCCCTTTATTCGGGGCAAAAGCTACGGTTGGGTTCTGGACTGGTGTTGGGGCAGCGGCCTGCACTTGTGGTTGTGCTGGTGTTGGGGAAACTCTCGGGCCATTGGCGACTCGGGCTTGGGCTCGATCTTGGGCTGCGGCGAACTCTCTCTCCCTCTTATCCTTCCAAGGATTCCTACAGTCCTTGCGCCAATGACCCTCCTTCCCACACCCGTAACAACTGCTATTTGCTTGGGGATGGCGATTTCCCTCCTGACGCCATTCCTTTTTAGCAGAGGCTGCGGGTCTCACCTCATGCACCTTTCCTTTCACAACAGGCGTTTTCTTGCCCTTGTTGTTTCTATAACTGATCGTGAGCTGATCTAGTACTACTTCCTCCGTGGAGCGGGCGTTAGTGGGGTCAAACCATGCTTTGGCCTGTTCCTTCACTACTGGCAGGCAACCTGCTACCAGGCACCGAAGCCAGTGAGCCCTTTGTTCGCCATCCAGCCCGGCCCGGGCCGGCCCGCCCGGGCAGCTGCGCCGATACACTGGCCACAACCTGTCGGCGAAAACCCGTGGGGGTTCTCCCTCTAGCTGCACTGTCTTTTCTAAACGGAGGAACGGAGTTCCGTCCCCCTCTCCCATGATCTCCAGAATCTCATCCCGTAGCAACTCATAGTCCCTGTGCCCTCTCTTGCTCTCGTCAGGGAGACACTGGAGGAGCGAACTGTCCAGGGAGAACAGCAGCATTTTAGACTGTTCAACCCCGTCGCAGTCATTGACTGCTGCGGTCTGCTCCACGTCCCTGAAATGCACGGAGGGATCTCCTGACTCGGAGAGTTTTGGGATGTGACTTATCATCTCTCTTAGCTGTCGTGCGCTATGAGGCATTATGATCTGACTCTCAAGGGGTCCGTCATCGCCATTTTCTTCATTTGGACCGATCCTCCGGTGTCTCGTTGGACACATTGGCGCCGACCCCGACTCTACTGTCTGGGGTTGCTCTACCTCAGGGCTCTTTTCCTCTACCGTCTCCGTCTCCTGTCCCGGAGTCCAAGACTCCTCATAGGCAGGAGGCGCAGAAGGTTCGGGGGTTGGTACCCCAACTGCCTCTTGTGGAATCGGTCTTTTGGATTCCTTGGCTAGCAACAGCTGACTCGCTGGTGGATTTATGAGACACACCAACCCGTTTGCCTTCGCTAGGGCCTTTCTCAGGTCCTCTAGCTCCCGGCGGCAAGTGCTGTGGTCGGTGTTCTCAGATCTATCCTCCATGGCCATTTTATATGCTGCCCTGGCTCCCAGGAGCTTTTCCTCTTGGGCATCTACTTGTTTGGCTAGACGGGAACACCTCTCTCTCATTCTACCTTCACTGGCCTTGGCCTCCACGACCTGACATTTTAAATATTCTACCCGGGTTTCGTGGCAGCGAATTACAGAGCGGCGTTCCTGGTTCAGCGCGTCAAGCGATTCAATCAGTTTTTGACCTCCCGCAACCTTTTCCTCCACGCCTTTAAGCAAGCCGTTGATCTGGACTGTCTGTGCTGCAACTACCTGGTCCAAAAGCTGGACTTGCTTCTTGTAGCACATCAGCCAGACCGCCTTTTCTACAGATTTCTTATGCTCTCTACCCGCTGTCCACTTGATGGCTGCGTCTAGCGGGCGCCTATCCCTTAGTAGATCAGATATCCATTGTTTTGTGAGGTTGACTTTTCCGAAAACATAATCTGCTATTCTTTCATCCATCACATTTCGTCTATTCAGATCTTGATCTAACACACTACTTTCCTGCTGCCAAGGTCCTGCCGCGGTCGCCATTTCTGTAGGGGGTTTCTCTTGCTCTTTCTGGTCTCCTGCCAGGCTTCGTGCAATAATTACCCTTGAGTGGTTCGACCCACTCCCCCCTACGGTTCTAGACCTTGGACTTAGGTGCAGAGAACAGTAGTGCAGAGAAAGAACTCAATAGACCAGGTTGAATAGCACGAAATGGATGCTTTTATTTTTAAACAGTTTGAAGCATTACAAAATACATATCATAGGCACAGATTAAAGTTACTACAATCATGCACAAATTTATGAACTTGACTCTATGGAAATGGGGAACACACGGCACATCGAAAAAGGGGAAACACATTACGATTTCCCTTAACTCCCTCCCCTATACCTAAACTAAGTTTCGACCTGGGGAACTTGGGATCATGCTCACCACTCTCGAAATCGCGAGAAAGGGGGGGGGGGTTCGCAGCCTTTTTGGCACCGCTTTCCGTCGTCACGTGGATTTGGAAACTTCTGGCGCAGTCGATATTCTCTCCTCCCTCGAGGCGGTGGGGTAGACCCAGCCTCGATGAGCGCTCGTTAAGGTTGAGATCCACCAAGTCAATTTGGGTTCATGGAGCAGACCCAGATGCAGGCTATGCACTTGGGAGAATCTTGTGGCATCGATCGCCGGTTCTCCAGAGGGTTTCTTCTCCGTCGGCCTGGGTCGTCGATGATCTCCCGACCCCAGTACCCGGGCCACCCTCGTCGTCTTCTCGTCGTGGCCGAGCCTTGTTTGGCTGAACACCGACCACGTTGTCCTTTTACCGAAACCGTCCGTCTTTAAAAAGACGAAAACGTTTTCATCGATCTGCCGAAGTGGAAGAGGCGCCGATCCGGGCACCGTCCGCCCTTCGTTCGTTCCTCGTAGAAGAAAGTTCTTGAAGAAAATGGAAGCCTGAAGTCGCCCAACAAGAAAGCCGTGGCAGTGAAGAAGAAGTTGTTCAAGTAACCCGGAGTCCGAAGTTTTTTAGATCGACTTTCAATCCATAGTTATACTCTTTTGGGACAGTCTTATCTCCCGCCAAATCATAGTCCTGTCTTTGTATTAATTTTGGCGGGCAGAAATCTCTGCAGGGGCGCTTTGTCTTGTAACGGAGCCGGTGATAACTTAAACTGGCCTTCCTGGCCGATAATGTCTTTCAATGTCTTTTGCATTGTCACCGTGGCTCGGTTCGCATATTGATCGGTCCGGACATTTTCCTTGATGGCTGCTAAACGGTTTTTCCTTTGTACGATAAATGGGTATAAGTGTTTTTACATTGTCCGCCCATATCTTGATGGGCCCCATCCTGTACTTATAATCCATTGAATATGTATGCTGTTGCTCTGAGTTTCGGTTCCCAGAGATTGGCTTTCGTGGGCTCACTGTCTTCAATCCACAAGCCTGTCTGGCTTGCAGTAACAGAAATAAAATGGTTCATAAACTGATCACGGGGCCTGGCGGCCATTTTGTATGCCCTTTTATCAAAGGTTTTTCTGTGCAAGCTTACTTTGGTCAATAAACAGTCTTAATTTTATCCAGTTTTCTTGCGTGATTTTTGCTGAAAATTGCGAATCTTACAGGCCCCCCTGTGATACTGATAGCTTGCTTAAAGTATCAATAATCCTTGATGAGCAAATTTTCCCTGATTCCCCACATCCAAACATTCCTGGCACTTAACTATCTATGCCCCTCACGACACATGCAGTTCCCATTTCCGGAGAAAAATGAAAATTACCTCATGCACATTTGGAATCATAGACAGCAAATCTTAAACTATAACACCTTCACCTGTCAGATGGGCAGGGGTTGATACCCTTTTGCGCCATCTGCATGCATCTTTTATTAATCCAAAAAAACTTAAGAACAACTAATAACATGACAATACTTATTTCCTTATAACCCAAAACAATCAAAAAAAAAAAAATTTTTTTTTTTTTAAATGGAGGGATGCTTAATCTTATACTAGCAGCTTAGAGTGGGGTATCTGCTTCCCCCATCTGCACATAGCGTTCTCTCCATTCTCCTGTGTTCTCGTGCCTCTGGAGGCGTTTGCCTCTTTTGCAATGCACGAAGAGCAAAAATATCACAATCAAAACCTGACATACTACTAGGATATGGGATGCTATTCTAATCCAGGCGGGGACCTCTATGTTGGTGAACAAGTCCCACCATGGTGGGATGGTTATATCCAATATGTCTTTTCCTATCTCTAAAGTCTTCTGCTCCAGTGTATAGAAATGTTTCTGCGAAACTATAACGGCTTTTAAAACCTTGGTGAGGTGTTCGGGAAGAGGGGGAATGACATAACCAAAATGCGCGACAAATCGTTGTAAGTCTGTGAAATTCTCTTTGATAGTGATGTGTACAGTGGAGGGCGCAGGAATGGGAACAATTCGTTGTTGTGCCACTTGAACCTCGGCCCTGGGTTTGAAACAGAAACTGCTATCACCGACCGAACACCACTCGTGTTGTCCATATCGGTACTGAGGCGCTGCAGTGGTGACGCAGTATGTCCCACCCCCGATATATGCTACCTGTGGGGGCACATGGTCCTCTGCCATTGCCTCCATGGTGCAATTCACCGGCTTCGCGCTAGCGGTTCTGAACCCGCACTGTGGTTTCAAAAAGGCATTCAAGTGCTGGGGACACAGGATGATGTGTGCTCCCCGGCTCCGACATCCCGAGAGGTCGGTGCCTGTCATCGTACGCTCCCATCTGATGACGTAAGGCGGGACCACTGCGTAACGAATGTGTGCGCCCCCCTGAATGACTCCAATGTTCTCTACTCTGTATACCGGGGCGGGCTTTGCTGCGGGACCCAACACCGGCATTCTTACTACTATTCCCATAATAGTGTGATTCGAATGTCCGCAGTCCACTGGAACTGGGTATGCTTCTGCGGCTAGTCTGAGCTGGCACGGGCTTAATGCATTCTCAAAAGGGTGGAGCGCTTGCAAGTGCTTGTTGCTGATCCAGGACGGGACCAAACCCTGTTTTAAATCCTCAAGATTACTGCGGCCCTCGCCCAATAACCACGCCCCGTACAGCACACAGGCCTCGTTTTGCGCAGCTTGATCGGACGCATTCCGATCCTCCTTAATGAGTGCATTTACCGTTCTCGCGTGTTTCTCCAGCTCAGCAATTATGTCCTTAAAGTGTAGTGTCATGGCCTGGTCCTCATGCAACTCAGAACCCACGACCTTGTTTTCGTCTGTCAATATGTTCCTTAACTGGGCTTTTAAACCGTTGATCTGTGTCTGCAGTTCCACGTTATCTAGGGCGTTGACAACAGATGTCCCGGTATTAAAAGCAGTGAATATGTCATTTACAGTACCCCTTCTTTGCCTCCCGACTCGATCCAAAACTTCTGGCGGTGTGGTGTATAATTTGTCTCTGTCGATGTCGGCAAAATCAAATTCGTAAAATTGTCTAAACATACTGGTTAACAGGACCTGGTATAATTGTTCCGTTTCTTTGGGACACCACTCCGGCAATCTTACCTCAGTGAGATTTAAAATCACTGAGGCCACCGCGTAGTGTACCCCTTGGTACAGCACCTGACCGGTGGGTACCAATACTAAACCGTTCCCGGGTCCCCTGGTGGTGGTTGGGCACCCTCCTTTCTGGGCTAGTGCTACCGGAAGCGTGGGCAGGGGCTTGCGTGGGCGGGTGATGAGTTCAGTGGCGTTCACCGGAATAGGGGAGTATGGGGCTCCGCACGCTCGAGTGCTAACATCCCATCTCATCCCCTTCCCTTCATCCTGCCACTGCCTCTGGAAGAAGATGGACACGCCCTTGGGGCAGACGCGTCTCGAACCCCACATACAGACATATATTCCCTCATCCGGTTCCCACCATTTGTCCCAACACACACGTAATTGTCCGTGAGTTCCCGTAATAGTCCGATGGGTATTATTACCCAGTCGCTCCCACTCGACCGTAGAGTTTCTCATGTCCTTTCCCAGCTTTCGTAGCCACCACCATCGCCTTGGTGGTACGTTCCCATTGCACACCAGACAAATCCTCTTTCCCACGGTGACGCTGACTCTGGGCGCTAGGATCCTCACTCGAGGGCACGTTAATGAAGTCTCTTGGTAGGCAAAACCGAAATTGCTGGAATATTCCGTAGAATTCGTTCCCAGCCAACCTGGCCATCTCCCTTGGTGGAAGTAGGTGGCGGTTTCCTCTACCTCTCGCTCCCCCGTCCCATCCGTTGCGATGGGGGCCGTGTCCCCGGAGCACCCGAAAATGATGACGTCCTTGGTGCGGCCTCGGTAGGCCCACCCGCACCCGATCGCCATGAACGCGACGACAATCCTTTCCATCGTATCCCAGGTTTCTGTAACCAACAAAATGATGTAGCCGGGCTCCCGATAGGTGCTGGCCTAAATTAATTGGACGCGCGGGTTCCTGGACCCCGCTCCCTAACAAACACACATACCGGGCAGACTTCAAAATTGTACTCTTAACACCATATACTTTACATTCCTTAAACTATGACCATAATTACCTATCTTAACTTATGTACAGCGCCGCCCTCCGTGGGGCGGCTTTCCGAATCCCTGTGAGGTCTGTCGTGTGCCACACCCTGCGGTGGGGCTGCATTGATCTTTGGCCTTGATCCCCCGCAGCCTGTCGCTGCTGAACGGGGATCATGTCTTCCTGGGGCTGCTTTAAACCGTGCTTGGGGAGGATGGGGAGAATCTGGCCAAAATTTTCTGGGCTGGGGCGCTCGAGCTGACCTACGAGGGGCTGCTTTGGGTTGGGCTCCCGGGGCCGATGGACCTGGGGTCGTGACTGTTACCGTCACAGCCTGTGGTTCCTCCACAGCTGCCGGCTCCAGCTCCCCTTCCTCAGGCTCCGCCCCCCCGGGGTCGGGATCTGTGGCTTCCGACTCCACCTCACCTGTCCCTACAGGTAACGAGTCTTCACCCCCACTCCCTACCTCCCCCAAGCTTGAGTCGAGGGCGGGACTGCCGTCCTCTGACTCTTCCTCCTCCGTGATTGGGTCTAAAGCGAGGTTGAGCTGTTCGGGCTCTCCCCTGCCTAAATTCCATTCAAAAGATGAGACCTCCCACTCCAATGGGATGGCCTCTCCCTTCACGCAGGCTACTGCTCCAGCCTGTGTGGTCTGTGACTCTGTTACAGGCTGAGGATCTTTGTTCTCAGACCTGGTCCCCTTTGGTGGCCCTGGTGTACCCGGTTTAAACAGTTTACACTGGTTGATGTGAAACCATTTGGTACGTCGGGGCGTCTTCACTGCATAAACCATGGGGCTGGCTTTGTCTACAATGCTGTATGGTCCCATGTACAGTGGTTCAAAACTCCCTACCCTGGCGTAGTTTCGGACCATGACCTGGTCCCCGACTACCCACTCTTGTTGTTTCCGAGGTTCCAACAACAGTTTATTTCCCTGGTGCTGTCTTCCCATGTTCCCAGCCGCCTGCCCATAAATCTGTCTCAGGCGCTCCAAGAGGGTTTGGGCGAATTTGTCCCGTTTCACCTCTCGGAGCTGGCCCTCAGTGAGCACCGGGGCTAGCACATGGGTGGGTGTTCGCATGATCCTTCCAGTCATTAACTCGTGCGGGGAATACCCCGTGCTTTTGGACTGGCTGGCCCGGATCCCCATGAGGACTAAAGGCAGGACCTCCGCCCATTTCTGGGGCGAGCCCATTGTCTCTTTCCTCAGCTTTTCCTTGAGGGTCCGATTCATACGCTCAACAATCCCGGATGACTGGGGATTGTATGCTACGTGCCACTTTCCCTCAATGCCCAAGAGCCTGAGGGCGTTCTGCATTACTTGACCGGTGAACTGACTCCCTTGGTCGGACTCTACAAAACGGGGGAGTCCCCACCGTGAGAACACTTCCCGAATCAAGATCTTAGCAGTACCCAGTGCCGTAGCTGTTCTGCACGGGAAGGCTTCTACCCATTTGGTGAACACATCTACCAGGACAAGGCAGTACTTATAGCCTCCCTGGGCGGCGGGCAGGGGCCCTATGTAGTCGACCTGAATCGACTGCCATGGTCCCTCTACCCTCCTGATGTGCCCCATGGGCACCTTCCTTTTGTGGGGGTCTGGGTTGTTAGCAGCACACACAAGACAGCTTGCGCAGAACTCGCGGACATCGTCCCGAAGTCCCGGCCACCATCCCGCCTGTTCCACCCGTTGCCAGGTGACCTCAGGTCCGGGGTGTCCCGCTCCTGGACCCTCGTGGGCCAATTGCAGGAATTCCCTTCGGTGCTGCTGCGGCACAACCCACTGCTCCTTTCGGAACAGCATACCTTCCTTGACTGTGAGGGCTGCCGTACTGTACGGACCTTCTACCTGTTTGCCCTCTGTGATGGCTTTTAGGACTGCTTTTAGGGCGGGATCCAGGGTTTGGACGGTCTTTAGGTCTGGGGGCGGTGTCACCCCTGTGTTCCCGGGAATTCCCTCCCTGCCTTGGATCGCCGCCACGGGTCCGGGTTCGTATGGGTCCCAGAGAATGCCGCTGCGGGCACCCTCCCTGGCTAGCGCATCCGCCTGCTGGTTGCCCTGACTGCGGGGTTCGGTAATGGAGTGAGCCTTCACCTTATGGATGAACACCTCTCCTTTCTCCCCCACAGCTGCTAGGATCTTCTCCAGCAAGGGCTTAACTGTTAAAGGCCGCCCGTCCGCGGAGGTGTACCCGCGTCGGGACCAGATGGCGAGGTACTCCGTACACGAATTGCACGTGAACATGCTGTCTGAGCAAATCGTGTATGGGGTTGGGAAAATCTCGGGGTGGGTAACCACGTACGCCACCGCGGACAGTTCAGCCTGTTGCGCGCTCATAGTGCTGGGGAGCTTAATTGCCAGGGCAATGTTTGCCGCAGGGTCATAAACTCCACACCCTGTGAGTCGCTTGCCGTCAGCTACAGTGCTAGAACCGTCTACGTAGATCTCGCGGCCCGTGGGATGTATCCCGGCCCGTAAACCTATGTTAACTTCCCATACCCCTTCTACGGAACATTGATGGGCTGTCCCGGGATATGCCATATTGGCTGCGAGCCTTGGCGCGCAGAGGCCTTTAACTTTGAGATCCATCTGGGAAAGGAGGAGGGTCCAGCGCGCAATCCGAGCGCTGCTTACGGTCCCATCCTTAATCCTCCCGTCCAGAAGCATCTTCGTGGGGGTGTGATGGGTGAGGAGCGTAATGGGAGAGGTCCCTGTGAAGATCACTGATCTGTTCACAGCCCAATGCGTGGCCAGGAGATGCCGTTCGCAATTGGAGAAACTCCTCTCCACATCCCTGAGCACCCTGGAGGAATAAACTACTGGTCTTAGCTTGCCGTGCCGCTCTTGGAGCAGTACTGCGCTCAGGCTGTCCCCACTAGCGGCTACCTCCAGAAAGAACTCCTCTCCCCCATCTATGGCCCCTAGGGCTGGCGCGGTCTGCAGATCTCTTTTCAACTTCTCGAATGCTGCCTGGCACCCCTCGTCCCAAGACCACTCGACTCCCTTGTGTAAGAGTCGAAGTAGCGGGGCCGCTGTGGCAGCATAGTCCTCGATGAAATCTCTGCAGTACCCGGTCAATCCCAAAAAGGACCTTACACCCGTTACTGTGTTGGGAATCGGCAGATCTTGTATAGATTCCCGTCTGGCCTTATCTATGGCTCTTTCCCCAGCGCGGATGGCCAGACCCAGGAATTTAACTTCCTGCTGGCCGATCTGCGCTTTCTTTGGGTTTACTTTGAAACCCTTCCTTTCTAACAGTTCCAACAATTCGGCTAACAGTGGGCCGTGCTGCTCCCTTGTATCTGTGAACAGGAGTAAGTCGTCCACATACTGCACTATCTGGTTGGGCTGGCTGAACTCTTTCAAACTCCCCGCCATACACTGATGGAAAATGCTGGGGCTGTTGTGAAAACCCTGTGGTAAGCAGTTCCAGGTGTACTGTTGCCCTTTGAAAGTAAAGGCAAACTTGTACTGGTCCTCCCGCCGCAGCGGAATGGACCAAAAACCGTTCGAGATGTCCAGCACCGTGAATGTGGTCGCCGATGCTGGAATACTCCCTATTAAGTCTGCAACTGCTGCTACCGTGGGCGCGCAGGCTGGGATATTACTATTGAGGACTCTATAGTCCACCGTGGCTCTCCACGAATTGTCCGGTTTCTTTACCGGCCATAATGGGGAGTTCACGTGGGTGGCTATCGTCCTCAATATGCCCTGCTGTACCAATGAAGATATTGCTGTCTCCATGTCGGGTTCTGCCTCCTTGGGGAAATTATACTGCTTTTGGGGTCGGATCATGGGGTCCCCGTCTACGCTGACTTCGAACCCAGTGACTCTCCCGCAGTCGTGCTTGTGGGTGGCGAACGCGGTCAGATTTTCTGACACACGCGCCTGCAAGTCCGTTGGGACGTTTGTTATCATGAGCTCGAGATCGTAACCTCCTGATGGCTTCATAGTGCACAGGGCCCCCTTTTCTTCCTTCCCCGGGATTACGACTACCTTACCTAAACCGCCCTCGGCTCCCCAGAGACAGTGATTTCTCAGGTCCACGAGGATCCCGTGTTCCACCAAGAAATCAGCCCCGAGGATGCCTTTCCCCCCCCCCTCTTTCCACTTCAATAGGATGCACGTCCATGTGGTGTGGAGCGCTCCCAACTGAATGGAGAGCGGGAGGGAGTGCGCGCCAGCCTGTGCTCTACCCGTGAAACCCGCTACTAAATATGGAGCCTGGGCGGACAGAGGTGAGGCAAAAGGTTTGTCCGTGTGGATCAAGGTACACGAAGCTCCCGTATCCAACAGGTAACTACCCCTTTGTTTCTCCACCTCCATCTCCACCACAGGTCTTCTCCAAGCGTCATAGCGGAGCGGACACAAGTAGATGGGCTGCGCGGGCGTCAGTCATTTAGGTGTTTCGGCTGGGGTCTCGGGGGCGATAGGGCTGTTAGCAACCGCTACCTTCCCCTGCCAGGTCATCAGAGACCGCATAGTCTCCAAGACTGACTCGATCGCAGCGGGGTCCACAACCGCACCACCCCCTTTATTCGGGGCAAAAGCTACGGTTGGGTTCTGGACTGGTGTTGGGGCAGCGGCCTGCACTTGTGGTTGTGCTGGTGTTGGGGAAACTCTCGGGCCATTGGCGACTCGGGCTTGGGCTCGATCTTGGGCTGCGGCGAACTCTCTCTCCCTCTTATCCTTCCAAGGATTCCTACAGTCCTTGCGCCAATGACCCTCCTTCCCACACCCGTAACAACTGCTATTTGCTTGGGGATGGCGATTTCCCTCCTGACGCCATTCCTTTTTAGCAGAGGCTGCGGGTCTCACCTCATGCACCTTTCCTTTCACAACAGGCGTTTTCTTGCCCTTGTTGTTTCTATAACTGATCGTGAGCTGATCTAGTACTACTTCCTCCGTGGAGCGGGCGTTAGTGGGGTCAAACCATGCTTTGGCCTGTTCCTTCACTACTGGCAGGCAACCTGCTACCAGGCACCGAAGCCAGTGAGCCCTTTGTTCGCCATCCAGCCCGGCCCGGGCCGGCCCGCCCGGGCAGCTGCGCCGATACACTGGCCACAACCTGTCGGCGAAAACCCGTGGGGGTTCTCCCTCTAGCTGCACTGTCTTTTCTAAACGGAGGAACGGAGTTCCGTCCCCCTCTCCCATGATCTCCAGAATCTCATCCCGTAGCAACTCATAGTCCCTGTGCCCTCTCTTGCTCTCGTCAGGGAGACACTGGAGGAGCGAACTGTCCAGGGAGAACAGCAGCATTTTAGACTGTTCAACCCCGTCGCAGTCATTGACTGCTGCGGTCTGCTCCACGTCCCTGAAATGCACGGAGGGATCTCCTGACTCGGAGAGTTTTGGGATGTGACTTATCATCTCTCTTAGCTGTCGTGCGCTATGAGGCATTATGATCTGACTCTCAAGGGGTCCGTCATCGCCATTTTCTTCATTTGGACCGATCCTCCGGTGTCTCGTTGGACACATTGGCGCCGACCCCGACTCTACTGTCTGGGGTTGCTCTACCTCAGGGCTCTTTTCCTCTACCGTCTCCGTCTCCTGTCCCGGAGTCCAAGACTCCTCATAGGCAGGAGGCGCAGAAGGTTCGGGGGTTGGTACCCCAACTGCCTCTTGTGGAATCGGTCTTTTGGATTCCTTGGCTAGCAACAGCTGACTCGCTGGTGGATTTATGAGACACACCAACCCGTTTGCCTTCGCTAGGGCCTTTCTCAGGTCCTCTAGCTCCCGGCGGCAAGTGCTGTGGTCGGTGTTCTCAGATCTATCCTCCATGGCCATTTTATATGCTGCCCTGGCTCCCAGGAGCTTTTCCTCTTGGGCATCTACTTGTTTGGCTAGACGGGAACACCTCTCTCTCATTCTACCTTCACTGGCCTTGGCCTCCACGACCTGACATTTTAAATATTCTACCCGGGTTTCGTGGCAGCGAATTACAGAGCGGCGTTCCTGGTTCAGCGCGTCAAGCGATTCAATCAGTTTTTGACCTCCCGCAACCTTTTCCTCCACGCCTTTAAGCAAGCCGTTGATCTGGACTGTCTGTGCTGCAACTACCTGGTCCAAAAGCTGGACTTGCTTCTTGTAGCACATCAGCCAGACCGCCTTTTCTACAGATTTCTTATGCTCTCTACCCGCTGTCCACTTGATGGCTGCGTCTAGCGGGCGCCTATCCCTTAGTAGATCAGATATCCATTGTTTTGTGAGGTTGACTTTTCCGAAAACATAATCTGCTATTCTTTCATCCATCACATTTCGTCTATTCAGATCTTGATCTAACACACTACTTTCCTGCTGCCAAGGTCCTGCCGCGGTCGCCATTTCTGTAGGGGGTTTCTCTTGCTCTTTCTGGTCTCCTGCCAGGCTTCGTGCAATAATTACCCTTGAGTGGTTCGACCCACTCCCCCCTACGGTTCTAGACCTTGGACTTAGGTGCAGAGAACAGTAGTGCAGAGAAAGAACTCAATAGACCAGGTTGAATAGCACGAAATGGATGCTTTTATTTTTAAACAGTTTGAAGCATTACAAAATACATATCATAGGCACAGATTAAAGTTACTACAATCATGCACAAATTTATGAACTTGACTCTATGGAAATGGGGAACACACGGCACATCGAAAAAGGGGAAACACATTACGATTTCCCTTAACTCCCTCCCCTATACCTAAACTAAGTTTCGACCTGGGGAACTTGGGATCATGCTCACCACTCTCGAAATCGCGAGAAAGGGGGGGGGGGTTCGCAGCCTTTTTGGCACCGCTTTCCGTCGTCACGTGGATTTGGAAACTTCTGGCGCAGTCGATATTCTCTCCTCCCTCGAGGCGGTGGGGTAGACCCAGCCTCGATGAGCGCTCGTTAAGGTTGAGATCCACCAAGTCAATTTGGGTTCATGGAGCAGACCCAGATGCAGGCTATGCACTTGGGAGAATCTTGTGGCATCGATCGCCGGTTCTCCAGAGGGTTTCTTCTCCGTCGGCCTGGGTCGTCGATGATCTCCCGACCCCAGTACCCGGGCCACCCTCGTCGTCTTCTCGTCGTGGCCGAGCCTTGTTTGGCTGAACACCGACCACGTTGTCCTTTTACCGAAACCGTCCGTCTTTAAAAAGACGAAAACGTTTTCATCGATCTGCCGAAGTGGAAGAGGCGCCGATCCGGGCACCGTCCGCCCTTCGTTCGTTCCTCGTAGAAGAAAGTTCTTGAAGAAAATGGAAGCCTGAAGTCGCCCAACAAGAAAGCCGTGGCAGTGAAGAAGAAGTTGTTCAAGTAACCCGGAGTCCGAAGTTTTTTAGATCGACTTTCAATCCATAGTTATACTCTTTTGGGACAGTCTTATCTCCCGCCAAATCATAGTCCTGTCTTTGTATTAATTTTGGCGGGCAGAAATCTCTGCAGGGGCGCTTTGTCTTGTAACGGAGCCGGTGATAACTTAAACTGGCCTTCCTGGCCGATAATGTCTTTCAATGTCTTTTGCATTGTCACCGTGGCTCGGTTCGCATATTGATCGGTCCGGACATTTTCCTTGATGGCTGCTAAACGGTTTTTCCTTTGTACGATAAATGGGTATAAGTGTTTTTACATTGTCCGCCCATATCTTGATGGGCCCCATCCTGTACTTATAATCCATTGAATATGTATGCTGTTGCTCTGAGTTTCGGTTCCCAGAGATTGGCTTTCGTGGGCTCACTGTCTTCAATCCACAAGCCTGTCTGGCTTGCAGTAACAGAAATAAAATGGTTCATAAACTGATCACGGGGCCTGGCGGCCATTTTGTATGCCCTTTTATCAAAGGTTTTTCTGTGCAAGCTTACTTTGGTCAATAAACAGTCTTAATTTTATCCAGTTTTCTTGCGTGATTTTTGCTGAAAATTGCGAATCTTACAGGGGGAGGGAAAACCTAAAACAAAGGGGTGGAAAAAAAATATAGGTAAAAATGTAATAGGGGCCGAGGTTATGATCTGAAATTGTTGAACTCGATATTGAGTCCGGAAGGTTGCAAAGTGCCTAATCGGAAAGGGCATGTGTTGCATCTCCTTCACCTGGCACCTTCCCGTGCAAACGCAGGAGATGCAACACATGCCCTTTTACCTCCTCCCTTCCCACTGTCCAGGGCCCCAAACACCCCTTCCAGGTGAAACAACGATTTACTTGTACTTCTTGCAATTTAATATACTGTATTCGCTGCTCACGATGCGGTCTCCTCTACATTGGGGAGACCAAACGCAGATTGGGCGACCGCCTTGCGGAACACCTCCGTTCAGTCCGTAAGGGTGACCCTGAGCCTCTGGTCGCCTGTCACTTTAATTCTCCACTTCACTCCTACTCTGATCTCTCTGTCCTCGGGCTATTGCATTGTTCCAATGAAGCTCAACGTAAGCTCGAGGAACAGCACCTCATCTTTCGATTGGACACTTTGCAGCCTGCCAGACTCAACGTAGAGTTCAACAATTTCAGATAATAATCCCTGCCCCCATTTTTCATGCAGTATGATTTTGCCATTCCCATTTGTAGCATTTTCACAGCACGTTCTTTTAATTCCTTCCTCCCCTCCTAACCGCCCCCCCCCCCGTCTCTGCACCTGCTCAATATCTGTTACATTTCCAGCTTTTTCCAGTTCTGATGAAGGGTCCCAGACCTGAAACGTTAACCCTGTTTCTCTCTCCACGGATGCTGCCTGGCCTGCTGAGTATTTCCAGCATTTTCTGTTGTTATTTCAGATTTCCAGCATCCGCAGTATTTTGTTATTATATCCATTGCTTTTTTATTGCCTGTCTAGAAGTGCCCTCCAGCCATAGGTGCCATGTTGCATTAAAATGTTTTATGAGGTTGGCACTGTCTCTTTTCTCCTTCAGCTTTGGGTTTTCCCGCACCATGAGGTGGAAGAGAAGCAAAGCTGGGAATGTGGCCTGAGTTGCTATAGATTGAAGGCAGGCAGGCGGGCAGGCAGGCCTGACTTGCATTTATATAGCGCCTCCCGTCTTTCAGATGAGACATTAAACCGGGGCCCCATCTGCTCTCTCAGGTGGACATAAAAGATCCCACGGCCACTATTTTGAAGAAGAGCAGGGGGAGTTACCCCCCTGTATCCTGGGCCAATATTTATCCCTCAACCAACATAACAAAAACAGATTGCTGTTTGTGGGAGCTTGCTGTGCACAAATTGGCTGCTGCGTTTCCCACATTACAACAGTGACTACACTTCAAAAGTACTTCATTGGCTGTAAAGTGCTTTGGGACGTCCAGTGGTCGTGAAAGGCGCTATAGAAATGCAAGTCTTTCTTTCGCAATCTTGGGATGTCCTAAAGCACTTTACAGTCAATGAAGTACTTTTGAACAGAGTCACCCTCCGAACAAGAAAAACCACCACTGCTGATTGGCAGATCGGATGCCACTTTTCACTTTTAAAACACCAAGTAGGATGTTCAATAAAAAGAGTTTGCATTTCTATAGCGCCTTTCACGGCCTCAGGACGTCCCAAAGCGTTTTACAACCAATGTCCAGCCTTTTTTAAAAAAGTGTTGTCAATGTTTTAATGTAGGGAAACCACGACAGCCAATTTGCCCACCGCAAGCCCCCACAAACAGCAATGACATAAACAGCCAGATCATCTGTTTTTTAGTGATGTTGGTTGAGGGATAAACATTGGCCCAGGACACTGGGGAGAATTCCCCTGCTCTTCTTCGACATAGTGGCCGTGGGATCGTTTCAGGTCCACCTGAGAGGGCAGACGAGATCTCGGTTTAATGTTTCATTCGAAAGGCGGCCACCTCCGACAGTGCGGCGCTCCCTCAGCACCGCACTGAAGTGTGTCAGCCTGGATTTCATGCTCAAGTGGGACTTTGAACCCACCACCCTTCTAGGTACTGATCAGAGGTGAGAGTGCTACCCACTGAGCCATGGCTGACATCTAGTGGGCTACATTGAACCAAAAGTAACCCCCTTGTCCTGCCTCCTCTTTTACGCTGTGTGAGTCTCCACAGGGCTTTGTTGTTTTATTCCTGGCAGAAACTCCGAAATCTGATTGAAGTAAATGAAATAAAACTGGAGAGGGAAGGAGCTGAAACTGTGCCATGAGTCACTCAATCCAGTCCCACCAAAAGCAAATTGGACGCAGTTATTGTCCCATCTTCTTTTTGTTCTGCAGATCAAGTTCCAATTTTGTGATGTTACCCTACAGCTGCAGCATAATTAATATGTAGGCTTCTTGGCAGCACCTCCTGAACCCGCAACCTCCACCATCTAGAATAGCAAGAGCAGTAGGCACATGGGGACACCATGAAGTCCGACTTCATTGTATCTTGGATTAACAGGCTTTTCCAGCTTTCCAAGATATAAACAGGATGACTTGGAAGTGCTGTGAGGAGAACGCACGGCTTGTCTTCTGGACTGTAAAGTGCTTGTGTAAGGACATAAGTGTAAGAAAGAAAGACGTCCCAAAGCGCTTTACAGCCAATTAAGTACTTTTGAAGTGGAGTCACTGTTGTAATGTGGGAAACGCAGCAGCCAATTTGCACACAGCGAGGCCCCACAGGCAGCAATGTGATAATGACCAGACAATCTGTTTTTTGTTATGTTGGTTGAGGGATAAATATTGGCCCAGGACACCGGGGAGAACTCCCCCCTGCTCTTTCTTCGAAATAGCGGTCGCAGGATCTTTTACATCCACCTGAGAGGGCAGACGGGGCCTCGGTTTAACATCTCATCCGAAAGATGGCACTTCCGACAGTGCAGCACTTCCTCAGTACTGCATTGCCAGCCTAGATTTATGTGCTTCAAGTCTCTGGAGTGGGGACTTGAACACACAACCTTCTGACTCAGAGGCAAGTGTGCTACCCACTGAGCCACAGCTGTCACAATAGGTAATAGGTAATAAAATGTAAATTTAGTTTTACGGTAATGAAACAGGGACAGCGAGTCCATTTGCTAAAGATAACAGTAGGTAAAGGAAATAACAACAGAAAATGCTGGAAAAACTCAGCAGTCCAGGCAACATCCGTGGAGAGAGAAATTGGGGTAGATTTTGCCAAACCTGTCGGGAAGAAGGCGGGACTTCCCCTTTCGGGTTTTTGACCCGCCTACTTCGACGTCCGGCCAATCCGCGCAATTTTCCCTTGATTGACCTTGTTGAGCCCACCCAGTGGGCTCAGCAGGCCAATTAAGGGCCACCCGGCAACAGGTGACGTCACAGACTGAAATTTCATCTGTCAAGACGTCTTGACAGATGAAATATCAGTGTCTCACAGCTGTTTGAAGCTGTGAAACACTGACACTCTGAGTTCTAAGCTGAGTCATTCTGCACAGACTCAGTTAGAACTGTCACCGGCACTCAAAGCTGAAGACTGTCACTTTTGACAGATCGCAGCCGTTCAGCTTTCAGTTCCGGCTGAGCGATGGGCCCCCGGCGGCTGCAGGAAGAAAGGCTGTTAAGGTAAGTACAGGTAAGTAAAAGTTCTTTACACACTTTAGACACACCAAACACACTTACCTTTGCACTCATGCACCCATCACTCACCTGAGCGCCGACATCGCGACCCCTCCAACTCCTTCAACCCGACCGCCCGCCTGCTCTACCTGGCGTGGTTTGGAGCCGTCGGGAAACCCACACGAAACCCCTCAAAATAGGGATTAGGCTAAAAACTACCTGTTAACAGGCAGTTAATTGGCACTAAACCCTTCCCGCCTGGTTTCGGCGAGTCCCAGTGCGGGGCGGGTACCCGCCGCCCCTGAAACTTACATGGGGCGGGGTTTTGGGCGGGATGGTGTCGGGACCCCCAAATTCGGGATTTTCCCCCCACACGCCTGAAACCCCGCCTGACGGCTCCCCGAAAATCTAGCCCTATAGAGTCAACGTTTCGAGTCAAACTCTTTGTCAAGGCAAAGGAAGTCGTTTAACGAAGTGATTTTGAAGAAAACAACTGCAAACTGAGCGTGGCGGGAGAGGGGAACTTCAGACAGGTCTGATGGCCAACATGAAGCTACCTGGCCTGGGGAAAATGTGTTGCCATTGGTTATGCAGCCTGGAAATATAAAGTAGTTCCTCAAGAGTGCCCCTGCCCCCCTCCATTCCCACCAAACCCGCCTCCCCGACCCCCACTCCCAGAAGCCCTGTTTGCCTATTCTGAAAGTTCAGGTGAAGAATAACTTGCCTTTATATATACATTACAACAGTGACTACACTTCAAAGAGTACTTCATTGGCTGTAAAGTGCTTTGGGACGTCCGGTGGTCGTGAAAGGCGCTGTATGAATGCAAGTCTTTCTTTCTTTCTTTCTCTCTTTAATGTAGTAACACGTCCCAAGGCGCTTCACAGGAGCGTTATCAGACAACAAAAAAATCTCTAGAAAAAAGAAGGCGGAGATGTGACCTGACAGAGGTCTTTAAAATTATGAAGGGGTTCGATAGGGTACACGTAGAGAAGATGTTTCCACTTGTGGGGGAAATCCAAAATTAGGGGCCATCAATAAAAGATAGTTATTAATAAATCCAATAAGGAATTCAGGAGAAACCTCTTTACCTAGAGAGTGGTGAGAATGTGGAACTCGATACCACAGGGAGTAGTTGAGGCGAACAGCATGGATGCATTTAAGGGGAAGTTGGCCAAGTACATGAGGGAGAAAGGAATAGAAGGATATGCTGATAGGGTGAGATGAAGCAGGGTGGGAGAAGGGTCGTGTGGAGGGTAAACACCGGCACGGACCAGTTGAGCCAAATGGCCTGTTTCTGTGCTGTAAACTCTATGTAAAAAAAAGTTAAAGATCCCATGGGTATATTCAGAAAAGACCAGAGATTTCCCTTGGTGTCCTGAACAACACTCCTCTCTCAAGCAAAAGCACATTTTCTATATACAATGGCCCAGAAATTCGGGTTGGGGGCTTCCCGCGGGTGCAAGCCCCCGACCTGCACTTACCTTGCACGCCGGCAGTTGAGCTCTGGGCTCCCGTGGAATTCTGCTCCGGGGCCTGGCCCAGTTGCCGGCGTGCTGTGCTTGCGTGTCCCGGGGCGTAGTTAGTGCGATGCGTCCTCTGGGATCACGTGAGCCATGGGCAGCCAATCGGAGGAGGGAAAAGCCCATTCATAAGATTGACAGGAAGACCTGTCTAAACTTACGAATACTCAGAAATCACAGAAATCACAGAAACCCCACAGTGCAGATAGAGGCCATTTCGGCCCATCAAGCCTGCACCGACACATATTCCACCCGATCCCCGTAACCCCTATACCAACACATAGCCCACCCTATCCCCGTAACCCCACGTATTTAATCCCCCTAACACTAAGGGTCAATTTATCATAGCCAATCAACCTAACCCGCACATCTTTGGACTGTGGGAGGAAACCGGAGCACCCGGAGGAAACCCACGCAAACACGGGGAGAATGTGCAAACTCCACACAGACAGTCACCCGAGGCCAGATTTGAACCCGGGTCCCTGGCGCTGTGAGGCAACAGTGCTAACCACTATGCCACCGTGCTGCCCCAAAGTAGTAGTAAACCTTCAAATAAATTTTTAAAAATCATCACACTTTTTAAATAAACTATAAATTACATTAAATAACTATTTTAAACAATAATTAAAATTTTTGAAAAAAATAATTTTATAAAAAAACGGGGCTATAAATAAACTTACCTTGCTTTAAAGTATTTTAAAATAATAAACCTGTGGAAAAAATGTTTTAATTTTAATTAATTGACCACTTACCTTTTAAAATGCAGGCCTTACGCCTGGTTTTTACATTTCTAAAATCTAAAGACTTACCCTCACGGAAAAACCTGTAAAAAAAACGTAAGTTCAAAGCGCACACGCAGACTCCCGCGCGCACGCATTCGACCTCTGAACCCCTTCGTTCAGAGGAACGGAAGTGCCGGTTTCCCGCGCATGCGCAGTGCATCCAAGAAACCAGCACTTCCATCGGGTCCACGCGTGAGTACCCCGTGCGTACTCACGCGTTGGGACCCGAATTTCTGGGCCAATGGGAGGATCACGTTGAGAGGGGAAAAAATGACCAGCCCTGGACCTTCTTTCGCCTTTAAAGTTCGTCAATCTCAACAAGGCTTTGCTGTATTCTCTTGGCCATAACTACTGTGCTTAAAACGGCTGCCTCATTTGTAACCAGGACAACAAGAGTATTTCAAAGCAACTGTTTGCATGTCAAGTGATTCGGGATGCTTCTGAGCACTGTCAGAAAAGGCCACAAAAAAAGAATACAAGCCTTTCATTCCCCCCACCCCCCCAGTCCCTTTAATCAAAGAATTTTAACCGAATCAGGAACAAAGAGTAGAAATGATTGTGTGCACTTTTAGTACAAGTTAGATGCCAGCAAGGATTTCAAGTAGAGAAAAGTGCTAAAGGGGAGTTACATGCGGACATTAATCTGGCTTGACACAGGTTTGCAACATCATAATGGGCAATTTTTAGGCAAACGTGAAAGTGTTTCAGCTGAGGAGCCTGCGAATGTTACATCTCCCTCCAAACTCATCTGCTGTCAAGCAAACACATAATAAGCAAGGGCAGGCACGCCTCGCTTTGTTGGAACAGATTCTCTGCAACGCAATATTTTATTTTTGTATAAAAAAAGAGAGGTTTGTGTTAGATCCGTGGTTCAGTGGATAAAGAATTACACGGATGCTGTATATAAACAAACAACAGGTCTTTACTGGAGGAGGGTCATCTCTAAACTGGAGTACAGAGGCATGCGCACAGCTTATATACCGGTGTGGTTACTGCCGGTACTACAGTATACAGGAGCTGTAAAAAGTAGTTCTGACTTAAAGCAAATACACTACAATTCCTCCCTTTTTAGATTAATAATACCCCCTTAATATTCAAATAACAATTACATTTTTACATGTACATTCAATAACAAAAAGTCAATTTATAGATTCAGTCTTTGGGGCGGCTTACTGACCCTTTCGGGATAGCGCCTTTCCGGAGGTTCTTGTTCTTGGTGCAGAGGCGATTCTGACCCCTTTTCATCGGGTAGTTCATCGGGTTCCACTGCTACTGGGTCTGAAGTAGATGCTACCGATATGTCGGGTTCATCCCCAGGTACTCGAGACATGGGGTTGACGCCTTCCTGTGACGCTAAGCTCTGATCGACGTGGCGTCTCACAATGTTCTCCCCGACATCCACTGTGTACATTAATGGCCCCTGCCTTGTACATATTGTTCCGGGTTGCCACTTCTCTGTTCGATAGTCACAGGCCAAGACTGGTTGCCCTACATTGAAGCTCCTTGTCGGCTTCTCGTTGATGTGCTGGAATTGTTTGTCCTCAACATTTCTTCGCACATTTGGTCTGAGCAAGTCCAGACGAGATCTCAACCTTCGGTTAAAGAACATCATGGCCGGGGTCTGGTTGGTAACTGCATGTGTCGCGTTTCGGTAGGCTAATAAGAAATTGTCCATCTTATGTTGTAGTGGAATTTCCTCATCGCACATGGCCTTTATCGCCTTCATAAAGGTTTGTACGAACCTCTCAGCCAATCCACTGGTGGCTGGATGATACGGGGCGGATGTGTAATGCCTTACCCCATTCCTTTTCATGAATTTTTGGAACTCGTCGGACACAAACTGTGGTCCATTATCAGAGCAGATCTGCTCTGGCAAACCGTTTCTGGCAAATATGGTCTGTAGGACTGCAATTGTTTTCTCTGTAGTGGTTGAAGACATCTTTATCACCTCAGGCCACTTTGAATGAGCATCCACTGCTATTAAGAACATTGAGTCCATGAATGGACCAGCGAAATCAATGTGCACCCGTTGCCATGGAGAGGAGGGCCACTCCCATGGGTGTAGAGGGGCATGTGGTGGTGCATTTTGGACCTTCTGGCATCCTAAGCAGCTCTTAGTTAGGTCTTCGATTTGTTGATCGATTCCCGGCCACCACACATAAGCCCTAGCAAGGCTTTTCATTTTCACTCCCCCCAGATGACCTTCATGTAGCTCCTTTAGCACTCTCTCCCTTAACTTGGGTGGAATCACCACTCTGGATCCACACATCACTGTCCCCTGGCATACTGACAGCTGTTCTCTTCTGGATGAGAATGCTGGCAACAGTGAGTCGCCATGTGTTGGCCATCCCCTCACCGTCAATTCATATACCCGTGACAGCGTCGGATCATTACGGGTCTCCTTCTCTATATCCGCGTTTGTTACTGGCAATCGTTCAATTATCGACGAATAAAATATCTCGATAGAGTCCACTGCTGGTGCTTCCTCCACCGTAGGCAGTGGCAGGCGCGATATTCCATCAGCGTTCCCATGCTGTTTCGTGCCTTTATATTCTATTTCATATTGATTCGCCCCTAGAAACAGGGACCATCTTTGTAACCGTTGTGCAGTCATTACTGGCACGCCCTTCTTAGGATTAAAGATGGAGACAAGTGGTTGGTGGTCAGTCAGCAAGGTGAACTTCTGCCCATGGAAATAATGGTTGAATTTTTTTACTCCCCATACTAGGCTGAGGGCCTCCCTGTCAATCTGGGCGTAGTTGCGCTGGCTGAGGTTAGTGACCGAGACGCAAAGGCCACTGGCCTCTCCAACTCGTCTGGGAATTTGTGCGACAGCACCGCTCCAATGCTGTAGGGTGATGCATCACATGCCAAACGAATTGGTAGTGCTGGGTTGAAATGGGCCAACACCTCTTCTGATGTGATCAATTCTTTACACTTCTGGAAAGCTCGTCTACGTTCGTCATCCCACTTCCATGGTACCCCTGTTTGCAGTAGGGTGTTCAGCGGGTGTAGTACCGTAGACAAATTTGGTAAGAACTTGTGGTAATAGTTTACCAGCCCGAGGAACGACCTCAGTTGTGACACATTTTCTGGTGCTGGAGCCTTGACTACTGCCTCAATCTTGTCAGGGGACTTATGTAACCCCTCTTCATCGATGACGTGGCCGCAATACGAGATCTGTTTCTGGAAAAACTCGCACTTGTGGCGATTAGCTCGTAGCCCATATTCCTTTAATCTGGCGAGCACCTTCTCCAAGTTAGCGAGGTGATCACCGTCATTTTCACCCGTGACCAAGATGTCGTCCAAATAACACTGGGTTCCTGGAATCCCTTGCAGGACCTGATCCATCGCCCTTTGCCAGATAGCCGGAGCCGAGGCTACTCCAAACACCAGCCGGTTGTATTGGTAGAGACATTTATGGGTGTTGATCGTAAGGTAATGTTTCGAAGCTTCTTCTACCTCCATTTGCAAGTACGCCTGGGCTAGGCTAGATCAATTTTGGTGAAGCGTTTACCACCAGATAGCGAGGCGAAAATATCCTCAATTCGTGGAAGCGGATATTGCACCATGTGAAGGACTGGGTTCACTGTCACCTTAAAAGCCCCACAGATGCGGACCTTCTTTGGTTCCCCAGGCGTATTACTCAACGACCTCTTCATTACAGGGACGATGGGTGTAGCCCACTCACTCCAGTCCACTTTGGACAGTACTCCTGAACGTTCCAACCCTTCCAGCTCTGCTTCAACCGCTGGTCTGATCGCATAAAGCACTGGTCTGGCCTTCAGAAACTTTGGACTTGCATTATCCTCTATTTTAATTGTTGCTGTTATTCCTTTTAGTGTTCCTAGTCCCTCCTGGAACACTTCTTTTGCGTCAGTTAGCATTTTTGACAGTCGTCCAGGTGTGACGTCGTCATCCTTTTTGGCCTCCACCTTCAGTGCCTGTATGGAATGCCAATCTAAATGTATCTTCCGGATCCACTCATGTCCTAGCAGTGGTGGTCCTCCATTTGGCAATACATATATATCCATTTTAGGTATTTCCTGACTTTTATATGTCACTTTCACCCTTATTTTTCCTTTGGGGTAGACTTTTTGCCCCGTATACGTCTTCAAGACAATCTCTGTAGCTTTCAAGGGTATGTGTGAAAATAGCCGCTTGTAGTCTCTTTGATTTATGACTGTTAGAGCTGACCCTGTGTCCAATTCCATTTCCACTTGGACTCCGTCTATCTTGAGTGTAACCCAGATAGTCTGGTGATCCTCTATTTCGGTTACATTATGTAGTTTCAGACAACCCAGCTCCTTGCTTCCGGAGTCTGTGTCACTTTTCTGTTCGTCTGAACCACTGTCCATCACCTGGTGTACCTTTTTGTACTTCTCCTGTGGAGATTTCTTACTGTTGGTTTTCTTCCCAGACCTGCAGACTCTTGCTATGTGTCCTGCTTTCCCACACTGTGTGCACACTTGGTCCTTGAACCAACAATCTTTCTGGTCATGTGTTGTTCTGCCACAGCGATAGCACTTCCCTGTTCCATAGGTCATTTCGTTGGTGCCGTATTCTTGCGGTCTCCTTTGTATCTCTGCAGTGCCCCTTGCGGCTGCTTCGTGTGATACTGCCATATTGAAAGCTTTGTCCAGCGTAAGGTCCTTTTCTGATAGAAGCCGTTTCTGGGTTCCTTCACTTTGTAGCCCACACACAAACTTGTCCCTTAACGTGTCTGCTAGTCCCGCTCCAAACTGGCAGTATTTCGATAGCTTGCACAGTTCCGTTAGGTACTCAGCATTGCTTTCGTCTTTGTGTTGGTTCCTTTTATGGAACTTAAATCGTTCTGCTATCAGCAGCGGTGTGGGGCTTAAGTGGTCCTGTAGGATTTCTACTATGCTTCCAAAATCCTTGTTTACCGGCTTCTCTGGGGTTATTAGATTTCGCAATAACCCATAAGTTTTTGCACCCATGGAATTTAACAGAACCAGTGCTTTATTAGCATTTGGCACTTCATTCACCCTGCAGTACACCTCAATACGTTCCACATATGTCGCCCAATCTTCGACTTCATTGTCGAACGTAGAGATACTGCCACTCTTCGGCATCCTTGGTTGTGCGTTAACTATCCCCAATGACGCCTCCCGCGCTTCCCCTTCTTCTCCGCTGGCACAAAATGGCGTCTCCCGCGCTTTCCTTCCTTCCCGTGCTCGCCCATCTTCTCCGCTGCGGCTTCGCAAAATGGCGTCTCCCGCGCTCTTCCTTCTTCTCCGCGGCTCAATGGCGCCTCCCGCGCTCTCCCTGCTTCTCCGCAGCTCAATGGCGCCTCCCACGCTCTCCCTGCTTCTCCACGGCTCAATGGCGTCTCCCCTTGCTTCGCCCCGCGGACCCTGATCAGCCCACGATCCCTGGCTGTGCTCTGCGCGTTCTTCTCTTGATATTTGTCGACGCCGCTCAGTCTAGAACCCGGCTGTTTCTTACCCTCTCTCTCTCCGGTTTGCAGTATTTTTCCTCGACGCCGCTCGGTGATCAATCCCCGGCTGCGCCCTGCTCTCTTCACCCTCTTTCTTACCCCGTCGACGCTGCCCGGCTCTCTCTCTCTGCCGTCGGTCGGCTCCAGCCGCCGCTGCTCGGGAAGGGTCTGCTCTGGACCTGTCGTCGGTCTCTTACTGCTCGCTGTGGCTGGGGAACCAAGCCCGGTCTCTCCACAGCCTCCCCAGTGAAGTTGGATCTCTGCCTGACTGCTGGGCGGTTGCTCGCGGTCGACGCCCGTGTTCCTGGACTCGACTATTTTTTTTGTTTAATGTTGCAGGTAGATTCGCATCAACACTCGTCGCCACTGTTAGATCCGTGGTTCAATGGATAAAGAATTACACGGATGCTGTATATAAACAAACAACAGGTCTTTACTGGAGGAGGGTCATCTCTAAACTGGAGTACAGAGGCATGCGCACAGCTTATATACCGGTGTGGTTACTGCTGGTACTACGGTATACAGGAGCTGTAAAAAGTAGTTCTGACTTAAAGCACATACACTACAGCTTGCATTTCCACAGCGCCTTTCACAGCTGCAGGAGGTCCCAAAGCGCTTTACAGCCAGTGAAGGACTTTGGAAGCCTGGTCACTGTTGTAATGCGGTGGGCAATTAGCGCACAGCAAGATCCCACATACAGCGCTGAGATAAATTACCAGATGATCTGTTTTTAGTGGTGTTGATTGAGGGATAAATATTGGCCCCAGGACACCGGGGAGAACTCCCCAACCCCTCGCCCTGCTCTTCTTCAAAATAGTGCCAGGGTGTAGGAATGTCTAGTTCCTATCCAAAGACTGAGATCCACTCAGACGATCAAACAAAACGAAGTTTAATGGAAACTAACAGGTTTAAACAAGTAACTACAGGAGAACATCGAGTGTAGGTCTGCACAGTTCGGAGGCTCTACGAGGACTGCTAGGGGGATCACATGATGAACGGCGTGACGTAATTGCGTTTACCCGCGCTGTTAAAATAATCACGCTCTGTACAAGTAAACAGTATAAATAAAGATACAGACTCAGGCTGTAGCTAACATGTTGTTAAAGGGAATTATATACAAATGATCTGAGTCCTTTAGTGGCTCTGCCACATGCGCCCCCCCAGAATTGTCTTTAACAGCAAAAGTGAGACGGCGAGGAGGCCTGACAAGCCTGTCCGAGCGACTTCTGTAACCCTGAAGTGGAAGCTGATGGACGGTGGTCGAGCTGGCGGGTGGTTGTGGTGGATCTGGTACGGTGACTGTGGGCGGTCGGCCACGTTTTGGCGGTTGAGCGATCTCGACTAAGTGTGCCGGCTTCAACCGGTCAACCGAAATGTGGTCCGGTTTACCTCCGATATCGACCGAAAAGGATTTGTCTCCCGGCTCTATGACGCGGAAGGGACCAGTATAAGGAGGCTTGAGTGGATCCTGGTGAGCGTCATGGCGGATAAACACGTACTCGGCGCTTTTCAGCTCAGTTGGGACGTGGGAGCTCTGTAAGCCGTGACGCGACGTAGGCACTGGAGCGAAACATCTGGCTGCTTCCTGGTGGCTGACGAGTTGCTGGGATGCGGACCATGGCTCTGTTGGAGATGGGAGGAAATCCCTTGGTACTTGTAGTGGCTGGCCATATACGAATTCCACCGAGGACGATTGCAAATCTTCTTTGGGCGCCGTGCGAAGACCCAAAAGGACCCAAGGAAGTCTGTCCACCCATCCCGCGCCTTGAAGACTGGCCCACAGCGCGGCTTTGAGCGACCTGTGGAATTGCTCGCACAGGCCGTTTGCCTGTGGATGATAGGTGGTGGTGCGATGTAGTTTGGCGCTGAGCCCCTGAGCCACAGCGTTCCAGAGCTCAGAGGAAAGCTGCGGTCCACGATCGGAAGAGATGTCCGCCAGTACCCCGAAATGAGCAATCCAAGAGGAGATGAAAGCTCTGGCTATGTCTGCCGAAGTGGTGGAAACCAAAGGAACTGCCTCTGGCCATCTAGTGGTGCGGTCTACCATTGTGAGGATGTGTGTAAAACCTTGAGAAGGTGGAAGCGGCCCCACGAGGTCCACATTCACGTGGTCGAATCGAAGCTCCGGAATAGCGAAAGTGGCCAATGGAGCTTTTACATGATGCTGTACCTTGGCCTTTTGGCAGACCACGCAGGTGTTGGCCCAGTCGCGGACATCCATGTGCATACCCCTCCAGATGAATTTTGACGACATCAGCCTTTGCGAGGCCTTCATGCCAGGGTGTGACAACCCGTGTATGGCGTCGAACACTTTTCGGTGGCAGGCGACTGGTACGATAGGGCGGGGAGCTTCCATGGAGACGTCGCAAAGTAGCGTGGTGCCTGCGGCATGGAATTTCACGTCGGCTGCTTGGAAGCTAGAGGGGCTGGTTTTGTACGCTTGGACCTCTGGGTCCGAGGCTTGATCCGCAGCCATTAGGGCATAGTCGATTCTGAGTTGGACTGCGTGAACAGTCACGCGCGAGAGGCATTCCGCCACCAGGTTGTCTTTGCCGGACAAATGCTGAATGTCCGTGGTGAATTCTGAAATGAACGTCAGGTGACGTTGTTGCCGAGCTGACCACGGTTCGGCGGTCTTCGCCATAGCGTACGTTAGTGGCTTGTGGTCTACAAAAGCCGTGAACGGACGACCCTCTAGTAAGAACCGGAAATGGCGGATGGCTAGAAAAAGGGCCAGCAACTCCCGGTCGAAAGTGCTGTACTTTCTTTCATTTTGCCGTAGTTGACGGCTGAAAAACGCCAGCGGTTGCCACGTCCCATTCACCCACTGTTCCTGCACTGCGCCGATTGCGTAGTCCGACGCGTCGGTGGCAAGGGCGATGGTGGCACCTGGAAGCAGGTGCGCCAGCATGGTTGCATTGGCCAAGGCGCCTTTGGTGTTGACAAACGCCCGGTCCATCTCAGCCGTCCAGCTGATCGGATCCTTACCGGACTTGGCCTTGAGGGCCTCGTACAAGGGCTGCATAAGCAGAGCCGCCTTAGGAACGAACTGGTGATAAAAATTGACCATCCCGAGGAACTCTTGTAGGGCCTTCACGGTCTGTGGGCGCGGGAAGGATGTAACCGCCTCGACCTTCGTCTGTAAGGGAATTGTGCCGTCTGATGTGATGCGGTGGCCCAAGAAATCAATCCGCTGCAGGCCGAACTGGCACTTGGCTGGGTTGATAATCAAACCGTGTTGACTGAGGCGTGTAAAGAGGGTGCGCAAATGGCAGAGGTGCTCCTCTTTGCTAGGGCTGGTGATGAGGATGTCGTCGAGGTAGACGAAGAGGAATTTTAGGTCCCGAAGCACGGAGTCCATCAAGCACTGGAAAGCCTGTGCAGCGTTCTTCAAGCCAAACGGCATCCGCAGAAATTCAAACAGGCCGAATGGGGTGATGACTGCGGTTTTCGGGACGTCTTGCAGGTGCACGGGGACCTGGTGGTAACCACGGACGAGGTCGACTTTTGAAAAAAAAGCATTTCCCGCCAAATGGGCCGAGAAATCTTGAATATGCGGGATCGGGTACTGATCAGGAGTAGTGGCGTCGTTCAGGCGTCGGTAGTCGCCGCATGGCCGCCATCCGTCGCCGGGTTTCGGAACAATGTGGAGAGGCGAAGACCAGGGACTATTCGACCGGCGAATAATCCCCAGCCGCTCCATCGTGTCGAAGTCCGCTTTCGCAGCCGTGAGCTTGCCAGGTTCGAGTCGTCGGGCCCGTGTGTAAACCGGGGAGCCGGTAGTGGTGATGTGATGTTCTACACCGTGTTTAGTGGCCGAGGAGGAGAAAGTGGGCCTGGTCAGATCTGGGAACTCTCCGAGGAGGCGAGTGAAGTCATCTGGAGGTGGGAACGCACAGGAGACAGTGCACGGCACGGCGTTACCGTGGTGGCACGGGATGGAGTGGAACGTGGCTGCAATGATCAACCGGCGGTGCCTGACATCGACCAGGAGGCTGTTGGCGCACAAAAAATCCGCCCCGAGGATGGCCTGCGAGACTTTGGCCGTGATGAATTCTCAGTGGAAGCGCTGGCCGCCGAAACACACCTGGACCCGCCGCCGTCCGAAGGTCGGAATGGCCGCGCCATTAGCCGCCTCGAGGGAGGGGCCGTGGCCCCTAGCTTGTATATCGAGATTTGACGCTGGTAGGATGCTACACTGCGCCCCGGTGTCGCAAAGGAAACGTCGACCAGATAGGGAGTCGGTGATGAAGAGAAGCTTTCCCGAATTTCCGATGGCCATCGCAGCCGCGGGGCGCTCGTTAGACCCAGTCCTCTTTCACCAGGGTGGCTGTAGATGTTTTTCTTTGAGCAAAAAACTGCAGGGAGGGCGGCAGCATCTTGCTTTCGCACCAAAATGGGCGTGGTAGAAGCACAACCCCGCTGATTGAGGAGCTGGAGCAGCGCCTGTGGGGGATGGGCGCCTCGTGGCAGCGCAATACTGCTGTGTCACCGCGAAAATCTTGTCCGCTTCGGCAGCAAGCTCCGTGCAGTCTGTGACTTCGGACCTGGCTAGGGCAGCCTGAACTTGCTCCAGTAGTAGGCTGAGGAATAGCTCCCTGAAGAGGAAGCATTCCGGTTCGGAACCGAGGAGCGTGAGCATTTGGCTTATGAGCTCGGACGGCTTGGAGTCCCCGAGGCCGGGCATAGCGAGCAGCCAGCGACGCACTCCGACTTCGTGAGCCCGAAGACCTGTAGCAACCGCGCCTTTAACGTGTCATACTTGCGATCAGTAGGTGGACTACCGAGTAGGCTGACGATCCGCAAGGCTGTGGCGCTGTCGAGGGCGGAGACCACGTAACAATAACGGGTCTGATCCGCAACGATGTCCCTGATGGCGAACTGGGCTTCAGCCTGGATGAACCACGCGGCTGGTTGTTGCTCCCAGAACTGCGGTAGCTTCAAGGTAACAGCGTTCGTTTCCATGTTGAGTATCTTCTGCGAAAACTGTTCGCAAAAGTCGGGGTCACCAATGTAGGAATGTTTAGTTCCTATCCAAAGACTGAGATCCACTCAGGCGATCAAACAAAACGAAGTTTAATGGAAACTAACAGGTTTAAACAAGTAACTACAGGAGAACATCGAGTGTAGGTTTGCACAGTTCGGAGGCTCCACGAGGACTGCTAGGGCGGACCCGTGGTTGACGTCATGATGTCATCACATTCTTCCCGCCAGTGGGGGATCACGTGATGAATGGCGTGACATCATCGCGTTTACCCGCGCTGTTAAAGTAATCACGCTCTGTACAAGTAAACAGTATAAATAAAGATACAGACTCAGGCTGTAGCTAACATGTTGTTAAAGGGAATTATATACAAACGATCTGAGTCCTTTAGTGGCTCTGCCACAAGGGGATCTTTTACATTCACCCGAGAGGGCAGACAGGGCCTCGGTTTAATATCTCATCCGAAAGACGGCACCTCCGACAGTGCAGTGCCCCCTCAGTACTGCACTGAAGTGTTGGCCTGGATTATGTGGCAAGTCTCTGGATTGGGGCTTGAACCCACGACCTTCTGACTCGGAGGCGATAGAGCTACCAATCGTTTTCTTGTTACGCGCTATTTAAGCCAGTTTAAATTAAAGGATTAGCTGTGCTCTGTTGTTACAATCCAGGCTCTCTGCCAACACTGTTTACTTGTGTTTACAGTGAGAAAGGCAGAAGCAGATCTACCAACTGAAACCTAAAACCTTGCGTGTGACATGAATGGGATAATGTGCCACAGGATTAACAACCGGTCCTATTTGGCTAGACACACCCTACATTACACATCCATCTGGAGAGGCGGATTATACCACACTGCTGGACCATTGCATTCAGGCTAAAACTAATAGTTGAATTTAATTGCACTTAAGTTATTTACACAGATGCAGAGACGCCCAGGAAGGAACTAACAAACGGTACTTGATTTACTGGCTGAAGTCAACTTAGATAAATCATTTTGTCCATTCTAAAAATCACACACGATCTTGACTTGGAAATATATCGTCATTCCTTCATCATCGCTGGGTTGAAATCCTGGAACTCCCTCCCTAACAACACTGTGGGAGTACCTTCATCACACGGACTGCAGCGGTTCAAGAAGGTGGCTCACCACCACCTTCTCAATGGGCGACTGGGGATGGACAATAAATACTGGCTTTGCCAGCGATGCCCATATGCGGAGGATGAATAGATTAAAAAATCTACGACTACAATCAGAAAGTCCTCTTTTGCCTCAAGGGGGCAATCTTACATGTCTGCACTGTCGGCGGGGAGCCTCACCAGCTCAAAGCACCTATCAAAAACCTTGGAAAACACTGGCCAGGGTTTTCTGGCTGTTAAAATCAAAGAAAGATGGGCATCTATATATCAGCCTACAATTGCAAGGGGGTTGGAGTATAAAAGCAGGAAAGTCCTGCTACAACTGTACAGGGTATTGGTGAGACCACACCTTGGGGGAGAAATTCAGTATCGCCCCGTTTGGGACGTAATTATCGGCCGGGCGCAAAGTTTAGCGCCTGGCGCTAATTATCGCCTCCGACTGCAAACTTGGCTTCTATCGCCCCTGGAGGTGATTGGAGCGCTAAATCAGGCGCTACACACCTCTCTTAAGGCACTAATACCGAGGAGCGAGGCACTACCTCAGAGCACTGGCAAAGCCGGCCAGTTCTTAAAGGGGAGGGTCAATATTGCTCTCCATCCACACCCTGCTCATTGCAGCCTTGAATCTCGGCCTGGAGAGACCTGTACATCAAATCTGTTGGAAAGAACAATGGAGAGGCCCAGGGAAAGAGCTCAGAGTGCAGCCCCCATTGTCTCTTCTAAATCGATGCAAGGAAGGTCAAATCAAAAAGAACCTGCAAAGTGCTGCTCAGTACCCAAAACTCCTCAACACAGCATTGAATCTCTCCTGCAGTCTCTCTCTCTCTCAGAATGTGTGGTGCAAAAATTTCGCCTTTAAATAGCGCTCCCCCAGTCTCTTCCCGACTGCAAAACGCTCCCCTCAACCTGTCGTTGCTAGTGGCAGGCGGTAAGACAGGGGACGCCACTTAATATCCGGTCCGGGGCGCTACTGGGGTGTTGCACGCTCAACTGACGTCATGATCTGCGGGCGCAGGAGATCGTGGCGGTAGTGTTTAACGCCGCCGCAAAATGTCTAGTCATTTTCGCGAACGGTGCAAACATCGCCGCGCATGGGCACTAGTTGCTTTGCGCCCCATTAGCGCCCTCTTAAGGTGCTAATGGGAGGCGCAAACCAACCGAATTTTTTGCCCCCTTGAGTACTGCGTACAGTTTTGGTCTCCTTATTTAAGGAAGGATATACTTGCATTGGAGGCAGTTCAGAGAAGGTTCACGAGGTTGACTCCGGAGATGAGGGGGTTGACTTATGATGAACGGTTGAGCAGGCTGGGCCTATACACATTGGAATTTAGAAGAATGAGAGGGGATCTTATTGAAACATATAAGATACTGAGGGGACTCGACAAGGTAGATGCAGAGAGGATGCCTCCCCTCGTGGGGAAATCTAGAACTCGGGGGCATAGTTTCAGAATAAAGGGTCGCCATTTTAGAACTGAGATGAGGAGGAATTTCTTCTCTGAGGGTCGTAAATCTGTGGAATTCTCTGCCCCAGAGAGCCGTGGAGGCTGGGTCATTAAATACATTTAAGGTGGAGATAAGACAGATTTTTGCAAGATAAGGGAGTGAAGGGTTATGGGGAGCGGGCAGGGAAGTGGCTTTGAGCCCAAGATCAGCCATGATCTTATTGAATGGCGGAGCAGGCTCGAGGGGCCAAGTGGCCTATTCCTGTTCCTATTTCTTATGTTCTTAATGCAGTTACATTCCCCAAAGGCCTCCCCCTTGCCCAATAGCACAATACAACAGAGAGAGAGAAAAAAAACAGTCACATGTTCACCAAGCGACAGTTTCCCCTTCTGAATCCGCACCCCCTGGCCTCCCACCCCACACTCAAAAGAAAAGGCACGGACCATGAACAAAAGAAAATACAGGTGTGTCCAGGAAACGAGCAAGCCATGCAAAACCAACTCAATAGCCTGGGGGCTTCAATGTAGTTACCGAGCAAGCAGCTTTAGTACGATAGCAAAATACTGCGGATGCTGGAAATCCAAAATAACAACAGAAAGCGCTGGAAAAACTCAGCAGGCCAGGCAACATCCGTGGAGCGAGAAACAGAGTTAACGTTTCAGGTCAAAGACCCTTAGTATGAACTGGAAAAAAGCAGGAAATGGAAAGCAAGTTTAGGGGCTGGGAAAAGGGGGGAGGGGATGAAAGAACAAAAGGAAAGGTCAGTGATAGGATAGAAAGCAGGAGAGATTAAGAGACATTGAGAGACATTAAGAGATATTCAAGGCAAGAGGAGGTGGTAATGGGACAGGTTAAGGAACAAAGGATGGCTCTAGATGAAGCGTGAATTGCGCTGGCAGAATGAAGGACAGCTGCCATGTGGGAGGGAAGAAAAAAGGGCCAAACAGAAAGTGTGGATAAAAAAAGAATATATATGTGATAGGGGCCGAGGTTATGATCTGAAATTGCTGAACTCTATGCAGCTTTAGTATCTGTCTCTCACGCTTTTCCAGTCCTTCCTATAATTAATTTGTTGATTAGTCTCCCGGTGTACCGCCACTGCCAATGGCACGTTATACTTAACGGAGGCAGGCTTACCACCTATGACTTCTTCAAAGGCCCTCATGGCAGCACTGAGTGGGCGCTGCTGCACTGTTGGAGGTGCCGTCTTTCGGATGAGACGTTAAACTGGGCTCTGGGGAGAACTCCATCTGCTCTTCTTCGAAATGGTGCCTGTGGGATCTTTTACGTCCACCCGAGAGAAATGCCTTGTGTTAGCACAATGCAGAAGGTGTACTCTGAATTGGGCAGGTCCCTCTCTCTAGGGATGGCTTCCTCTAATGAAATCAACTACATTTCAAAAAAAAAAGTATCTGTTGTAAAGCGCTTTGGTTGAGACCTCCTGAGGTTGTGAAAGGCGCTGGAGATCTGACGTCCAGGGAAGTATAAGAGCGCCCCTAATGTTGTTGGGTCTCTGCGGAGGTTGACAGCTCCACGGCAGAAAAGTGGCTTGCTGGTGGCAGAAGGGCGCTCGGCTCTTAATGAAGAAGTGGCGGCCAGCGGAAGGGTTAACGACAACTCTACTCAATGATGACAGGCCTGCTCAACTGGTGTAAAAATCTTTTAACCAAGTCTGGTTGATGAACAGCTTCCACCAGTTATCATTGCGTGGTAACAACAGAGTGCTTCGTGGCTAAGATAGATCCTAAGTAGGCCGTTGAACTTAAAAGATAAAACACGATTACGTTAAAAAAAAAATGTCACAATTATAAAGCGCTCCGTCACATCTCTGGGAAACATCTCAAATTGCTTCACATGACTTATTTTTGAAATAAATAAGTCACTCTTATTACAATGTATTTACGGCACAGAAACAGCCCATTCGGCCCAACAGGTTCATGCTGGCGTTTATGCTGCACACGAGCCTCCTCCCACCCGACTTAATCTAACCCCATCAGCATATCCTTCTATCCCCTTCTCCCTCATATGTTTATCCAGCTTCCCCTTAAATGCATCTGTACTATTCGCCTCAACCACTCCTTGTGGTAGCGAATTCCACATTCTCACCACTCTCGGGGTGAAGAAGTTTCTCTTGAATTCCCTATTGGATTTATTATTGACTATCGTATATTCATGGCCCTTAGTTCTAGTCTTGCCCGCAAGTGGAAATATCTTCTCTACTTCTACCCTATCAAACCCCTTTCGTAACCTTGAAGACCTCTATCAGATCACTCCTCAGTCTTTTCTTTTCTAGAGAAAAGAGCCCAAGGCTGTTCAATCTTTCCTGATAGGTACATCCTCTCAATTATCTTAACACGACAGCCAATTTTTGTGCAAAAACAGCAAATGAGTGAACAACCTCTGCTTTATTTATGTCATGGGATCTTTTCGTGTCCAGCAGCACCCCATAAAATGGGCAAATGGGACACTGATTTATCCTATGGGAGCGAGCCTTTGGTGCAGTGGTAGCATTCCCGCCTCTGGGCCAGAAGGTACAGGGTTCGAACCCCACTCCAGACAGTCCTGGCCAGTGGAGTCGGAGCTCCACCTTTGAATTCTGGGTTGACATCCAGTGGGGCACTCACGTCCGATGGGCGTGGGGTGTGGGCCCCCCCCCACCCCCACCCCCCGCCTCATTGTATGGGTTGTGGGAGCCCATAAAACCCTCCCGCCATACAGGATGAACCACCCTATCGGCTGGTGTAAAGATGTTTACGGCCTTGGAAGGAGTGTTAACGCGGCCAGTCAAACTGTTAATCAGCCTACAAATCCTTCCACTGCTTCACACCGTTCCCCAACAGTGAGAAGACTCGAAGGTCATAGAGTTATACAGTACAGAAAGAGGCCCTTTGGCCCATCGTGTCTGCGCTGGCCATCAAGCCCTGTCTACTCTAATCCCATTTTCCAGCACTTGGTCCATAACCTTTTATGCTATGGCGTTTCAAGTGCTCATCTAAATGCTTCTTGAATGTTGTGAGGGTTCCTGCCTCTACCACCCTATCAGGCAGTGAATTCCGCTATTGTAACATTGATCATATCATCCAAAGGATCTGGGACAGATGCACAGAAAGATGGAAGAGAGCGGGCAGGGCTCACAGTAGGATGGAAGAGAGAGAGAGAGACAGACTGTAGGAAAGAAAGACTTGCATTTATACAGAACCTTTCACAACCTCAGGACGTCCCAAAGCGCTTTACAGCCAATTAAGTACTTTTTGAAGTGTAGTCACTGTTGTAATGTAGGAAACGCGGCTGCCAATTTGCGCACAGCAAGCTCCCACAAACAGCCAGGTGGTAATGACCAGATAATCTGTTTTTAGTGCTGTTGATTGAGGGATAAATATTGACCCAGATCTCCCCCGCTCTTCTTCTAAATTGTACTATTGGATCTTTTACATCCACCTGAGAGAGCAGACGAGGCCTCGGCTTAATGTCTCATCCAAAAGATGGCTCCTCCGACAGTGTTGCACTCCCTCAGATCCGCACTGGGAGTCTCAGCCTAGATTTTGTGCTCAAGTCTCTGGAGTGGGACTTGAATCCACAACCATCTTGACTCCAGAGGTGAGAGTGCTACCCACTAAGCCACGGCAGATAGAGAGGGATCAACTCACTGTAGGATGGCTGGGATGCAAATGGAGACTTGGTCTAAAAACAACAACAACAACAACTTCTTGTATTTATATAGCGCCTTTAATGTAGTAAAACATCCCAAGGTGCTGCACAGGAGTATTATAAAACACAACATTTGACACCGAGCCACCGAGTAAAGAGAAATTAGGGCAGGTGACCAATAACTTGGTCAAAGAGGTAGGTTTTAAGGAGCGTCTTAAAGGAGGAAAGAGAGGTAGTGAGGCGAAGAGGTTTAGCGAGAGAAATCCAGAGCTTAGGGCCTCGGCAACAGACAGCACGGCCACCAAAGGTTGAGCGATTGAAATAGGGGATACTCAAAAGGCCAGAATTGGAGGAGCGCAGATATCTCGGGGGATTGTGGGGCTGGAGGAGATTACAGAAATAGTGAGGGGCGAGGCCATGGAGGGATTTGAAAACAAGGATGAGAATTTTCATTTGAGGCATTGCTTAACCAGGAGCCATTGTAGGTCAGCGAGCACAGGGGCGATGGGTGAATGGGACTTGGTGCGAGTTAGGACTCGGGCAGCCGAGTTTTGGATGACCTCAAGTTTACGTAGGGTAGAACGTAGGAGGCCAGCCAGGAGTGCGTTGGAATAGTCAAGTCTAGAGGTAACAAAGGCATGGATGAGGGTTCCAGCAGCAGATGAGCTGAGGCAAGGGCGGACACGGGCGATGTTACGTCTTAGTTATGGCGTGGAGATGTGGTCTGAAGCTCATTTCAGGGTCAAATATGACACCAAGACTGCAAACTGTCTGGTTCAGCCTCAGACAGATGCTAGGGAGAGGGATGGAGTCGATGGCTAGGGAACAGTTTGTGGTGGGGACCGAAGGCAATGGCTTCAGTCTTCCCAATATTTAGTTGGAGGAAATTTCTGCTCATCCAGTACTGGATGTTGGACAAGCAGTCTGACAATTTAGAGACCGTGGAGGGGTCGAGAGAAGAGGTAGTGAGGTAGAGCTGGGTGTAGTCAGCGTACATGTGGAAACTGATGCTGTGTTTTCGGATGGTGTCGCCAAGGGGCAACATGTAGATGAGAAATAGGAGGGGGTCAAGGATAGATCCTTGGGGGACACCAGAGGTAATGGGGCTGGAGCGGGAAGAGAAGCCATTGCAGGAGATACTCTGGCTATGATTAGATAGATAAGAATGGAACCAGGCGATATCTGTTGAATTTATCACTCTTGCTTGGCAATTTTTTATTAGCTGCATTAATTTGTGAGGTTGTTGATCCAGTAAAGTTTGCCACTTTTGGGCTGTCTGTCGATTAATTCGCTATTGTAACGTTCATTGTAACATTGAGGTACTGACTGTACTGAGGGTAACAACTTCAGATCCAGCTGGTGCACGGCACCTGGAGTCAAGTGGAAGGCCCTCTGTTTACGACCAGGACAGATCTCCTCTGATCTCTGTCGTGTCTTTGGTGCCTTGGTGAGACCACACCTTGAGTATTGTGTACAGTTTTGGTTGCCTTATCTGAGGAAGGATGTTCTTGCCATGGAGGGAGTGCAGCGAAGATTCACCAGACTGATACCTGGGATGGCAGGAATGACGTATGAGGAGAGATTGGGTCGATTGGGCTTATACTCGCTGGAGTTTAGAAGAATGAGAGGGGATCTCATTGAAACTTATACAATTCTAACAGGACTAGACAGACTGGATGCGGGAAGGATGTTCCCGATGGCGGGGGAGTCCAGAACCAGGGGTCACAGTCTAAGGATAAGGGGTAAGCCATTTAGGACAGAGATGAGGAGGAAGTTCAGGCCAATTCATTAAATATATTCAAGAAGGAGTTAGATATATTTCTTAAGGCTAAAGGGATCAAGGGATATGGGGAGAAGGCAGGGACAGGGTACTGAGTTTGGATGATCAGCCATGATCTCATTAAAAGGCAGAGCAGGCTCGAGGGGCCAAATGGCCTACCCCTGCTCCTATCTTCTATGTTCCTATGTGTCATTGTAACCCGAAATGCCTGTGTCCATTCACGTGTGCCTTTTAGCTGCTGCTCCTGCGTGCAGTTCCGGTCACCACATTACAGATGTGATCGCACTAGAGAGGGTGCAAAGGAGATTTACAAGGATGTTGCCAGGACTGGAGAATTTTAGCCATGAGGGAAGATTGGATAGGCTGGGGTTGTTTTCTTTGGAACAGAGGAGACTGAGGGGAAACTTAATTGAGGTGTATAAAATTATGAGGGGCCAAGATAGAGTGGATAGGAAGGACTTATTTCCCTTAGCAGAGTGGTCAATAACCAGGGGGCATAGATTTAAAGTAATTGATAGTAGGATTAGAGGGCAGTTCAGAATTTCTTTCACCCAGAGGGTGGTCGGGGTCTGGAACTCACTGCCTGAAAGGGTGGTAGAGGCAGAAACCCTCATCACATTTAAAAGGTACTGGGATAAGCACTTGAGGTGCCGCAACCTACAAGGCTACAGACCAAGAGCTGGAAAGTGGGATTAGGCTGGATAGCTCATTTTTACCCATTGTAGACACGATGGGCCAAATGGCCTCCTTCTGTGCCGTAAATTTCTATGGGGGAAAAATTGGGTTGCTTTGCGTCTCCCGTTAGCACCCCTCGGGGGCGCTAACGGGGCGCAAAGCACCAAGTGCCCGGGCGCGGCGCCTCTAACGTTTCCCACGAAATTCAGCGGGAGGTTAGCGCCGGCTGTAGCCGGTAGCGCCCCGCGGCACTGCACCTCTGGCGATGACGTCATCGCCGTGCGCGGCGCCCCGCTCACGCCACGGCTGCAAACTTGGCCTGCGCCCCTTGACCTGTCGCCGGACGCCGGTGCAAATTAAAGGACAGGTGCAGGGCGGCCATTTTTTTTGGGCCACCTGCCAGCACCTGCCTCCTCTGGCCTCCCGCGGGGGAGTCAGTCGCGATCGCTCGGCCCGGCACTCCTCGAGTGCCGGGCTGTTTTCCTCTTTTATTGGGTCAGCAGGGCCCCGGTGTGCGCTGCACTAGGCCCCTCCCCTTTAATCAGGGGAGGGGGGCCTGTAGTACCGCGGCGCTACATGTCGACGTGCGTGACGCAGTTGCACGTAAACATAGAAACATAGAAGATAGGAGCAGGAGTTGGCCATTCGGCCCCTCGAGCCTGCTCCGCCATTTAATGAGATCATGGCTGATCATCCAAATTCAGTACCCTGTCCCTGCTTTCTCCCCATATCCCTTGATCCCTTTAACCTTAAGAAATATATCTAACTCCTTCAATATATTTAATGAATTGGCCTCCACTGCCCTGTGTGGTGGAGAATTCCACAGGTTCACCACTCTCTGGGTGAAGAAATTCCTCCTCATCTCTGTCCTAAATGGCTTACCACTTATCCTTAGAGTGTGACCCCTGGTTCTGGACTTCCCGACCATCGGGAACATCCTTCCTGCATCTAGTCTGTCTAGTCCTGTTAGAATTTTATAAGTTTCAATAAGATCCCCTCTCATTCTTCTAAACTCTAGCGAATATAAGCCCAATCGACCCAAGCCGATTCTAACTCTGCGATATTCAATGGGAGCGCCCCAAGAGGGAGGGGGAGCGCTTCCAGTAGCGCCCCAAGGGGGGGGGGGCCCTGCTGACCCAGTAAAAGAGTAAAAGAGCCCGGCACTCAAGAGGAGTGCCGGACTGAGCGATCGCGACTGACCCCCCCGCGGGAGGCTAGAGGAGGCAGGTGCTGGCAGGCGGCCCCCAAAAAATGGCCGCCCTGCACCTGCACTTTAATTTGCACCGGCGTCCGGCGACAGGTCAAGGGGCACGGGCCAAGTTTGCGGCCGGGGCGCGAGCGGGGTGCCGCGCACGGCGATGACATCATCGCCGGAGGTACAGTGCCGCGGGGCTCTATCGGCTACAGCCGCCGCTAACCTCCCGCTGAATTTCACGGGAGGCGTTAGAGGCGCCGCGCCCGGGCACTTGGTGCTTTGCGTCCCATTAGAGCCCCCTCGGGGTGCTAATGGGAGGCGCAAAGCAGACCAATTTTTCCTCCATAGAAATTTATGGCACAGAAGGAGGCCATTTGGCCCATCGTGTCTACAATGGGTGAAAATGAGTGGTGAACCTGTGGAATTCTCTGCGCTCCCCCTCCCTCTTGGGCCGCTCCCGCCTCCTGCTTGGGGCGCTACCATTCAATTTCGGGTGCAGGGGCGCTAACTTTTTCAGGGCGGTAGTTTTAGCGCCCCGGCGAAGTTAGCGCCCCAAAGTGGGTGCATCCCAATTTTCCCCCCTATGATTCTATTATTCATTACTTCCATCTCCAGTTTGTTTCCCCCTCGTCCCTTTCTTTCCTGTCTCCTCCCCTTCCTGTTGCCCAGTTATGCCACCTTTTATTTCTTCCCTTTCGAATACTTTGCCCCCTCCTACCCCCAACTCCGATATCTCAATCCATCACTACTCCACTGCCTTCCTAATGTCCTGCCACCATTCCAGCCTGGAATCCCCCTTAAATAAGCCCTCAGCTACCCTCTATGCCCCTCTTGGCATTCTCTGAAGGGCCTATCAAGGTTTCCGTCGCCACCTCCTTACCAGCGGCAACCTCAATTGCCTCATCCTCCTGTCTCGCTGACCCTCCAGCCCAGCCTGCCCACTGGGGGTTGGCCTCACCAATCTCCTCCCTGTCCTGCTCAGCCCACCCACCTCTACTCCACTGTCGGAGGGGCAGTCTTTCAGATGAGATGTTAAACCAAGGCCCCGTCTGCCCTCTCAGGTGGAAGTAAAAGATCCCATGGTACTATTTCTCCCCGGTGCCCTGGGCCAATATTTATCCCTCAACCAACATCACTGAAAACAGATGATCTGGTGATGATCACATTGCTGTTTGTGGGAGCTTGCTGTGCGCAAATATGCTGTCGCGTTTCCTACGTTACAACAGTGACTCCACTCCAAAAGTATTCAATTGGCTGTAAAGCACTTTGGGATGTCCTGAGGTTGTGAAAGGCGCTGCATAAATGCAAGTCTTTCTTTTCTTTCAAAAGAGTCAAGCCCAGGCCCTTTGAGACTCAAGCAGGCAGGCGGCCAAAGTGAATGGAGCGGGGAGAAAGAGCACGAGGCCAGAAAGGTGACCACAAAATACTGAATCTCACAGCTGATTAGTCGCTGTCAAGCACTCCCAGTTAGCTGCAACCAATCAGAAGAAGACCCCAGTGGCCAATCAGAGCTCAGATTTAGTTTCTTCCGCATTCCCTATTTGATTTCTTGGTGACTCTCTTATATTGATAGTTCTATATTATATTGTATTGAAACTTGTAGGGAGAGAAATTCGGTATCGCCCCGTTTGGGACGCAATTATCGGCTGGGCGCCCGGTGCTAATTATCGCCACCGACCGCAAACTTGGCTTCTATCGCCCCTGGGGGTGATTGGAGTGCTAAATCAAGGCGGTGGTGGCCCTCTGGAAGCTGGAGACAGTCAGAAATGGTACCAGTAAACGTAACCCCTCCTGATGCTCCAGAAGCATTTGGATTTCGCCATCAAGACACAGATTTATAGATCATTAGAATAAATAAACATCGTTTATTATTATGAGGAGAAATTTATTTACGCAGCGAGTTGTTGTGATCTGGAACGTGTGGCCTGAAAAGGGTGGTGGAAGCAGATTCAATAGTAACTTTCAAAAGGGAATTGGATAAATACTGCAAAAGGAAAAAAGTTGCAGGGCTATGGGGAAAGAGCGGGGCGGTGGCGGGGGCGGGGGGGGAGATGCGTTGGGAAGGAGTGGAACTAATTGGTTAACACTATCAGAGAGCCATCATGTCTGTACCAGTTCTCTGAAAGGCCTCCTTTTGAAGTGCCTTGGGGCGTTTTGCTATGTAAAAGACACTATATAAGTACAAAATAACAACAGAAAATGCTGGAAAAACTCAGCAGGCCAGGCAACATCCGTGGAGAAAAATTAAAAATCGACGTTTCGGGTTGAAACCCTTTTTCAAAACTGGAAAGGAAATAAAATAGATCGAAGGCAGGGCTGCGATAGAACAAAAGAGAAGTAAAGAGACATTAAGAGGTATTAAGAGGAACAGCACCTCATCTTCCGATTAGGCACTTTGCAGCCTTCCGGACTCAATATCGAGTTCAACAATTTCAGATCACAACCTCGGCTCCTATTACATTTTTACTTATATATATTTTTTTCCACCCCTTTGTTTTGGGTCTTCCCTTCCCCCCCACTTTCCTTTTTTCTCTCTCTCCCACATGGCAGCTGTTTCTCATCCTGCCAGTACACTTCACAACTAATCTGAGCCGTCTTTGTCTCTTCTGTCCTATTACCATCTCGTCTGGTTTTGAATAACTCTTAATGTCTCTTTACTTCTCTTTTGTTCTATCGCAGCCCTGCCTTCGATCTATTTTATTTCCTTTCCACTTTTGAAAAAGGGTTTCAACCCGAAACGTCGACTTTTAATTTCTCTCCACGGATGTTGCCTGGCCTGCTGAGTTTTTCCAGCATTTTCTGTTGTTATTTCGGATTTCCAGCATCTGCAGTATTTTGCTATCGTACTATATAAGTACAAGTTGTTAATGTTGTTGTCTGGTTCTATGATGCGACAAGATGCTTCTAAAATTCAGAACAATACTGACATTGACGTCCCTTCTTTCTCTGTTCTTTATTAGTTCTGCTCCAAGTTTTGTATATTGCATTAAATGCTAATGATATTATCACGAGTCCTGTTTTGTTTGTGGTGTGGAGACGAAACAGCGTCACGCAGCTGAGTTAGTCATTAGCACAAATACTTACCATTTGCCCAAGGGTGAGTGAATATTCACTGTGTTTGTTTGCTTAGCTCCCAATGTTACTCGGGTTCTTTATATTTGTTCCCTCGTTGAAGTCATCTGTATCCAACATGCAAACAAAAGCACGCACACGAGCCTTGTGTACTGAGCCATGCACCCTCGAAATTCTTGTGTTCAATCATTGCCTGTGCTAACTTAAGGTCATCTCAGTTGGGATGGCAGCAGGAACAACAAAAACTTATCATTCTATAGCACCTTTAACGTAGCAAAAACGACCCAAGGTGCATCACAGGAGCGTTATCGGGCAAAAAACTTTTGACACCGAGTAACATAAGACGATATTAGGTCAGGCGGCCAAAAGCTTGGTCAAAAAGGTCAGTTTTAAGGAGCATCTTAAAAGAGAAGAAAGAGGTGGATAGGCGGAGAGGTTTAAGGGAGGGAATTCCAGAGCTTAGGGCCCAGGCAGCTGAAGGTACGGCCGCCAATGCTGGAGTGATGATAATCGGGGCTGTGCATGAGGACAGAATTGGAGGAGCGTAGAGCTCTCAGAGGGTTGTAAGGCTGGAGGAGATTAGAGATAGGGAGGGGCGAGGCCATGGAAGGATTTGAAAATAAGGCTGAGACTTTAAAAAGCGCGACATTGCCGAACCTGTAGTGTATGTACCTTTAAGAGAGAACTACTTTTACAGCTCCTGTATACTGTAGTACCGGCTGTGACCACACCTGTATATAAGCCTTGAGCATGCCTCTGTACCCCCAGTCTTGAGACTACCCTACTCCAGTAAACACCTGTTGATTGTTAAGTTACAGCATCCGTGTAGTTATTTGAAAACATCATACTCTCAGAATCACGGATCTAACAGTGGCGACGAGTGTCGATTCGAATCTACCTGCAACTCTGCATTTCCCTTCAAGGATTCGCTCCGGGAGGGCGGTGGAAGAAAGTCGAGGCCAGAAGCACGGGCGTCGACCACGAGCAACCGTCCAGTCGTCCGGCAGAGAGTGAACATCGCAGGGGAGGCTGTTGAGAGCCGGGCTTGGTTCCCCAGCCACGACGATCCAGCAACAGACTGACAACAGGTACAGCGCAGACCCTTCCCGGACAGCGGCGGCTGGAGCCGACCGACGGCAGAGAAAAAGTCGAGCAGCGTCGACGGGGTAAGAGAGAGGGCGAAGCGCACAGGGCGCAGCCGGGGGTTGAAAACCGAGCGGCGTCGAGGAAAAACAAAACAGAGAGAGAGAGGGTAAAGCAGCAGCCGGGTTCAGGACCGAGCGACGGAAAACGGGAAAGGTGCACAGAAAAGAAAAAAACGTGCAGAGCACAGCCAGGGCTCAAGGGCTGAACAGTGTCCGCGGGGAGAAGAAGGGAGAGCGCGGGAGACGCCATTGAGCCACAGAGAAGAAGGAAGAGCGCGGGAGACGCCATTTTCAGAAGCCGCAGCAGAGAAGAAGGGCGAGCGCGGGAAGAAAGGAAAGCGCAGGAGACGCCATTTTGTGCCAGCAGAGAAGAAGGGAGAGCGCGGGAGATGCCATTTTTGACAGTTAAATCACACCCAGGGATGCTGAAGAGTGGCAGTATCTCTACGTTCGACAATGAAGTCGAAGATTGGGCGACATATGTGGAACGTATTGAGGTGTACTGCAGGGTGAATGAAGTGCCAGATGCTAGGAAAGCACTGGTTTTGTTAAATTCCATGGGTGCAAAAACTTATGGCTTACTGCGAAGTCTAATAACCCCAGAGAAGCCTGTGAATAAGAATTTCGAAAGCATATTGAAATCCTAAAGGACCACTTAAAGCCCACACCGCTGCTGATAGCAGAAAGATTTAAGTTCCACAAAAGGAACCAGCATAAAGATGAAAGTAATGCTGAGTGCTTAACGGAACTGCGCAAGCTATCGAAACACTGCCAGTTTGGAGTGGGACTAGCAGATACGTTAAGGGACAAGTTTGTGGGTGGGCTTCAAAGTGAAGGAACCCAGAAACGGCTTCTATCAGAAAAGGATCTTACACTGGACAAGGCTTTCAGCGTGGCAGTATCACACGAAGTAGCCGCAAGGGGCGCTGCAGAGATACAACGGAGACCACAAGAATATGGCACCAATGAAATGTCATATGGAACAGGGAAGTGTTATCGCTGCGGCAGAACAGCACACGACCAGAAGGATTGTTGGTTCAAGGACCAAGTGTGCAGACAGTGTGGAAAAGCAGGACACATAGCAAGAGTCTGCAGGTCAGGGAAGAAAACCAACAGCAAGAAATCTCCACAGGAGAAGTACAAAAAGGTACATAAGGTGATGGACAGTAGTTCAGATGAACAGAAAAGTGATACAGACTCCGGAAGCAAGGAGCTGGGTTGTCTGAAACTACATAAGGTAACCAAAATGGAGGATCACCAGACTATCTGGGTCACACTCAAGATAGACGGAGTCCAAGTGAAAATGGAATTGGACACAGGGTCAGCGCTAACAGTCATATGTCAAAGAGACTACAAGCGGCTATTTTCACGCATACCCTTGAAAGCTACAGAGATTGTCTTGAAGACGTACACGGGGCAAAAAGTCTACCCCAAAGGAAAAATAAGGGTGAAAGTGATATACAAAGGCCAGGAAATATCTAAAATGGACCTATATGTATTGCCAGATGGAGGACCACCACTACTAGGACGTGAATGGATCCGGAAGATACAATTAGATTGGCATTCCATACAGGCACTGAAGGTTGAGGCCAAAAAGGATGACGACATCACACCTGGACGACTGTCAAAAATGCTAACTGACGCAAAAGAAGTGTTCCAGGAGGGACTCGGAACACTAAAAGGCATAACAGCAATGATTAAAATAGAGGAAAATGCAAGCCCAAAGTTTCTTAAGGCCAGACGAGTGCCTTATGTGATCAGACCAGCCGTCAAAGCAGAGCTGGAAGGGTTGGAACATTCAGGAGTACTGTCCAAAGTAGACTGGAGCGAGTGGGCTACACACATCGCTCCTGTAATGAAGAGGTCATTGAGTAATACGCCTGGGGAACCAAAGAAGGTCCACATCTGTGGGGATTTTAAGGTGACAGTGAACCCAGTCCTTCACACGGTACAATATCCGCTTCCACGAATTGAGGATATTTTCGCCTCACTATCTGGAGGTAAACGCTTCACCAAAATTGATCTAGCCTAGGCGTACTTGCAAATGGAGGTAGAAGAAGCTTTGAAACAATACCTCACGATCAACACTCATAAAGGTCTCTACCAATACAACCGGCTGGTGTTCGGGGTAGCATCGGCTCCGGCTATTTGGCAAAGGGCGATGGATCAAGTCCTGCAAGGGATTCCAGGGACCCAGTGTTATTTGGACGACATCCTGGTCATGGGCAAAAATGACAGTGATCACCTCGCCAACCTGGAGAAGGTGCTCACTAGATTAAAGGAATATGGGCTACGAGCTAATCGCCACAAGTGCGAGTTTTTCCAGAAGCAGATCTCGTATTATGGGCACGTTATCGATGAAGAGGGGTTACATAAGTCCCCTGAAAAGATTGAGGCAGTAGTCAAGGCTCCAGCACCGGAAAATGTGTCACAACTGAGGTCGTTCCTCGGGCTGGTAAACTACTACCATAAGTTCTTACCAAATTTGTCTACGGTATTACACCCACAGAACACCCTACTGCAAACAGGGGTACCATGGAAGTGGAATGACGAACGTAAACGAGCTTTTCAGAAGTGCAAAGAATTGATCACATCAAAAGAGGTGTTGGCCCATTTCAACCCAGCACTACCAATTCGTTTGGCATGTGATGCGTCACCCTATGGTATTGGAGCGGTGCCGTCGCACAAGTTCCCAGACGGCTTGGAGAGGCCAGTAGCCTTTGCGTCTCGGTCACTAACCTTAGCCGAGCGCAACTACGCCCAGATTGACAGGGAGGCCCTCAGCCTAGTATGGGGAGTAAAAAAATTCAACCACTATCTGCATGGGCAGAGGTTCACCTTGCTGACTGACCACCAACCACTTGTCTCCATCTTTAATCCAAAGAAGGGCGTTCCGGTGATGACTGCACAACGGTTACAAAGATGGTCCCTTTTTCTAGGGGCGAACCAATATGAAATAGAATACAAAGGCACGAAACAGCATGGAAACGCTGATGGGCTATCACGCCTGCCACTGCCTACTGTGGAGGAAGCACCAGCAGTGGACCCTATCGAGATATTTTATTCGTCAATAATTGAACGATTGCCAGTAACTAACGCGGATATAGGGAAGGAGACCCGCAATGATCTGACACTGTCTCGGGTATATGATTTGACGGTGAGGAGATGGCCAACACATGGCGACTCACTGTTGCCAGCATTCTCATCCAGAAGAGAACAGCTGTCAGTATGCCAGGGGACAGTGATGTGTGGATCCCAAGTGGTGATTCCACCCAAGTTAAGGGAGAGAGTGCTAAATGAGCTTCATGAAGGTCATCTGGGAGGGGTGAAAATGAAAAGCCTTGCTAGGGCTTAAGTGTGGTGGCCGGGGATCGATCAACAAATCGAGGACCTAACCAAGAGCTGCTCAGGATGCCAGAAGGTCCAAAATGCACCACCACATGCCCCTCTACACCCATGGGAGTGGCCCTCCTCTCCATGGCAATGGGTGCATATTGATTTTGCTGGTCCATTCATGGACTCAATGTTCTTAATAGCAGTGGATGCTCACTCGAAATGGCCTGAGGTGATAAAAATGTCATCAACCACTACAGAGAAAACGATTGCAGTCCTACGGACCATATTTGCCAGGAACGGCTTGCCAGAGCAGATTTGCTCTGGTAATGGACCACAGTTTGTGTCCGAAGAGTTTCGGAAATTTATGAGAAGGAATGGGGTAAGGCATTACACATCCGCCCCGTATCATCCAGCCACAAATGGATTGGCTGAGAGGTTCGTACAAACCTTTAAAAAGGCGATAAAGGCCATGTGCGACGATGAAATTCCACTACAGCATAAGGTGGACAATTTCCTATTAGCCTACAGAAATGCGACACATGCAGTTACTGTGGTGAAATAAGTCTTATAAGTATATACCTTATTCTACCTGTGTATAGTTTCCTATTGTAATCTATTGTAACCCTGCTCTTTTCTTGGTTGGCCAGGAATGCTGATGTACTGTATACCACTCTGCTGTGCCATTGATTGTCCTGATCTGTTACTTCGCCCCTGGCTCCGCCTCCTAGTTCACTTCTGAGAAGCTGGTCAGAAGGCTAACATGTGTGTTCTGTTCTGTCCAGTTCTAAGCTATTAAAAGCCAACTGTTTGAGTTATAACTTCCAGTCTCTGTAGCTATTTAAGGTATATCAGTTACCAACCAGGCCCCGGCCATGATATTCTTTAACCGAAGGTTGAGATCTCGGATTTGCCCAGACCAAATGTGCGAAGAAATGTTGAGGATAAACAATTCCAGCACATCAATGAGAAGCCGACAAGGAACTTCAATGTAGGACAACCAGTCTTGGCCCGTGACTAACGAACAGAGAAATGGCAACCCGGAACGATATGCACAAGGCAGGGGCCATTAATGTACACAGTGGATGTCGGGGAGAACATTGTGAGACGCCACGTTGATCAGATCTTAGCGTCACAGGAATGAGTCAACCCCATGTCTCGGGTACCTGGGGATGAACCCGACATACAGGTAGCATCTACCTCAGAACCAGTAGCAGTGGAAACTAATGAACTAACCGACGAAAAGGGGCCAGAATCGCCTCCGCACCAAGAACAAGAACCTCAGGAAAGGAGCTATCCAGAAAGGATCAGGAAGCCGCCCCAAAGACTGAATCTATAAATGGACTATTTTTGTTTAATGTGCATGTTAAAGTGTTAATTGTTATTTGAATATTATGGGTACTGCTAATCTAAAAGGGGAGGAATTGTAGTGTATGTACCTTTAAGAGAGAACTACTTTTACAGCTCCTGTATACTGTAGTACCGGCTGTGACCACACCTGTATATAAGCCTTGAGCATGCCTCTTTACCCCCAGTCTTGAGACTACCCTACTCCAGTAAACACCTGTTGATTGTTAAGTTACAGCATCCGTGTAGTTATTTGAAAACATCATACTCTCAGAATCACGGATCTAACAGAACCGAGCCAATGTAGGTCAGTGAGCACAGGGGTGAAAGGGACAAGGTGCGAGTTAAGATATGGGCAGTAGCCTGGGGTGATTTTAGCTGCTCACCCACCCACTGCCGAACAAGTAGAGATGTAATCGCACTACAAGAATTTTGTCAGAACAGGGAAAGACCATTCGGCTGAAATAATTCTATCCCTTTTTTCATAAAGCAGTCCCATCTAAAGAAAGAAAGTCTTGCATTTATATAGCGCCTTTCACGACCTCAGGACGTCCCAAAGCGCTTTACAGCTAATGAAGTACTTTCTTGAAGTGTAGTCACTGCTGTAATGTGGGGAAACGCGGCAGCCAATTCGCACACAGCAAGCTCCCACAAACAGCAATGTGAAAATGACCAGATCATCTGTTTTCGGGATGTTGATTGAGGGATAATTATTGGCCAGGACACCGGGGCTAACTCCCCTGCTCTTCTTCACAATAGTGCAATGGGATCTTTTACGTCCACCTGAGAGAGCAGACGGGATGTGAGGGTGCCAGTCGGTTCCTTTTGTAACCTCTAGATGGCACCTTCACTTGTTTGTTTCTCTGTTAATTGTTCCTAGCCTTCCTCTTTGTGTAAAACCCAAAATACATTAAACAAATAAACTGTAACTAAAAGTCTAATAAACCTTTAAATAAAACTTAACAAATCAAATTAAAATTTGGTCGTTTAAATCGATTATGCACTCCAGTCCCCGTGGCGCCCACCGGTCACGAAAGAGCTCGAGCTCGCCGGCGGACACCGCGTGCTCCATCTCCAGGGCCACCCGGGCGCGAACATGGCCACGGAAGAGAGGGAGGCAATCCGGCCGGACGACCCCCTCGACCGCCCGCTGCCTGGACCAATTAATGGCTTTCTTGGCCAGGCCCAGGAGCAGACCCACGAGGAGGTCCTCCAACCTGCCCGCTCCCCTCTGCACCGGGTGACCGTAGATCAAGAGCGTGGGACTGAAGTGCAACCAAAACTTGAGGAGCAGCCCCTTCAAATAATGGAAGAGGGGCTGCAACCTCCCACACTCAACATAAACATGGAACACGGACTCCTCCAGACCGCAGAACAAACAGGCGGTCTGGGAGTCCGTGAACCTACTTAAGAGCCTATTGCACGGGACTGCCCTGTGCAACACCCTCCAGGGCAAGTCCCCAATAGAACAAGGGAGGACTCCCGCATAGAGAGCCCCCCATTGGGGACCTCTGCCTCCGTCGGAAGGTAAAACGGCACGCCACGGCGTGTCCGGACGGCAGGCGAAGATGGCAAAGTGGAAGGTGTGCAGGAGCAGCCCGTACAGGAAACCCCTCCATGCGGAATGAAAAGGCACGGAGGGCATCTCCTCGAGATGGCTCAAGTTGTGAGGCGCCAATCCCCGAGGGGAGTTTTGGGGCAGGGCGCCGATAAGGAATTCCGTCCGAACGGGGGAAAGCTCGGACGGGATCGCCCCACGCGCTTGAGCCGCCTCGATACACCTCGTGGCACCGGGGGGCAGCGTCACTTTCACCGCCTCGATGGCATCGACCGCGAGCCGGACGTTGTCCCAAGACATGCGCCGCGCCAACTCCTCCGGCGCCATCCAGCCCGCTCCTCCGCCATCGAGTAGGTCCCCGACTCTAGTCACCCTGCCAGGCACAGCTCTCCGTTCTGCCAGCCACCCGAACTCACGGACGTGGAGGTGCGGATTCCTGAACAGCGGCTCTCGAAGGACAGCCGCCATTCCTGACGGGGGAGAGCTCCGCCTGGAGGCGACGTAGTTCCAAACCCATAGCAGTTCCTGGTAGAAGACAGGCAGCTCCCGCAGGCTGGCACGCCTGCCGCCCACTTCCAAAAACAGGAGCTGCATGTCGTAATTGAGGCCGTGCAGCTGGCGGAAGAAATACGTCGCCAGCGCACACCATCTCGGAGGATCCTCAACGTACAGGTATCTCTGCAGCATCTGAAGACGGAAAGTCGCAGCCTGGGTGCGAAGGCACACCAGCGCCTGACCGCCCTCCCTAAGCGGGAGACACAGAACCGCGGCAGAGACCCAGTGCATCCTGTTGTTCCAGAAGAAGTCGACGAGCTTCTTCTGTATCTTGGCGACAAACGCAGGGGGAGGGATCAGAGTAACCAACCGGTACCACAACATGGCGGCCATCAGTTGGTTTATGACCAACGCCCGACCCCTGTAGGACAACGCTCGGAGCAATCCTGTCCAGCGTCCTAAGCGAGCGGTGACTTTGGCCTCCAACTCGTGCCAGTTCGCCGGCCAGGCGTCCTCGGCTGGGCTGATGTAGACTCCCAAGTAGAGGAGGTGCGTTGTGCTCCAGGCGAAGGGCCTGAACTCCTCCGGCAGGGAGTCCACCCGCCACTGACCCACCAGGAGTCCAGAACATTTCCCCCAGTTGATCCTGGCGGAGGATGCGTCCGAGTAAATCTGCTGGCATTCCCGCATCCTCTGCAAGTCAACGGGATCCGTGACCATGAGGAGCACGTCATCGGCGTAAGCCGAGAGGACCACCTCCACGCCCGGCCCTCGCAGAGCCAGTCCCGCCACCCTCTTCCGCAAGAGGCGCAGGAAAGGCTCTACGCAAATGGCATATAACTGGCCGGACATGGGGCATCCCTGACGCACCCCCCTCCCGAAGCGAAGGGGCGCCGTCAAGGACCCGTTAACTTTAATCAGACACTCCGCGGCAGCGTACAGAAGTCGGATCCGGGCGACAAAATGCGTCCTGAACCCGAATGCGCGCAGAGTCCGAAAAGATACTCGTGATCCACCCTGTCGAACGCCTTCTCCTGATCCAGGGAAAGGAAGGCGACCGACAGACCAGCCCTCTGGGAATGGTGGACCAGGTTCCGGACCAGATGGATGTTATCATGGATAGACCGGCCCGGGACCGTGTAGGACTGGTCGGGGTGGATCATGTGGGCCAGCACGGCGCCAAGGCGGGCAGACATGGCCCTGGCAAAGATTTTGTAATCCGTGCTGAGGAGGGAGACCGGGCGCCAGTTCTTAAGGAGGCGGAGATCACCCCTCTTAGGCAGCAGGACAATCACCGCCCTGCGCCAAGAGAGGGGCATCTCCCCGGTCGCCAAACATTCCCCCAGGACCCGCGCGTAGTCGCCTCCCAGGACGTCCCAGAACGCCCTGTGGAACTCCACGGTCAGCCCGTCCAGCCCCGGGGACTTCCCCCTCGAGAGCTGGCGGAGGGCGCCGGTCAGCTCCTCCAGACTCAGAGGAGCGTCCAATTTTTCGGCGCCCTCCAGGACGACCTTCGGCAGGTCCTCCCACAAAACTCTGCGCGCATCCTCGCTGGACGGATCCGGAGAGAACAGAGCCCCGTAATAGGCGCGGGTCTCCGCGCGGATTCCCTCCGGATCCGAGACCGGAGATCCGTCGTCGGCCAGCAGCTCCAAGAGCTGCTTACGGACCCCCCGTCTTTTTTCCAGCGAGTAGAAGAAGGGGGAGCCGCGGTCCAGGTCCCGCAGGAACTGGATCCGCGACCTCACGTACGCGCCTCGGGACCCGACGAGCCGCAGGTCCTTCAGCGCGCCCTTCTTCTCTTCGTACGCCAGCCGCAGGGCCGGGTCCTCGGCGACTTGACCGAGACGGGACTCCAGGTCGAGCACCTCCTTCTCCAACTGCCCGACCCGGGCCTCCCGCCTCTTGGTCGACCCCTTCGCGTACTCCTGACAGAAGAGACGGATGTGAGCCTTGCCCACATCCCACCATAGCCTCAAGGAGGGGAAGCCCCCCTGCTTCCTTCTCCAGCCGGCCCAGAACCGACCGAACGAATCCCGGAACCGCGCGTCCTCCAGCAGCAGGTTGTTAAAGTGCCAGTACGCGGACCCCCCCCGGCGCGCGGCGGCACGAGCTCCGCCCACACCAGGTGGTGGTCCGTGCACGGCACCGGCCGCACGGAAGCCGTCGGAACGCAGGAGACGTACGCTCGGGAAATGTAGAGGCGGTCGATCCTGGACGCTCCTCCCCCAGACCTCACAAAGGTGAAGGCGCTGGAGTCGGGATGGAGATTACGCCAGACGTCCACCAAGTCGAGGGACCCGACCAGGTCCCTCAACTTCCCCACCGACGCCGGGCTCGGCTGGGTACCCGTGCGGTCCCTCGCCTCGAGGGTACAATTAAAATCCCCCCCGAGGACGACGCATCGCCCGCGTCGATGGAGCCCAAAAGAGTGGACACTTCTTCAAAGAAGCGCGCTTGCTGCGCACCGGCCCCGGGGGCGTACACGTTCACTAGATGGAACGGCACGCCCCCCAGGCGAACGGTGACCTGGAGCAAGCGGCCCGGCACGAGCTCCTTGACCCCCAAGATCTCCGGCTGAAAATGCGGGGCCAACAAGATAGCCACCCCACTGGAAACACTGGAGAGGTGACTCATGTTGACCCCTCCTTGCCACTCCAGGAGCCACGTGGCCTCGTCTCCCGGAACGGTGTGGGTTTCTTGCAGGAAGCACACCGCATACTTCCCGTCCCGAAGGACCGAAAAGTTTTCAAATCTGCGACTAGCTCCCCTGCTGCCGTTGACGTTGAGGCTGGCTATGGTTATCTTCATTTCAGAAGCACAACCAACCCCTACTTAAACCTAACGGGGGAAGGGAGGGCGGCCGCTAGCCAACCGCCACTCCCTTAGCAGCCCGGTGAGGAATGCCCGGAACCGACACAGCCCGGACGGGCTCACGCCCGCGTCCGCACCCATGGTCTTGTAGGCGACGCGGGCCGACCCGATGAGCAGCGCCAGCCCCGACCATCTGTCGAGGGCCTGCTGGGTCCTGCGGCGACCCTGGCTCGTGGCCACAAATTCCCGGAGCTCCCTGATGGGAATAAGAACGAGGGGGGTCCCGGCGAGGGGCGCGAGGTCATCCATCGCCTCGTCGGCGATGGACTCTAAGTCTTCCTCCGCCCCCACCACCGAGTCCCCGTCCTCCTCCGGGGGGTCGCCACCGGCGGCCGAACCGTCCGCCACGCAGTGCGCGTCGGGCGGCCCGGCCGCGACAGCCGGCCCCGCCTCCGCCCCGATCCCACCCCCAGGATCGGTAGCGGAGGATTCCCACCCGGGCTCCTTTAGGGGGGCCGGGCCAGAAGGCGGCGGCGGGCCGGAGACCCCCTCCGCCCCAGGCACCGGAACGACCGGAGAGACCGGAGAGACGGGAGAACACGTGTACCCGATCATCTCCAAGTCGCCCGGCGCCGGAGACACAGACGGAGGGTCCCCCTCCGCCACGCCACCGGCCTCCGACCCAGCAGATGGGGTAATTTTCCCGCAAACCTCGACGAAGTCGAGCAGCACCTGGGAAAGGTCCGGGCCGCTCTGGGCGAGCTCATCATCAGAGGACTCGCCCGGCCCGGTCCCCTGGCCGCCCGACCCGTCGAGGGGCAAAGCCACCAGCAGTGGATCCGTTCCCGCCGTGGGTTGTTCCGCGACCCCCCCCACGGGCAGGGTCTCGTCCCCATCCCCGGGAGGCACGAGCTGGGCAGACGCTTCTGCCTCAGCCTCCTCAGGGACAGGCGACCCCTGCCGTTCGCCCGTAATGGTGTTAGCGGTGGGGTGGGGCGCAGCGCCCGCGGCGGGCGACGACTCCCCCTGACCGGAGGGACCTTCCTCCTCCCGGTCCTCCTCCTCATCCAGGGGGTCGCGCCTTCTTTTATGCGCGGAGGGGTAAAGGGAGGCCTCCATTTCTTCAGGGGCCTCCCCTGCTCCTTCTGGAGGAGCGAGTTCTTTGGGTCCCCCGGGCCCGAGCCCGGCCGCAGGTTCTGGCATTACCGCCTCGGCGGTCGCGGCCACAGGCTCGGCCACGAGGGCCCCCCCCCTCCGCACTCCGCGATTAGCGCGGCGACGCTCTCCGGCGTCAGGGGCTCCATATTGTGGGGGACGCCCTCCGCGGGGGGACCCACCACACGGTTTCGCGTCTTGTCCCGTGCCTTCTTTCGGACCGGACCTCCCTCCTCCCCCCCGCCGGAGGCCAGGATGGCATCGACCTCCGACGACGACCGCGCCCCGGTAGCGTTGGATCGAGCGGGGGCGCGGCTAGACCCGGAGGGAGGAGCGGCGGCGGCGCCAGCCTTGGTCGCGCCGGATGACTTGGCGGCCTTGGAGGCGGGGCAGTTTTTCCGCACGTGCCCCACCTCCCTACAGGCGTGGCACCGCACGCCGTCCGTGGTCCAAAAGACGCGGTACGGGGTCCCCCCGTGGAGGACCGTGAAAGCCCCGTCCGTCTCCCCCTCCCGCGCCAGCTGGACAAAGGCCTGGCGCCGGAAGGAGAAGACATGGCGAAGGCTGCTTTCCCGGAGCCCGAGCGGGATCGGGGAAATCCCCGACCTCACCTCCCCGAGTTGACGAAGGTGGGGGAGGAGGAGCTCACCGGCGATATAGGGCGGGACGTTCGACAAGACGACCCTCTGCGCGGTGGCCTCCAGCGGGTCCACCGGCAGGAAAGTCCCGCCCACGGTGAGCCCCTGGGCGATGGCCAGGGCCACCGCCCGCTCGGACTCCAGGAAGAAGACAGCCTTGCCGTACATTTTTGAGGCGGCGACTATGGCCGGAGGGCCGACAACCCCGGCCATAGCCTTCACGCACGCCTCAATAGTCATGTCGGGGTGGGTGTAGCTCTTCACCCCGAGCTTCATGGTCATCAGCCGGCACGGCGCCGGGGCGGTGGCAGCAGCGGGAGCAGCCGAGGCTTTGGCCGCCGCCGCCGCATAGGTCATCGCCGGCCCCGTCACCGCCGAAGAAGTACTGGCCATCATGGGGTGGTTCTTAAAAAAAGAGCTACACACACCCCAACTTTGTCACAGGCCTGGAGGTTTTTAATGGCCTCGGAAAAAAAGAGTCCTGAGCAGAGGGAGTGTAAATGTACTGGGCCACCTCTCCCCTTGATGGAATAAATTGGGAGGGGGCCCTTCCTTCCCTCTGCTCAATTGGTAATAATAAATAATAAAAGAGGTGCCTTTTGAGAGGCAGAGAGAGGACAAGGAGAGAGAAAGAGGGGGATGGGAAGGAGGGGGGGGCCGCAAAGGCAGGGTCCCCGCTTAAGGTGTTGGTCGGTGGGTGGGCGTCGGCTGGGTGCACTCCCCCGATGGAATACAAAGTCTTAAGCAGCTCTTCGGGCAGGGGGAGAAGACGTCTTCACCTGGGCAGGCTCAGCCCACACCAGGTCTTCTCGGTGTAGAGGAACAAACTTCACCTGGGCAGGCTCCAGCCAACCCAGGCCAGGCTTTCCGGCCCGTCTTCTTTCCTCCCCCCGCCTAGAATGCAAAGTCTTTAGGGGAATGCACAAAGACACCCACCTGCAGATGTTGAGAGTTGCAGCAGCTCCTCCCCTCCTTCCAAGTTGTAGCTGAGAGGTATTCCTCTCCCCTCTCTCCCTCTCCTGGGCTGGAGGCCAAATTGGGAGGCAGTGATGGAAGGCCTCTTGTAGTTGTAAAGCTGGCCTCCTCCTCTGTCCTCTACTCCTCCCTCTCCAGGCACCTCTGTAGTTGATGTTGGTTGTAGGTAGGTTGCTGGTAGTGGTGGCCTGGGGTCACTCCTTCCTCTCCACTCCCAGGCCAAGGCAACCACCACCTCCTAAGCAGCAGCAGCAGGAACAGCAACAGCACAACCTGCTCCACAGACAGCAAAGTCCAGAATGAGCTTCAACCTTCACTTGTTTGTTTCTCTGTTAATTGTTCCTAGCCTTCTGTGTTAAGTCTTATCAGCCTGTTAGCTGTTCATGGGTTTCACCTGGTTTTCTTGGTATATAAGTTCTGTAGTTTGTTCCCTTGGTGCTCAGTCCTAGCCCTAGCTCTGTGGCTCCTGGCTTTAACTAGTTGGTTGCCACGGTGTTTCTCGAGCTCTGTGTTTAAAATGTATCTAAGTCTGTGTTGTTGTTAGTCTTGATAAGGTGCTGGGCTGGACTAGCGTGTTGCCATGTTGGAGCTTGTCCTGAGCTTTGTATTGATAAGCTGCTTACCCCTGTGGTAGCTTGTCTCGAGTCTTGTCTTGGCAAGCCGCTGCCCTTGAGGTAGCTTGTCTCAAGCTCAGTATGGACAAGTGGCTTTTCCTCATGGAAGCTGTCCTGAGTTCCTATCTTGACTAGCCGTCTTGTAACTTGTCTCTAGTTCTTATGTATATTGCCGTGTTCCTTGTGTGAATCTAGTTATGTGTGGCTTACCCCTGTGGTAGCTTGTCTCGAGTCCTGTCTCGGCAAGCCGGTTGCCCTTGTGGTAGCTTGTCTCAAGCTTAGTGTTGTTTTGTAACTTGTCTCTAGTTCTTATGTATATTGCTGTGTTCCTTGTGTTAATCTAGTTATGTGTGAATCTAGTAAAGTTCAAACAAAGTACTGTATATTTGCCTCTCGCCTCGTTTCTGCGCTTGGGTCCAGAACCTACATAACTCGGAGAGCACGGCCCCGTGTGAACACGGCCCCATGGCTCCCCAACCCCGTCACACGGGGCCTCAGTTTTAACATCTCATTCAAAAAACGGCACCTCTGACAGTGCAGCACTCCCTCAGTACTGCACTGGGAGCGTCAGCCTAGGTTTTTGTGCTCCAGTCTCTGGAGTGGGGAGTTGAACCCACGACCTTTTGAGTCAGAGGCGGGAGTGCTATGATCAGCCTGATTTCTGCTTTCTACCATTGTCTTTCCAATGAAAATCAAACTTGTCCCACGACAGTACATTAAGTGCAGCAGTGTCTGCACTTGACAGCGGAAATTCTTAAGCTGATGAGCAAGCTGTTCCATGACAGTGTCTTGGGTGTCTCAATGTTTGTTTTTTTGCTCTCTCCCTATCCTGAAGGCACTGACTCACGCCGAGACTGACTTCCACGGGTGGCCTTCAATACTTGGCTAAGTGGCCTGATCACATGTGAACCTAAGCAGCAGATTGCTGGCAAGTTAGTTAGCCATTGCAGGATGTGGGAGCAGTGGCAGGGGGTGGGGAAGCATCACAGTCAAATCTGATCACGAATTCAGGAGCAGGAACCTGGCATGATTTTCTGTCCTTCACCGTGTGACAATTGAGACTTACCTTGATCCACCCAACGCTTCCAATTTCAAAATTCCCTTCCTTGTGTTCGCAGCTGCTCGTGGTCTCCTCTCTCCCTATATCTGTTACCTGCTCTAGTCCTGCAATAACCCTTCAATAGCTCTGTGTTCCCCCAACACCAACCTCTTGTGCATCCCCCAATCCCTTCGTGGCTGTGGTTTCAGCCTGGATTTCCTTCCCTAAAACTCTCCACCTCTCCTTCTTCCTTTAAGACCCTTCTAAAACCTCCCTCCTTGACCAAGCTTTAGGTCATCCCCCGCCCTTCCTAATATCTCCCTTGGCTCAGTGCCAATTTTCTCTGATCACGCTCCTGTTTTTTGACGTTAAAGGAGCTGTATAAATACACGTTGCCATTATTTGTTGATGTAGCTCTCCCCAGAGACACAACCATGTATATAGAGGGCAAAGGGCGTCGTGGTGGGGGGTGGTGGGAAGGAGGGTGGGGGGCACGGGGGTGGTTGGGGAGGGGGGCAGGGGGGGGTGGTGGTGGTGGTGGAGGGGCAAATCCAGGATTTGGTGCATAACAACTCAACAACTACAACTTGTATTTATATAGCACCTTTAACGTAGTAAAATGTCCCAGGGCGCTTCACAGGAGTATTATCAAACAAAATTTGACACTGAGCCATGTAAGGGGCAGAGTTGGTCAAAGAGGTAGGTTCTAAGGAGCGTCTTAAAGAAGGGGAGAGAGGCGGAGAGGTTTAGGGAGGGAATTCCAGAGCTTAGGGCCTCGGCAGCTGAAGACAATGGTGGAAAACAGGGCAGAGGGTGACATCACCCATGCAATGCCACCTAACTCTGTGCCTACTAGTTCCCGTACTACCACTTCAGCTGAGATTGGTTAAGTCAGCCTCGGGCCTTCTTGGTCCGTACAGCTCAGCTACTCACTGAGGCATGTTTTATGAGCTGGGAAACTACCGCAAGGCAAGGTAGGGCAGACAACAAAGAACTTCACAGCCCCGTTCGTGTTGAGCAATCCAGACATTAGGCAGGGGATGAAAAAGAAAAGATCCATTTAGCATGACAGAGCAAACTGAAGGCAAATAGTTAATGTGAGTCATGCCTGTCATGATGACTGCATTATTGCTAATGTTAATTCAGCCACCCACAAGAGCATGTCACCAGCTCCTTACAGCTGGTGCCCTCAATGATGCCATAACATTGACTGTTCAACCAAAATGATCGCAACGCATAGATGGGGGAAGCCCTTCAGCCCATCTGACTGATCCATCCCTAGAGCCCTACGATCCCTCATCACAGCAACAAAGAGCCCCTGGAATGACTCCAAGATTTCTGAACTTATCTCCTGCCACTTGTCCCCTTGCCAAGCAATCATGGTTCAACCTGAAATAATAGTTTTGATAGAGGAAATAAGGAGACACTGTTTCCAGTGGCGGAAGGGGTCGGTAACCAGAGGACACACAGATTTAAGGTAATTGTCAAAAGAACCAGAGGCGACATGAGGAAAGAGAAAAATTTACGCAGCGAGTTGTTGTGATCTGGAACGCGCTGCCTGAAAGGGCGGTGGAAGCAGATTCAATAGTAACTTTCAAAAGGGAATTGGATAAATACTTGAAGGGAAAATTTGTAGGAAGGGGGAGTGGGACTAATTGTACAGCTCTTTCAAAGAGCCGACACAGGCACGACGGGCCGAGGGGCCTCCTTCTGTGCTATATGATCCTATGATTCTAGTGCTCAGGATTAATCTTTTCTATTCCACTTGGCATCTTACATATTGTTGTGTCCGTCAGTAGTAAGACACCGACTTCAGGAGAACGGTACAACAGGTGTTTACTCAACGTGGCTCACTCTGGAACTGAACTGTACAGATTACTACTCAGTGCTATATCCAGGTGTGGTCACTGCTGGTACTACACTATACATGAGCTGTAAAAAGTAGTTCCCCCCCTTAAAGGTACATACATTACAATTCCTCCCCTTTTAGATTAACAGTACCATAACACTCATTTAACAATTAAAGATCAAACTAATTACAATTAACACTTTTAACATACAACGTTAGCTGAAAATAGTCTATTTATATATTCAGTCTTTGGGGAGGCTTTCTGATCCTTTTTGGATAGCGCCTTTCCCGAGTGTCTCGCTCTTGGTGCGGAGGCGATTCTGGCACCCTGTCGTCGGTTGGGTCAGCAGCTTCCGATGCTACTGTTTCTGGGGTAGATGCGACCTGTACGTCGGGTTCCTCACCAGGTATGTATGGGCGAGGCATGGGGTTGACTTGTTCCTGTGACTCTAGGATCTGGTCAGCGTGGCGTCTCACGATGTTCACCCCAATGTCCACTGTGTACATTAGTGGGCCCTGCCGTGTGCATATCGTTCCTGGCTGCCATTTTTCTGTTCGGTAGTCGCGGGCCAAGACTGGTTGCCCTACATTGAAGCTCCTTGTTGGCTTCTCATGGATGTGCTGGAATTGCTTACTCTCAACATCTCTTCGTACGTTTGGTCTGAGCAAATCCAGGCGAGATCTTAACCTTCGGTTAAAGAACATCATGGCCGGGGCCTGGTTGGTGACTGCATATGTCGCATTCCGGTAGGCGAACAGGAAATTGTCCACCTTATGCTGCAGCGGAATGTTGTCATTGTACATAGCCTTTATTGCCTTCTTAAAGGTTTGTACGAACCTCTCAGCCAATCCATTTGTGGCTGGATGATATGGGGCGGATGTGTAATGCCTTACCCCATTCTTCTTCAAGAACCTTCGGAACTCTTCGGACACAAACTGTGGTCCGTTAGCGGAGCAAATCTGTTCTGGCAAGCCGTTCCTGGCAAAATTGGTCCGTAGGACTGCAATAGTTTTCTCTGTGGTGGTGGAGGACATTTTGATGACCTCAGGCCATTTCGAGTGCGCATCCACGGCTATTAAAAACATTGAGTCCATGAATGGACCAGCAAAATCAATATGCACCCGTTGCCATGGAGATGAGGGCCACTCCCATGGGTGTAGAGGGGCATCTGGTGGCGCATTTTGGACTTTCTGGCATCCTGAGCAGCTCTTGGTCAGGTCCTCGATTTGTTTATCGATTCCCAGCCACCACACAAGCCCTGGCTAGGCATTTCATTTTTACCCCTCCCAGATGGCCCTCATGAAGCTCATTTAGCACTCTATCCCTTAACTTGGGTGGAATTACCACTCGGGATCCACACATCAAGGTCCCCCGGCACACTGACAGCTGTTCTCCTCTTGTCGAGAATGATGGCAACAGTGAGTCGCCATGTGCTGGCCATCCCTTCACCATCAAATCATATACCCGAGACAGTGTCGGGTCATTTCGGGTCTCCTTTTCTATACGAGCGTTAGTTACCGGTAGGTATTCAACTATAGTCGAATGAAATATTTCGACAGGATCCACTGCTGGTGCTTCCTCCACAGTAGGCAGTGGCAGGCGTGATAGCCCATCAGCATTTCCATGCTGTTTCGTGCCTTTATATTCAATCTCATAGTGGTGCGCCCCTAGAAAGAGTGACCATCTTTGTAGTCGTTGTGCAGTCATCACCGGAACGCCTTTCTTCGGATTAAAAATGGAGACAGGAGGCTGGTGGTCAGTCAGCAAGGTGAATTTCTGCCCGTGCAGATAGTGATTGAACTTTTTCACTCCCCACACTAAGCTGAGGGCCTCATAGAGTCATAGAGTCATAGAGTTTTACGGCACAGAAAGAGGCCCTTCGGCCCATCGTGTCTGCGCCGCCCATCCACCCCTGTCCAGTCTAATCCCATTTTCCAGCATTTGGTCCATAGCCTTGTATGCAATGGCATTTCAAGTGCTCATCCAAATGCTTCTTGAATGTTGTGAGGGTTCCTGCCTCTACCACCCTTTCAGGCATTGAGTTCCACATTCCAACCACCCTCTGGGTGAAGAAGTTCCTCCTCAAATCCCCTCTAAATCTCCTGCCCCTTACCCTGAATCTATGCCCCCTTGTTATTGACCCCCCCTACTAAGGGGAAAAGTTCCTCTTTATCTACCCTATCTATGCCCCTCATCATTTTGTACACCTCAATCAGGTACCCCCTCAGCCTTCTTTGCTCCAAGGAAAACAACCCCAGCCTGTCCAGCCTCTCTTCATAGCTGAGGCGCTCCATCCCAGGTAACATCCTGGTGAATCTTCTCTGCACCCTCTCCAAAGCAATCACATCCTTCCTATAGTGAGGCTGTCAATCTGGGCGTAGTTACGCTCGGCTGAGGTTAGTGATCGTGACGCAAAGGCTATTGGCCTCTCTGAGCCGTCCGAGAATTTGTGCGACAGCACCGCTCCAATGCCATAGGGTGACGCATCACACGCCAACCGAATTGGTAGTGCTGGGTTGAAATGGGCCAATACCTCTTTCGATGTAATTAGTGTTTTGCTCTTCTGGAAAGCTCGTTTACATTCGTCACTCCACTTCCATGGCACTCCAGTTTGCAGTAGGGTGTTCAGTGGGTGTAGTATTGTAGACAAATTTGGCAAGAACTTATGGTAGTAGTTTACCAGCCCGAGGAACGACCTCAGTTGTGACACGTTTTCCGGTGCTGGAGCCTTGACTGCTGCCTCAATCTTTTCTGGGGACTTATGTAACCCCTCTTTATCGATAACGTGGCCACAATACGAGATCTGTTTTTTAAAAAACTCGCATTTGGGGCGGTTAGTTCGGTGCCCATATTCCTTTAATCTAGTGAGCACCTGCTCCAGGTTGGCGAGGTGATCACTGTCATTTTTGCCTGTGACCAGGATGTCGTCCAAATAACACTGAGTCCCTGGGGTCCCTTGCAGGACTTGTTCCATTGACCTCTGCCAAATAGCCGGAGCTGATGCTACCCCGAATACCAGCCGGTTGTATTGGTAGAGACCTTTATGGGTGTTGATTGTGAGGTATTTCCTTGATGCTTCTTCTACCTCCATTTGCAGATACGCCTGGGCCAGATCAATCTTAGTGAAGCGTTTCCCTCCAGATAGCGAGGCGAAAATATCTTCAATCCGCGAAAGTGGATATTGCACGGTGTGAAGGACTGGTTTCACTGTTACCTTAAAGTCCCCACAGATGCGAACCTTCTTTGGTTCCCCAGGCGTGCTGCTCAACGACTTTTTCATCACAGGGACGATGGGTGTAGCCCACTCGCTCCAGTCTACCTTGGACGGTACTCCTGAACGTTCCAAACTCTCCAGCTCTGCTTCGACAGCTGGGCGGATCGCATAAGGTACCGGTCCGGCCTTAAAAAATTTTGGGCTTGCGTTTTCTTCGATTTTAATTGTTGCTGTCATGCCTTTTAGTGTTCCGAGTCCTTGCTGGAACACTTCTTGCGCGTCGGTTAGGATCTTTGACAGTCGCCCAGGTGTGACGTCGTCATCCTTTTTGGTAGCCACAGTCAGTGCTTGTATGGAATGCCAATCCAGCTGTATTTTCCGGATCCATTCACATCCCAGTAATGGTGGTCCTCCATCTTGCAATACATACAGGTCTAGTTTTGGTGTTTCCTTACCATTATATATAACGGTTACCCTTGTTTTTCCTTTGGGGTAGACTTTTTGCCCCGTGTACATCTTCAAAATAATTTTTGTGTCTCTCAAGGGTATGTGTGGGAATAGCCGCTCGTAGTCCCATCGGTTTATGACTGTTAGGGCTGATCCTGTGTCCAATTCCATTTTTACCTGGACTCCTGCTATCTTGAGAGTGACCCAAATGGTTCGGTGATCCTCCGTTTTGATCACATTATGTAGTTTCAGACAACTCAGCCCCCTGCTTTCGGAGTCGGTATCACTCTTTTGTTCATCTGAACTATTCTCCATCACCTTATGTACCTTCTTGTACTTTTCTTTTGGAGATTTCTTATTGCAGGTTTCTTTCCCGACCTGCAGACTCGTGCTATGTGTCCTACTTTTCCACACTGTCTGCACACTTTGTCTTTGAACCAGCAATCATTGTGGTCGTGTGTTGTTCTGCCGCAGCGATAGCACTTCTCTTTTCTGTATGACATTTCGTTTGTGCCATATTCTTGCGGTCTCTGTTGTATCTCTGCAGCGCCCCGTGCTGCTGCTTCATATGATACCGCAATGCTGAAAGCCTTGTCCAGCGTAAGGTCCTTTTCAGATAAAAGCCGTTTCTGGGTTCCTTCACTTTGAAGCCCACACACAAACTTGTCCCCTAAGGTATCTGCCAGTCCCGTTCCAAACTGGCAGTGTTTCGATAGTTTGCGCAGTTCTGTTAAATATTCAGCATTGCTTTCATCCTTATGCTGGTTCCGTTTGTGAAACTTGAATCTTTCTGCTATCAGCAGCGGTGTGGGGTTTAAATGTTCCTGTAGTATCGTCACTATGTCTCCAAAACTCTTTTCCACTGGCTTCGCTGGGGTTACTAGATTTCGTAATAAGCCATACGTCTTTGCACCCATTAAGTTTAATAATACCAGCGCTTTCTTGTCATCTGACACCTCATTTGCCTTGCAGTATACCTCTATTCGTTCGACATATGTAGTCCAATCTTCGACTTCATTGTCAAATGCGGTGATACTGCCACTCTTCGGCATTTTGGGTGTGGTTTAAAATGGCTTAAAATGGCGTCTCCCACGCTTTCCTTCCTCCCCCGCTGCTGCCAACGCTGCTCTCGGCGGTCCTCGTGGCAATGGCAGCGCCTTGCGGGTTTCTGTGTATCTCTCTCTCTCTCCTCGACGCTGCTCAGCCCCTGAACCCCGGCTGCGCCCTGTGCGCTGTGCCCTCTCTCTCTCTCCCATCGACGCTGCTCGGCCGTTTGCTGTGCCGCTCGGTCGGGCTCTAACCCGCCGCTGTCTGGGAAGGGTCTGCGCACTACCTGTTGCCAGCCCGTTTCGCTGGACCACCACGACTGGAAAGCCAAGCCTGGCTCTCAACAGCCTCCCCCGCAATTCTCGAGTCTCTGCTGGATGACTGGGCAGTTGCCCGTGGTCGACACCTGTGTCTCTGGCCTTGACCTCCAATCTACTGGTCTCCAGGAACAAATCCCTGGGAGGTGATGCAGAGTTGCAGGTAGGATCGAATTTGCCTCGTTCTCCAATGTTGTGTCCATCAGTAGTAAGACACAGACTGCAGGAGAACGGTACAACAGGTGTTTACTCAACGTGGCTCACTCTGGAACTGAACTGTACAGATTACTACTCAGTGCTATATACAGGTGTGGTCACTGCCGGTACTACAGTATACATGAGCTGTAAAAAGTAGTTCCCCCCTTAAAGGTATATACATTACACATATCTCTATTAAGGACCATCCCACCTGTTCAGTGGGGAGGACAGCTTTAAGAGTAAGGCTTTGGAAAGCTGTTCAGGTTATCACACTCCCTGACCCTTTGTGGGCTCCCAGCGCATCATGAATCATGCGCAGAAGCATGATTGAAGTGGACTGGCCTTGTATTATAGTTGTGTGTTCAACTCTGTGGAGTGCAGATGCACGCAGAAGCACCACCCCCCCTCCCCCCGAGGAGCTGGGATCCCCCCCATGGGGCCCCTATATCAGGACCTCATTATCGTCCCCCTATAAGTCCCAGGCTGTCATGTTGAAGCTATAACGGTCCTCCGGTCATGAGCTCCTGTCTCTACTTTTGGTAGGAGGAATAAGGAGGCCACATACTGCTTGGATAATAAGAGTCTGAATGGGGTCGAGGAGCAAAGGTATCTAGGGGTACAGATACAGGAAACTCTTTATTATCCGGCACCAACGGGACCGGCATGGTGTCGGTTTATCAAAAAGTCCGCATTACAGAGAGGTATAGTTAAAAGGTACGAGAGCACCATACACAGCAACAAATCCAGGCTTTCCTGTTGCTTAGCAACATGTGCAGGAACTCCGGCCACAGACCACGCATCCCTGTTGCTTAGCAACAAGTGCACGAACCCCAGTTGCACAGCCACAGATCCAGGAACTGCCACTAATATGAAGTAAAACTTACCTGAACCTACTCCTGAATTTTGCCGGTTAACAGAGATTTCCGGTTATTTAGGTGCCGGTAAATCGAGAGTTTCCTGTACACAAATTACTACAAGTTGCAGGTTAATAGGCCATAAAAAAAACAAACCAAGCACTGAGGTTCAGTTCTCGAGAGATAGAACTACAAAGCACAGAAGTTGTGTTAACCTTGTATCGAACCTTGGTTAGACCACATTTGGAGTACCGTGAACAGTTCTGGTCTCCGTGTTATAAAAAGGATATAGAGGCACTGGAGAAGTTGCAAAAAAGATTCACAAGGATGATACCAGAACTGAGAGGATATACTTATCAGGAAAGGCTGAATAGGTTGGGGTTCTTTTCTCTCGAAAAGAGAAAGCAGAGGGGTGACCTAATAGAGGTCTTCAAGATAATGAAAGAGTTTGGTAGGGTAGATGTAGAGAAGATGTTTCCACTTGTGGAGGAGTCCAAAAGTAGAGGTCACAAATATGAGATAGTCACTAATAAATCCAATAGGGAATTCAGGAGAAACTTCTTTACCCAGAGAGTGGTGAGAATGTGGAACTCGCTACCACAGGGAGTGGTTGAGGAAAATAGCATAGATGCATTTAAGGGTAAGCAAGAGGGAGAAAGGAATAGAAGGATATGCTGATAGAAAAGCAAAATACTGCAAAAGGTCATCAACCTGAAACGTTAACTCTGTTTCTCTCTCCACAGATGCTGCTTGATGTGCTGATGGGGTGAGATGAAGTAGGGCAGGAGGAGGCTCTTGTGCAGGATAAACACCGGCATGGGCAAGTTGGGCCGAATGGCCTGTTTCTGTGCTGTACACTCAATATAACCGCCGACAGTGTCACACTCCCTCACTACTGCACTGGGAGTGTCAGCCTGGATTAATTCCAGGACAATCCTGGAGGGTTGGCAGCCTGACCTCACAACAGTGCTGAAAACATGAACTCAAAAGATTATTCCTCAGTCACAGGAAGACAGAGGCAATATTTTAATTATTTCTGTCCCCGAGCCAAAACAACAGTGGAACGACTACAATGAAACTCATCGCATCTTAGGTTTCAGGTAGACAATAAACCTTTCAGGCATCGCCAGCTATTAGCAATATTATGCAAAACTCCACCTTGCCATCATTCCCAGCCACCAACCTGGTACACAACCGATATTATTTCTTGGTGATTATCAGCAGGTTACATTTCTGGGAAGGTTTCCATTGACTACATTACAATTTAAATTCTTCCGGTGGACACACCTTTGGGCATAAGCTGCAGAGAGGCTCCTTGGCTATCAGTGTTGTGTCGCCACACCCAATGCTGCAGAAACACAATCTCCCAATTGGGTGATTCTGTGTTCCCAGTACGGTTGCCAACCTCTGGTTGGATGTATTTCTGGAGGTTACATCACATGAAAGAAAAACTTGCATTTATATAGCGCCTTTCACGCCCTTGGGACGTCCCAAAGCACTTTACAGCCAATGAAGTACTTTTTGAAGTGTAGTCAAGGTTGTCATATAGGAAACGCGACAGAACGATTTGCACACAGCAAGCTCCCACAAACAGCAATGTGATAATAAGAACATAAGAACATAAGAAATAGGAGCAGGAATAGGCCACTTGGCCCCTCGAGCCTACTCTGCCATTCAGTAAGATCATGGCTGATCTTGGGCTCAAAGCCACTTCCCAGCCCGCTCCCCATAACCCCTCACTCCCTTGTCTTGCAAAAATCTGTCTATCTCCACCTTAAATGTATTTAATGACCCAGCCTCCACAGCTCTCTGTGGCAGAGAATTCCACAAATTTACGACCCTCTGAGAGAATTTCCTCCTCATCTCAGTTCTAAAAGGGCGACCCTTTATTCTGAAACTGTGCCCCCGAGTTCTAGATTGCCCCATGAGGGGAAACATCCTCTCTGCATCTACTCTGTCAAGCCCCCTCAGTATCTTATATGTTTCGATAAGATGAATGACCAGATAATTTGTTTTAGTGATGTTGATTGAGGAATAAGTATTGGCCAGGACATCGGGGTTAACCCCCCCTGCTCTTCTTCCAAATACTGCCGTGGGATCTTTTACATCCACCCGACAGAGCAGACGGTGGCCTCGGTTTAACGGCTCATCTGTAGACGGCACCTCCGACAGTGCAGTGCTCCCTCAGCACTACATTGCGAGTGTCAGTCTAGATTTTTGTGCTCAAGTCTCTGGAGTGGGGACTATGAACCCACAACCTTCCTGACTCAGAGGTGAGGGTGCTACTCACTGAGCCACGGCTGACACCATGGACAGCATGGAGCCAATCGGGTCATTAGAACAAAACTGAATTTAACCTGTTTTCAGGCTTTGGCCGGGTGTCCTTGCCATCTGCTCAGGAGAGCAGCTTAAAATGGCGGCTCCAAGTCGGGTAAAAAAACTATTTTAATGTCTGTCTCCCCCCACCCCCCACCCCGCCCTCCGACCTGGTTTCCGCCAGGCAGGTAGGGTTAAAACTTTCCCTTTTGAAAGTGTTTTGCTAATCCAGTTCCATCCTTCTTTCATTGATTTTCCCATTTCAAAATCCTGGCGCTCCCTACCACACTTACCTTCAGTCCCTATCTTTAAAATCATGAAAGGGTTTGATAAGGTAGAAGTAGAGAAAATGTTTCTGCTTGTGAGAAATGCAAAACTAGGGATCATAAATATAAGATAGTCGCTACCACATGGAGTGGTTGAGCGAATAGCATAGATGCATTTAAGGTAAAGCTAGATAAGCATGTGAGGGAGAAAAGAATAGAAGGATCTGCTGATGGGGTTAGATTAAGTAAGGTGGGGAGGAGGCTCGTGTGGAACATAAAAACTGGCATGGACCAGTTGGGTTGATTGGCCTGTGTCTGTGCTGTAAATACAATGGGCCAGAATTTCGGGTCCCCAGGGGTGAGTATGCGCTGGGTACTCATGCGTAGGCCCAACGAAAGCGCCGGTTTCGTGCATGCACTGCGCATGCGTGGAAACCGGAACTTCCGTTCCCTTAAAGGAAGGGGTTCACAGGTCGAACTCGTGTGCTGGAGAGGCAGCGCGTACGCCTGGAACTTCCGTTTTTTTTCCAGGTTTTTCCGGGAGGGTAAGTCTCCAGGAGCTACGCTTCTAAAAAGCAGTCGCAAGGCCTGCTTTTAACAAGGTAAGTGGTGAATTAAGTAAAATTAAAACATTTTTTCCACAGGTTTATTATTTTTAAATACTTTAAAGAAAGGTAAGTTTATTTTTAGCCCCGTTAGAAACAGTAATTAATTTTTTCAAAAATTTAAATTATTGTTTAAAATAGTTAATTTATGTAATTTATAGTTATTTTAAAAATGTGATTTTTAAAAAATGTATTTGAAATTTTAGTTATGTTTTAAGAACATAAGAAGATAAGAAGTAGGAGTAGGCCATACGGCCCCTCGGGCCTGCTCCGCCATTCAATAGGATCATGGCTGATCCGAACCTAGACTCACGTCCACTTCCCTGCCCGCTCCCCGTAACCCCTAATTCCCTTATCAGCTAGGAAACTGTCTATCTCCGTTTTAAATGTATTTAATGTCGCAGCTTCCACAGCTCTCTGAGGTAGCAAATTCCATAAATTTACTACCCTCTGAGTGAAGAAGTTTCTCCTCATCTCAGTTTTGAAAGGGCAGCCCCTTATTCTAAGATTGTGCCCCCTAGTTCTAGTCTCACCCATCAGTGGAAACATCCTCCCTGCATCCACCCGATCAAGCCCCCTCACAATCTTATATGTTTCGATAAGATCGCCTCTCATTCTTCTGAATTCCAATGAGTAGAGGCCCAACCTACTCAACCTTTCCTCATAAGTCAACCCCCTCATCTCCGGAATCAACCGAGTGAACCTTCTCTGAGCTGCCTCGAGAGCAAGTATATCTTTTCTTAAATGTGGAAACCAAAACTGTACGCAGTATTCCAGGTGTGGCCTCACCAATACCCTGTATAACTGAAGCAAGACTTCCCTGCTTTTATACTCCATCCCCCTTGCAATAAAAGCCAAGATTCCATTGGCCTTCCTGATCACCTGCTGTACCTGCATACTAACCTTCTGTGTTTCATGCACCAGGACCCCCAGATCCCTTTGTACTGTAGCACTTTGCAGTTTCTTTCCGTTTAGATAACAACTTGCTCTTTGATTTTTTTCTGCCAAAGTGCATAACCTCACACTTTCCAACATTATATTCCATCTGCCAAATTTCTGCCCACTCACTTAGCCTGTCTATGTCCTTTTGCAGGTTTTTTATGTCCTCCTCACTCACTGCTTTCCCTCCCATCTTTGTATCATCGGCAAACTTGGATACATTGCACTTGGTCCCCTCCTCCAAATCGTTAATATAGATTGTAAAGAGTTGGGGTCCCAGCACTGACCCCTGCAGAACACCACTAGTTATTGATTGCCAACCTGAGAATGAACCATTTATCCCCACTCTTTGTTTTCTGTTAGATAGCCAATCTTCCACCCATGCCAGTGTATTACCCCCAATCCTGTGATTTTTTATCTTGTGTAGTAATCTTTTGTGTGGCACCTTGTCAAATGCCTTTTGGAAGTCCAAATACACCACATCCACTGGTTCCCCTTTATCCACCCTGTTTGTTATGTCCTCAAAGAATTCGAGCAAATTTGTCAAACATGATTTCCCCTTCATAAAACCATGCTGACTCTGTCCGATTAAATTATGCTTATCCAAATGTCCTGTTTTGGGGCTGAATTGTATTCATAGATTTGACAGGTCTTCCTGTCAAATCTATGAATACAGATTCCCTGCTACCATTGGCTCTCCGTGGCCCACGTGATCCCTGGGGACGCTTTGAACTTACTGCGCCCCTGGGATACGCAAGCACTGCGCGCCGGCAGTTGGAGCAGGCCCAGGATCGGAATCCCACGTGGGCCCACAGCACAACGGCTGGCACGCTAGATAAGTGCAGGTCAGAGGCTTGCACCCACAGGAAGCCTCCGACCCGAATTTCTGGGCCTTTGTAATTCTATGGAACAACTGAGTCAGCACCATTGTTTACAATTCTAAGCGTTTCTCTGTTAAATGTATGTGTTCCTACATTACAACAATGACTACACTTTAAAAAAAAAAGTACTTTGTTGGCTGCAAAGTGCTTTGGGGCATCCTGAGGCCATGAAAGGCATGATATAAATGCAAATCTTTCTTTCTGGTCCTGCCTCTCTACCGATCAATTGGAGAAACAAGACCTGACAGCAAACCTGTTACCATGGCTCAACCCAGAATCTTCTTTTTTCAACACATACATTTCAGGAGAAGGGGAAACAACAACAGTCTTGCATCTCTAATGATCTCACTTGCCTGCCCATAATGTTGAGTCAGCTAACTTTTTATTTTAAACGAGCCATTTTTTGGCCAATATTCTTCCCACCCCCACTCGAGCCATCAATTTGTACTGGACCATGGTTCCACGGGGCACCGACACCCGCCAATGCTTTGCCCAAGTGTCTATTCCTCACGTGTGAACCTAAACAATGATTGGTGGCTTGATATTTAAAAGTGGAAGGCAACCGAACACCTTCCTTTCCTCCACGATACCTCCATGATATTCAGCGTTCCACAAACTCATGTTTCCGATCCACCCTTGATCGTAGATCTAGAATCACGGAATCATAGAATCTTATTGCATAGAAGGAAGCCATTCGGCCCATCGTGCATGTCCTGGCTCTTTGAAAGAGCTATCCAATTAGTCCCACTCCCCCCTGCCCTTTCCCCATAGCCCTGCAATTTTCTCCCCTTCAAGTATATATCCAATTCCCTTTCGAATGTTACTATCGAATCTGCTTCCACTGCCCTTTCAGGCAATGCATTCCAGATCGTAATAACTCGCTGCATAAAAATAATTCTCCTCATTGCACCTCTGCCTCTTTTGCCAATTAACTTAAATTTCTGTCCTCTAGTTACTGATCCTTCTGCCAGTGGAATCAATTATCTCTTTAGTTACTGAAGTACTTTTGAAGTGGAATCACTGTTGTAATGTAGGAAACACAGCAGCCAATTTGCGCACAGCAAGCTGCCACAAACAACAATGTGATGATGACCAGATAACCTGTTTTAGTGATGTTGGTTGAGGGATAAATATTGGCCAGGACACCAGGCATAACTGCAGTGCTCTTCTTCAAATAGTGCCATGGGATCTTTTACATCCACCTGAGGGAGCAGGTTTAACGTCTCATTTGAAAGATGGCACCTGCGACAGTGCAGCACTCCCTCAGTACTGGCACTTGAGTATCAGCCTAGATTTTGTGCTTCAGGTCTCTGGAGTGGGACCTGAACCCATGACCTTCTAACTCAGAGATGAGAGTGCTACCCACTGAGCCACGGCTGACACCAGAGGTACACTTTGGGAGGGATGAGGCATACCGTGTCAAATGTACCTTTAAGGATTAAGTACATTCCAGATAGGTGTGAAAACAGAGGCAATAAACATGCTGATGCAATCTACTGAGTACAGTTTCGTACCTACCAGTCAGCATTGTGTAATATCTCGCCTAAAGCTGAGAAGGGGAGAAACCCAGATTGGGCGGGTCTGAACTCGTTCCAAAGCTATAAATTCAAAATATCTTCTTGGAGACATTCATGACACACAGCGCACATTTAGGGCTTGAACTCTCCATTTGAGTTGCCTCAGAGTCCGGGTTCTGTCCTTGCTCACAAGATCAAGACTACCATAGCTGCCTGAAAGGGTGGTGAAAGCAGATTCAATAGAGAATTGGATAAATACTTGAAGAGGAGAAATTTGCAGGGCTATGTGGAAAGAGCAGGGTGGGTGGGTGGGGTGGGAGTGAGACTAGACAGCTCTCTCATGTTGGGCTGATTGGCCTCCTTCTGTGCAGTAAGATTCTCCAGCACCGACTGCGACCATAACCATGATGTGTTATCCTTCTGTTAGCTCCTCCCGCCACGCCACTGCATTTGTCGCAGTTGATCATGTTGCCCTCCTCCTCTTTGGTCCAGTTCCGTGGGACTGCCCCCTTGCCACTTCCACCAGTGGTGCTGCTTCGACTGGCCCCAGTATCATCTCCAACAATGGCTTCTGCCCGTTACTCTGTCCGCTTCCAAAGTCCCTCAAGGATAATAACCTCAGCCCCTTCCTCTTCCTCATCTACATGCTGCCCCTTTCGTAGCACCCTCTGCAGTCGCGGGGCCGGCTTATGATTGTATGTCGACTACACCAAGCGCTAACTCGCCACCTGTTCTCTCAACCTATAACCACCTCTGTGCTATTAGACTGCCAACCTAGTAAAGTTAGTTTAGTTCTCAGTTGGTAGCACACTTGTCTCTGAGCTAGAAGTTTGTGACCTAGAAATCTGGGAGAGCCCATTTTGGCTGCACACCCTACCCACGCCCTCCCACCGCCATGCAGGCTACTTACGTTGCGCACAAATGGTAGGTTCCGAAGAGTCGGAAGTCCCTTGCCCGCCATTTTGGGCACTAAGGAGGCCACGTAGCGTCTGAAGAAACAGGCGCTATGTGGTTCAGTTTCTAGGCCAAGTATATTCATTCAGACCCCATGCACATAATTCAGGCTGACACTTCAGTGCAGTACTGAGGTAATGCTACATTGTCGGAGGTGCTGGCTTTTTGGCTGAGACGTTAAACCATCTGCCTGTTCAGGTTAAATGACCCTGTAGCACTACTTGAAGAAGAGCAAAGGGAGTTCTCCTGGTGTCCTGACCCATATTTATCCCTAACTAACACCGTCAAAACAATTTAATTGACCATTTATTGTTTGTGGGACCTTGCTGTGCCCCAAATTTGCTGCTGCCTAACAACAGTGACCGCACTTCAAAAGTAATTCATTGATTGCGAAGCGCTTTGAGACATTCTGAGGATACGAATAGAATTATATTCATACAAGAGCACGGAACTTCCAACAAACATGTTCAGGGTGGCAGAGGTTCGATGGAGTGGGACTTCCATGGCTTAGGCCTCACCAGGATCAGATCCCAAATCAGGGGGATGGGGGTTATCTAAATGATTGGGGTGGGAAACCCGGGCTTGTAGAGATGCAACAGAACCGCTCACCCTTATGTGCTGCTAGAATCTCAGAGCGGCACCTCGCCACTCTGAGAAGGGGGAGCCCTACCAGGTCGCAGCCATATTCTTTTGCTCCCTCCCACAGGGGTACGTTTGCCCAGCCATGAGAAGATAATGAAACCATTGCAAATTTTCACCTTCAGGGCTTTTCCTGTGAGATCTGCTGGACCGAAGCGGGGAGCCGTAAATGGAATTCCTGGGAGATCCCGCAAATGTCCCATCATGGGCCTCAAAAATGCTGCTAGGGCATAAGTAAGGGGCCCGCCTTGGTTTGGGATTTGCAAGGTAATTTAGACGGGGCAAAAAAAAAACCCCGGCGGATCTAGGTCCTGTCTCAAATTCCTCCCCTGCCCACCTCACGCAATAACTCTGCCTGAATTCTGCCTGACACGGAGAGGGCGGTGGGGGCAGAATTTCTAGAGTCAGACCTTTCTTTCTAAAGTGGGTATTTTAACCGCTACTCAATGGGAACAGTGTAGGTGTCAGTACAAATCTGGGTGGGAATGTAAGTTGTGAGGAGGATGCAAGGAGGCTTCAAGGGGATGTAGGCAAGCTAAGTGAGTGGGCAAGAACATGGCAAATGGAATATAATGTGGAGAAATGTGAAGTTATCCACTTTGGTAGGAATAATAGAAAAGCAGAGTATTTTTTAAATGGTGAGAGATTGGGAAATGTTGGTGTTCAGCGGGACCTGGGTGTCCTTGTACACGAATCACTGAAAGTTAACACGCAGGCACAGCAAACAATTAGGAAAGCAAATGGTATGTTGGCCTTTATTACGAGAGGATTTGAGTATAAGAGTAAAGACGTCTTACTGCAATTATATAGGGCCCTGGTGAGACCACACCCAGAGTATTGTGTACAGTTTTGGTCTCCTTACCTAAGGAAGGATATACTTGCCATAGAGGGAGTGCTATGAAAGTTCACCAGACTGATTCCTGGGATGGGGGGATTGTCCTATGAGGAGAGATTGGGTAGGCTAGGCCTATATTCTCTGGAGTTTAGAAGCATGAGAGATGATCTCATTGAAACATACAAAATTCTTACAGGGCTTGACAGGGTAGATGCAGGGAGGATGTTTCCCCTGGCTGGGGAGTCTAGAACCAGGGGTCACAATTTCAGAATAAGGGGTCGGCCATTTAGGACTGAGATGAGGAGACATTTCTTCACTCAGAGGGTGGTGAATCTTTGGAATTCTCTACTCCAGAGGGCTGTGGAGGCTCAGTCGTTGAGTATATTCAAGACAGAGATTGATAGATTTTTGGACTCTGGGGGAATCAAGGTATGTGGGAATGGGGCGGGAAAGTGGGGTTGAGGTAGAAGATTAGCCATGATCTTTTTGGATGGCGGAGCAGGCTCGAGGGGCCAAATGGCCTACTCCTGCTCCTATTTGTTATGTTCTTATAGCTGGGAGGGTGGGGGTGTTGCTCTGCATTCAGGCTCCCCACCCCCATCCCTCACCCCCATGTTAACTTACTCGCTGTGCTCGCTGACCGACATTGACTCTTGGTCCGGCAACACCTGGATTTTAAAATTTTCATCCATGTTTTCTAATCAAGCTGACACTCAAATTTCCAGAGCCTTGCTTTTGGAAGGATTCTGGGCAGTCTGTGGAAACTAAAACAGCAAGAATGACTCCTCCAATGAAAATAATTGTTGTTTTTTCTTAAGATCAGTAAATTTAAACCTGCACTACTAGTTGGCCCAGAAGCAAAACCTAAGAATAATAAATTGTGCATACCTTAATCCCTATGTCATTAAGCTAGCGCCAAAACAAACAAGAACAAAATGGGTATACTGCCCCACCTAGTGTGTGGATGCACAGAATCTCAGTGTGTTTAAGCTGTGAAAAAATGGTAACTAATAAAACAAATAACATAAAGGAACAAAATAATACTTTGATTTGTCGGGGTAGAATTTGACTTTGGGTGACAGTGTGAAGTGGGTGACAGCAAGTCGAGTCGACTACCCGTGATACATCTCTTCCCGGTTTTATTTCCATTGAACTCACGAGGAGAGTTGTAAAACGGGCTGCCGACTCACTATCACCCGCTTTACACTGCTGCACCAAGTCGAAATCTACCCTTGTGAAACATCAGTGTCAGCCGCGGCTCAGTTGGTCGCACCCTCGCCTGAGTCAGAAGGTCGTGGGTTCAAGTCCCACTCCAGGGACTCCAGCACAAAAATCTAGGCTGACACTCCCAGTTTAGTACTGAGGTAGTGCTGCACTGTCGGAGGTGCTGTCTTTCAGATGAGACGTTAAACCCTGGCCCCGTCTGCTCTCTCAGGTGGGTGTAAAAGATCCTATGGCACTATTTCGAAGAAGAGCAGGTGAGTTACCCCCGGTATCCTGGCCAGTATTTATCTCTCAATTAGCATCACTAAAAACAGATTATCTGGTCATTATTACATTGCTGCTTGTGGGAGCTTGCTGTGTGCAAATTGGCCACCATGTTTCCTACATTACAACATTGACTACACTTCAAAAAGTACTTCATTGGCTGTAAAGTGCTTTGGGATGCCCAGTGTAAGATCGAAAGAAATAGTAGTCTGTTACGTGTTCCCTAGATCAGCAGTTTGCCTAAGTTGATGACACAGAAAGATTCCAGTCACGTCAGAAAAATAGCTGTACAGAGAGTTGAATTACAAGGTCAGAACACAAAAAACAGGCCTTCGATTGGGCATAACTGGGCCTGATGCAGGATGCAGCAAGGAAGCTGTAGGATAAACAAGCTGTCTACAAAGAGGGCAACAAGACCTTTAGATCAGAGATAAGGAGGAAAATGGCCTCATGAGGCTGGGAGGGGGCTGTCATAGGTAGCCTTTCCCTTGTAATAGGATGGGGAACAAATGACTGACACCAGGTATCCAGCAGCCCACCATAATAACTATAAATATAGACTACCAAGAGAAGAAATCAGACAGCTGGGGCAAAGGTTTCTTCGAGGTGGAAATCAATGCTGGCTTAGGCCCAACAGCTCGAGGGATGACCCAACAGAAGTGACTGCTGTTACTGACTGCAGAGACCCGCTGACTCGAGACCTCCATGCTGTCTCATCGGGCATCTAACCAACCGTCCGTCCAGTCATGGCATTCCGAATCAGGAGTTGTAGATCGCTCTCTACTGTCACGGGTGGTACGATTATTATACTTAGCTTAAACCATATGTAATATCTGATTATGCTTTAAAACTGTAGCTTTTTAATGAAAAGCCTTGCAACTCCTAAGACCCTTTGGGTAATCTGTGTGTGACCTGTGATCCTAAACTTACACCGGTGGTCGTGAAAGGAGCTATATAAATGCAAGCCTTGTATTTTTTTAAATCAAAAGTAAATTAGTTTAATTCCTGATTCATTGAGGAAAACAAATATGGGGTAGTGGGGGGAAAATGGTCAGACTGCATCTTGGAACAAGATATGGATGATGGCGGAAAGTTGGATGGGCTCAATAAATAGCCTTCACTCAATCTTATATTCTACTAGCTGGAGTGCCCGGCGGTGCCGAGGGTTTTTTGAGGGCATGTTGTTGTTGGAAGAGAGAGAGAGAGAGAGACGGGGGGGGGGGGGGAGAGGGAGAGAGAGGGAGAGGGAGGGAGAGGGAGAGAGAGAGGGAGAGAGAGGGAGAGGGAGGGAGAGGGAGAGAGAGGGAGGGAGAGAGAGGGAGAGAGAGGGAGAGAGAGGGAGAGAGAGAGAGAGAGAGACTGACTGGGGGGGGAGAGAGAGAGACTGGGGGGAAGAGAGATAGGGAGAGAGAGACAGAGAGAGAGAGAGAGAGAGAGAGAGAGAGACAGACTGACTGGGGGGGGAGAGAGAGAGAGAGACGGGGGGGAAGAGAGATAGGGAGAGAGAGACAGAGACAGAGAGGGAGAGAGAGACAGAGACAGAGAGGGAGAGAGAGACAGAGACAGAGGGAAGGAGAGAAAGACAGAGAGGGAAGGAGAGAGAGAAGGAGAGAAAGGGGAAAGGGGTGGGGGGTTGTGGGGGGGAAGGGGATGTGGGGGGTGTGGGGGGGAAGGGGATGTGGGGGGTGTGGGGGGGAAGGGGATGTGGGGGGTGTGGGGGGGAAGGGGATGTGGGGGGTGTGGGGGGTGTGGGGGGGAAGGGGGCGTGGGGGGGAAGGGGGCATGGGGGTGTGTGGGGGGGGGAGGGGGTGTGGGGGGGAAGGGGGGGTGGGGGGGAAGGGTGGAAAGGGAGGGGGAGAGGGAGGGGAGGGGGGAAAGGGGGGGCGAAGGGGGGGTTAGGGGGGAAGGGGGTGTGGGGGAAGGAGGGGAAAAGGAGGGGGGAAAAGGAGGGGGGGAAAGGGAGGGGGGGTGGAAAGGGAGTTGGGGGAGCCAGCAGGCCCTCTCCCAGTGTTGTTCCCTGTCTGGGCCAGAAGCCTGGGACTGGAGTTGCGCTGCTGGCCGTTGGAGAAGCCTAGGCCTCGGGCCTCTGCACTGACATGGCAAGAGGTGGGGGAGCAAGGGGTGGGGAAACATGAAACTTAAAGTACTTATGAAACATTTTTGGTAAATCTTTCTATAACATACACTTTACAACCTCACCAATCTTTTTATTAAAAAAGGGGTCCTCACCTGTCAGTGTGTTGTATCACAAACAGTGGTCGCTGCTTGCTTTTCAGTTGGAAAGATTAGGCCCCGCCCACACAGTCGATTGTCTGTCTCGGTCACCAGGACCCGATTGGGAGCACTGAAGCCCCACCCACTCTATGTTCCTGTACTAAGATGGCCATGCATGCACTCTGTTACACACTGAATCAAAATGGCGTCGCACTGAAACTTTTCGCCCTTCTTGACAAAGATGGCTGCCGTTAACCTGGGGCTGTCAGCAGAAGAAATTTCCTCAGCTGCAAACACAGGATCTTCAGATTATTATTCGGGGCTTGCGACCTACCCCAGTTGCTTATGAAGCCTCCCCACCTACTGACCCCGGGAATGGAGCTGAGGCAGCACACCCTCTCCCCTCTACCAGTGTTTGTCTCTGTCTAGGCCGGGAGCCTGGGACTATAGTTGCGCTGCTGGCAGTTGGAGAAGCCTAGGCCCCGGGCCTGGAAAAACGGTGAAAGGTAGGAAAATTATAGAGGTTAGAGGAAAGATTTACAAATTAATTAACTTTTTAAAAAACAATTTGTGTTTTAAAAGCAACTTTTTTTTTGCTGGAAATGTAGATTTGAAAAGAAACACGCAGAAAGTGGGGAAAAAGAAATGAACAGTTTGGAATCAAGATGGCGGCCACTCACCTCGGTTCAGAACGATAAGGCCCGCCCACACATGCACCGATTGGTCGACCATCATGTCACCGCAGCGTAGGATTGGTCAATCGTCCTGTCACTCGACTCTAGGAGGGCCCGTCCGCACGGGCGACGAACCCGCCCCCGCGACGCAGTGATTGGTCGACCGTCGGGTCGCTCGACCGTATGATTGGTCGACCTCGACGTCACTCGATGCTAATGAGCGGATAATAAGCGGAATTTTGAACGGTTTTTGGATACCGCGGGCGCAATTTTTGTCTTGCCGAAACGTAAATACGCTTATGACCGTTCCGGAATCGTAAGCTTTCTTTTGATGTAACGCACGTGTAGGTACGCTCTATAACTTTAGAGTGTATAGCCGGACAGACACACCGAAGGACAGACAGACAGACAGACAGACAGAACGATCCTTTTATTATATATATAGACTAGCTGGAGTGCCTGGCAGAGCAGAGGGTTTTTTGAGGGCATGTTGTTATGAAAAAAGTACAAATAATGTTTTAATATATATAAATGAGTTTGTCTATCTGTCTGTGTGGGAAGGAGAGAGAGAGGGAAAGAGAGGGGGAAGGAGAGAGAGAGAGAAAGGGGGAAGGAGAGAGAGAGAGAGCGAGAAGGAAAGAGAGAGGGGGAGAAGGAGAGAGAGAGAGAGAGACTGGGGGAAGAGAGAGAGAGAGAGAGACTGCGAGAGAGAGAGAGAGAGACTGGGGGAGAGAGAGACTGGGGAGAGAGAGAGAGAGACTGGGGTGGGAGAGAGAGAGAGAGAGACTGGGGGGGAGAGAGAGACTGGGGGGGAGAGAGAGACTGGGGGGAGAGAGAGAGAGAGACTGGGGGGGAGGGAGAGAGAGAGACTGGGGGGAGAGAGAGAGAGAGAGAGAGAGACTGGGGGGAAGAGAGAGAGACTGGGGGGAAGAGAGAGAGAGGGAGAGAGGCAGAGAGAGAGAAGGAGAGAGACAGAGAGAGGGAGGGAAAGAGAGACAGAGGGAAGGAGAAAGAGAGACAGAGAGGGAAGGAGAGAAAGGGGAAAGGGGTGGGGGAAAGTGGTGTGGTGGAAAGGGGTGGGGGAAAGGTGTGGTGGAAAGGGGTGGGGGAAAAGGGGGGGAAGGGGTGGGGGAAGGGGTGGGGGGGGAAAGGGGTGAGGGGGTGGGTGGGGGGGAAGGGGAGGGGGGATGGGGAAAGGGTGGGGGGGAAGGGGGGGTGGGGGAAAGGGGGGCTGGGGGGTGGGGGGGAGGGGGGGTGGGGGGAAGGGGGAGGTGGGGGTGTGTGGGAGGGGGGAATGGGGGGGAATATGGGGGGGAAGGGAAAGGGGAAGAGAGGGGAAGGGGGGGAAGAGGGGGAAGGGGGGGAGGGGGAAGAGGGGAAAGAGGGGGGGAAGGTGAGGGGGGAAGGGGGAAGGGGGAGGGGGTGTGGGAGGGAGGTGGGAAGTGTTTGTGGGGGGTGAAGGGGGTATGTGGGGGGGGAAAGGGGGTGTGTGAAGGGGGTGTGGGGGAAGGAGGGGGGAAGGGTGGGGGGAGGGGGAAATGGGGGGAAAGGGAAGGGGGAAAAGGGGGGGATAAAGGGAGGGAGGGTGGGGAAAGGGAGGGAGGGGGGGAAAGGGGGGGGAGCCAGCAGACCCTCTCCCCTCTGCCAGTGTTGAGAGTTGCGCTGCCGGCGGCGGTTGGAGAAGGCTAGGCCCCGGGGCCTCGGGCACCCGCACTGACATGGCCCAGCCAAGCGCAGCGCCCCGGGCAGCCCGAGCTCCGCAGCCGCCGTTCGGCCACAGGCCACAAAGCACCCGAGCCCAGCGCTGGTGATGGCTCCGCGGAGCTCCGTGCCGCCCCACCAGCCTTTACAAAGATGGTGACAGTGGCTACGCTCGGCTCAGACCCGCCCCGCCAGCCTTTACAAAGATGGCGGCGATCACGGGCCACTTGTTGAGCGGGACGGGAGGTGCCTAGCTCGGGCGTGGCTGGGGAGGAGAGGCCGAGGCTTCGAGGCCTGCAAAAATGGTGAAAGGTTGGAAAATTAATGAGGTTAGAGAAAATATTTACAAATTAATTAACTTTTTTAAAAACAATTTAATTGTGTTTTAGAAGCAACTTTTTTTTTGCTGGAAATCTAGATTTGAAAATAAACACGCAGAAAGTGGGAAAAAGAAAGGAATCGTTAGGAATCAAGATGGCGGCCACTCACCTCAGCTCAGAAGGATTAGGCCCGCCCACACATGCAATGAAATGCCCCCTGTGATGCACCAATTGGTCAACCATCAGGTTAATCCCCTGTACGATTGGTCAACCATCACGTCACTCAACGCTAATGAGCGGAATGTTGCCTTTTTTGAACCTTTTATGTATACTGTCGGAACAATTTTTGTCTGACCAAAAAGTAAATATGCCTATGAGAGTCCTCCAATGATAAGCTTTCTTTTGATATAACATATGTGTAGGTACGCTCTATAACTTTTGATTGTATAGCCGGACAGACAGACGGAAAGATGGAAAGACAGACAGAAAGACGGAAAGACAGACGGAAAGACGGACCGTTTTATATATATAGATATAGATAAGTGGGGCGCTGCAGTGATACAGAACTCCAGCCAACCAGCATTCCAGTTAGTGATTCAGGAATCACATGGCTCATTTTGCCACAGCTGGTCTTTGGGGAAGCCAATTTTATTTTTTACTTTTTAAGATTGTTAAATTCAGCAGTCAGCAGAATTTAGGGATGGAATTGAGAGCTGTAAGTAAGGGTTCGCTCATGCAATGGTTTGTCACTGGGCTAGTAATCCAGAGATTTGCGGGACTAATAATCTAGAGGACTGGGTTCAAATCCCACCTTGGCATTTGGAGAATTTGAATTCAGCTTTTAAAAAATCTGGAAATAAAAAGCTGGCATCGGTAAAAGTGACCAGAAAGCTGCCAGATTATTGTAAAAACCCAACTGGTTCACTGATGTCCTTTAGGGAAGGAAATCTGCTGTCCTTACCCAGTCTGGCCTATATGTGACTTCAGTCCCCATAACTGACTCTTAACTGCCCTCTGAATTAGGCCTGGCAAAGTCACTCAGTTTGTGTCAAACTCAGGGCAATAAATTGCCATCCTTTGCGCAGTGAGGCCCAGATCCCAGAGAATGAGGTAAAGAACAAATAAGTGCAGTCAGAGTTAAAATAGAGGCTATAAATTTCACTTGGGCGGTACGGCATCGGACGCCTGGTATACGCCCAGCTTGATGTTCACTTCAATTGAAGGCAATGGGACTGAATATCAGGCGGGAGTATAAAAAGTGGCAGATACGATACCGCCCATTTAGAGTTACCATCCAAGACCAATTTCTACCTCACTGTCTGAAACATCATGAGCTTGATTTTCCTCTTGGGAATCCAGCTGTTTTTGGATGGTCCTGAAGCACTGTTTAGAGGAAAGTGGTGTTGGAGGCTTACCAATGAATCCCTGCCCCAAAATCGGGCTGCTACAATTTGACTTCCTCCCGAATTGCCTCCTTATTTCACAACTGGATTTATTAGTAACTATCTTGTATTGATGGTCTCTATTTTTGGATTCTCCCACAAGTGGAAACATTCTCTCCACATCTACCCTGTCCAACCTATCCATAATTTTAAAGACATGGACACGGGCCGAATGGCTGCCTTCTGTGCTGTAACCATTCTATGGCCCATCTGGTCACCTCGAAGTTTTCTCTTTTCTAAAGAAAAAAGCCCCAACCTTTCCTGATAGCTGTAATCTCTCAGTTCTGGTACCATCCTTGTAAATCTTTTTTGCACTTTCTCCAGTGCTTCTATGTCCTTTTCATAGTATGGAGACCAGAACTGTGTAATATACCTTCTTCCCTTTGTCTAGGTATAGAACAGGAGCAATTTCACCAGACCACTATCCCAGAGCCCATACACAACTCAGTTACCAGGAGCATCTGCAGCAGAGCCCCACACAGCTAGAGGTCTTGGGCTCCACTATGGAACAGCTTTCTAAACTGGATTGGTGCCATTAGGGGGACTTAGATCAGTGGGGACTTGACCCAGAACCTAGCAGAGGCTTGGCTGGAGTTGGCATGGATCACAGTGCTGTCTCTCTTGACCGCTCTATGTCTGGACCCGCCTGCCATCTCCTTCCACTAACTATATGCATACCAGGAAGCGCAAAAGAGTTTCCCCAGTGCTGTGGATAGGTCGAAGTCAGTGACTCGGTCCGATAAATAGTTGGGTTGAGTTCATGATAGCCATGATAGTGCAGATTGTACATGGTTTATGGTAGAATAGCATAGATGCATTTAAGGGGAAGCTAGATAAGTACATGAGGGAGAAATGAATAGAAGGATATGCTAATAGGGTGAGATGAAGTATGGTGGGAGGAGTTTGTGCAGCATAAGGGTTGACGGTGGATAGGCAATGGCAAACATTTAAAGATCGCATGGATGAACTACAGAATTTGGTCATCCCTGTTCGGCATAAAAATAAAGCAAAAACGGTGACTCAACCGTGGCTAACAACGGAAATTAGGGATAGCATAAGATCCAAGAAGAGGACATATAAATTGGCCAGAAAATGCAGTAAACCTGAGGGTTGGGAGCAGTTTAGAATTCTGCAAAGGAGGACAAAGGGATTAATTAAGAGGGGGAAAATAGAGTATGACAGTAAGCTTACAGGGAACATAAAAACTGACTGTAAAAGCTTCTATAGATATGTGAAGAGAAAAAGATTGGTGAAGTCAAGCAATTAAATACATACTTTGGTTCTGTCATTGAAATAAAGAGTAGATTGCCTTTCAAAAGCTAGGCTTTATTAACCTTAAAAAACCAGCAAGTACATGTTGAGCACCCAGTCTCAACCAAACTGTAGAAAACTGAATTTAAGATGGCCACCACAGGTCACATGGAATCAACTAACCAATAAGTTTACAGCATATATCTCAAGGCAGGAAAACAGGCAACCAATTACAATGCTTCTTATAAAACAAGAATAATCACCACATTCACCCCTCCTTTTAAAATATACTTCAACCTAGGTAGCCTTTACAGTTTACAATTAGTTATTTATGACTAGAGCAATACATGTATAATGCCTTCAACAATTTTAAAATTTTACTATTAAATTATTAATTATTTTAAAAGTCCATTTTTAATCGGTTGACCGGATATCTTGTTCGTGCCGACCTTCTTAGCCTTGGTGGAGTTCCTTGCCCTCCCACACCAGGAGACACAGAAATATCTTCTGCAGGGAGGCTATCAATATCCCGATTATCAACGGTTTCCGGATTGGAAGTCCCATTAGAAGGTAGACTGGGAGGGTCATGAACATCCATCAAGGGCTGACTAAGAGAATTGTAAGTGTCTGCAATAGGATTGGAAATGTTCGTAGTATCTGTGACGACATCAACATTATCTGAATTATGGCTATTGTTAATGTCCTCAGGAGAGGGCTGGCCACCACAAGGAGCGAAGTCTTTAACTGAAACCGTACTTTCTTTCCCATCTTGGAATCGAATGTGAGCATATTGGGAATTTGCCTACAATAGCTCCACCTCCTCCACTAAAGGATCATACTTTGACAGTCTAACATGGCGTCGGAGCAGCACAGGTCCCTGCATAGTAAGCCATGAAGGTACCGAATATCCTGTAGTGGATCTCCGCGGATAGTTGAAGAGCCTTTCATGGGGGGGTCACATTAGTAGCCATTGAAAGCAATGATCTAATGGAATGCAGGGCATCAGGCAGTACCATTTCCCACTGTGTATTCTTAAGGTTCCGAGATGTCAAAGCCAACATAACTGCCTTCCAGATCACCCCATTGTATCGTTCACACTGTCCATTTACCCTGGGGATTATACGGGATAGTTCTGCTAGTAGAAATTCCCCGACTCTGGAGGTATTCCTTCAACTGGGAAGACATAAAAGAACTTCCCTGATCCGAATGGATATACGCAGGCATCCCAAAGATGACAAAAAGTTGAGTCAGACATTTAATAACTGTAGCAGCTGATACATCTGCACAAGGAAAAGCAAAAGGGAACCTTGAAAACTCATCCACAACAGTAAATATATATCGACTCTGAGTCGTTGAAGGAAGAGGCCCCTTAAAATCAACGCTCAGGCGTTCAAAGGGAGAAGTAGCCTTTATAAGATGAGCTCGTTGAGGCTTAAAGAAATTCGGTTTACACCGGGCGTAGACAGAGCATGATGAAGTCATCCGCTTGACGTCTTCAACTGAAAAGGGCAAATTCTTACTGCGTACGAAGTGTATCATCCTCGTAACACCAGGATGGCACAAAGCATTATGAAGATTAATAAGCGTATCTCCGTGAAGCACAGAACAATAAGCCCTCAACAGCGCATCAGCGGCAACATTATCCTTCCCCGGACGATGGACTATATCGAAATGGTAGCATGCCAACTCGATCCTCCACCTCATTATTTTATCATTCTTAATCTTTCCAAAATGTTTGACATCAAACATGAAGGACACAGATTTTTGGTCAGTTACTAACGTAAAATGTCGCCCAGATAAATAATGTCTCCATTTACGCAGTGCTTCTACTATTGCATACATCTTTTTCTCTATTGATGAATGTCTCTGCTCACTATTGCTCAGAGTACGTGAGAAAAAGGCCACAGGTCTTCCATTTTGGTTCAGGGTAGCCCCAATTGCAAAATCGGAAGCGTCCGTCTCAATCACAAAGGGAACCTGCTCATCAATAGAATGCACAACTGCTCCAAGGATATCCTTTTTAAGATTATCAAAACACATCCTGGCCTCCCATGATAGAGGATATGTCATAACCCAAATAAGGGGCCGGATCTTCTGCGAGAAGTTTGCAATCCAATTAGAATAATAAGAAAACAGTCCAACAACTCATTGCAAGGCCTTAGAATTAGTAGGGCAAGGTAAATCAATCAGTGGTCGCAGCCGTTCTGGATCTGGTTTAATCTTGTTTCCCGAGATAATATACCCCAGTAAATTTACCTCGGTGGTCGAAAAGATACACTTCTCTTTATTGAAAGTTAAGCCAACTTTTTCCGCAACTTGAAGGAATCTTTCTAGATTAAAATCGTGCTCCACCCTTGATTTGCCACACACCGTGATGTCATCTAAATATGAGAAGGTGTCAGAGAGAGAGTTATCACTTATAAAAGCATCCATTGCCCGTTGAAAACAGGCGACACCGTTAGTAACACCGAATGGTACTCGGCAAAACTGGTACAGCTTTCCGCCAGCTTCAAAGGCCGTATATGGTTTGTCCCTCTTAGCGATAGGAATCTGATGATAAGCACTCTTTAGGTCAATAGTGCTAAAAACCTTATATTGAGATACTTTATTGATAAGCTCATCAATCTTAGGCAGGGGGTACGCATCTAATTGAGTATACCTGTTAATAGTCTGAGAGTAGTCTATCACCATTCGCTTCTTATGTCTCTCATTAGTGGTGACAACTACCTGTGCCCGCCAGGGCGAAAAGCTAGGTTCAATGATTCCTTCCGATAAAAGACGTTGAACTTCAGAATTAATACATTCTTTATCCTGACTGCTATACCTTCTTGACTTGGTAGCAATTGGCTTACAGTCTGGCATCAAATTGGAAAAAAGTGATAATGGAGAAATGAATAAAGAAGATAATCCACAAATAGACAAAGGTGGCTTGGTTCCTCCGAATAGAAAGACTGAGGGACTCATGTAATTGAAGCACATCATGACCAATCAAAATGTCCGCACAGAGATTAGGCAGAACGGATAGGCGTATATCAGTATACGTATTACCTAGGAGAATTAATTTCACAAGGCAACAACCAGCTACTTGTGAGGTGAGAGTCGTCTGAGCCATACACACCTGATAGGAAACAGGCGAAATTTTCAAACGCTTCTCCCTCACAAACTGAAGACTTATAAAGCTCTCAGTACTGCCCGTATCTATAAGGGCCTTCACTTCTAACCCATTAACTTGGGCCATAACTATAGCTTTGTTTAGGCCATGGGAAAAGGCAGCAGAAACTGATGCAATAAACACCCTATCTAAAGGCTGAATGGTCACAGAGGAGGCAACCGATTTGCAAACACGTACGTAATGACCTCCCTTGCCGCATTTACTACACACAGCCTCCCGGGCAGGGCATTTCAGACGGGGGTGCCGGGCGTTCCCGCAAAAATAACACTTCTGAATCCTAGAGGCAACAGCTGCCGAAGTAGAAACTGTTTCGGAATCTGGTAAACCACTCCTATTAAATCCACGTAACTCCCTTTCATCCGGAACTGCCGAAACCACGGTCGCAGGCCGATCAAAAAGAGCATAAGAATCCGAACTTCTCTGAGCCAAATCCAATGTAGAGGCTTGCTCAAAAGCACTCTTAAGATCCAAGATCTTATTTTCTAATAACCACTGACGAATTGATCTAGACAGTAATCCATTAATAAATGCATCCCGTACCGACTCTTCCCTATGTTCTTCTGCAGACACGGCCTTATAATTACAGTTAGCACCAAGGCGCCGGAGTGTTTGTAAATAAGCATCCAAGGATTCTCCCGCCTGCTGCCTACGGGCAGATAAAAGGTGACGTGCAAATACCTCATTTTTGGGTTTAACAAAAAAAAATTCCAACGTAGAAATAGCCAATTCATAAGTTTCACAGTCCAAAATATACTTATACACATCCGGAGCAATGTAGTTGATTAGTATATCCAACTTATTTAGAGATTGCTGATCCAACACACCCAAAAAGTTTTTAAATGTACGATACCAATGTTTCCATTGATCATCCACTCCTGCAGAATTAGGGTCAGCATTAAATCGTTCCGGTCGAATAATAAATTGAAATAAAGAGTAGATTGCCTTTCAAAAGCTAGGCTTTATTAACCTTAAAAAACCAGCAAGTACATGTTGAGCACCCAGTCTCAACCAAACTGTAGAAAACTGAATTTAAGATGGCCACCACAGGTCACATGGAATCAACTAACCAATAAGTTTACAGCATATATCTCAAGGCAGGAAAACAGGCAACCAATTACAATGCTTCTTATAAAACAAGAATAATCACCAGAGTCTTCACAAAGGAGGACACAAATAACCTCCCAGAGATGTCGGGGAACATAGGGTCTAATGAGAGGGAGGAACTGAATGAAATCAGTATTTGTAGGGAAATGGTGTTAGGGAAATTGATGGGATTGAAGGCCGATAAATCCCCAGGACCTGATAATCTACATCCTAGGGTACGTATGGAAGTGGCCCTAGAAATAGTAGATGCATTGCTGGTCATCTTCCAAAATTATATAGACTCTGGAACAGTTCCCATGGATTGGAGGGTAGTTAATATAACCCCACTATTCAAAAAAGGTGTTAGAGAGAAAACGGGGAATTATAGACTGGTAAGCCTGACATCGGTAGTGGGGAAAATGCTAGAGTCCATTATAAAAGATGTAATAGCAGAGCACTTGGAAAACAGTGACAGGATTGGACAAAGTCAACATGGATTTACAAAAGGTAAATCGTGCTTGACTAATCTACTGGAATTTTTTGAGGATGTAACTGGTAGAATAGATAAGGGAGAACCAGTGGATGTGGTGCATTTGGACTTTCAGAAGGCTTTCGATAAGGTCCCGCATAAGAGACTAGCGTGCAAAGTTAAATCACATGGGATTGGGGGTAAGGTATTGACTTGGATAGAGAACTGGTTGGCAGACAGAAAGCAAAGAGTTGGAATAAACGGGTCTTTTTCCAAGTGGGAGGCAGTGACTAGTGGGGTACCGCAGGGATCGGTGCTAGGACCCCAGTTATTCACAATATATATTAATGATCTAGACGAGGGATCTAGATGTAATATCTCCAAGTTTGCAGATGACACAAAGCTGGGTGGGCATGTGTGCTGTGAGGAGGATGCCGAGAAACTCCAGTATGATTTGGACAGGTTGGGTGATTGGGCAGATGCATGGCAGATGCAGTATAATGTGGATAAATGTGAGGTTATCCACTTTGGTGGCAAAAACAGGAAGGCAGATTATTATCTGAATGACAATAGATTGGGAGAAGGGGAAGTGCAACGAGACCTAGGTATCCTTGTGCACCAGTCGCTGAAGGTAAGCATGCAGACGCAGCAGGCAGTTAAGAAGGCAAATGGTATGTTGGCCTTCATAGCGAGAGGATTCGAGTACAGGAGCAAGGATGTCTTGCTGCAGTTGTACAGGGCCTTGGTGAGACCACATCTTGAGTATTGCGTGCAGTTTTGGTCGCCTTATCTGAGGAAGGATGTTCTTGCCATGGAGATTCACCAGACTGATACCTGGGATGGCAGGAAAGACGTATGAAGAGAGATTGGCTCGATTGGGCTTGTATTCGTGAGAGTTTAGAAGAATGAGAGGGGATCTCATTGAAACTTATAAAATTCTAACAGGACTAGACAGACTAGATGCATGAAGGATATTCCCGATGGCGGGGGAGTCCAGAACCAGGGGTCACAGTCTAAGGATAAGAGGTAAGCCATTTAGGACAGAGATGAGGAGGAATTTCTTCACCCAGAGAGTGGTGAACCTGTGGAATTCTTTACCACAGAAGGCAGTTAAGACCAATTCATTAAATATATTCAAGAAGGAGTTAGATATATTTCTTAAGGCTGAAGGGATATGGGGAGAAAGCAGGGACAGGGTACTGAATTTGGATGATCAGCCATGATCTCATTCAATGATGGAACAGGTTCAAGGGGCCGAATGGCCTACTCCTACTCCTATCTTCTATGTTTCTAAGATTCCAACACCGGTGCAGAGTCTCGTTGACAGCATGAGTTAGAAAATTTACATCTTGCCTATGTGCATTGGACGCATGGGCTGCTACTTGTATTTAAATTGTCCTGTGCAAAGTGGTCAGGGTGGGGGATTCCTTTCGGGGTTCTGAATGCACTGTATAATTTAGATAAGGAAGAGGAGTTTACGAAGGGCCACCAAATGCAGGTGCAACAACATCTGAGCCATCTGGTCCATCACGACCCTGGCTACCTGTTTGTAGGCCATGCCTACATGGACATGTCAGAGGAGTCCAGTGGTTGCTGGCTTCACTTCACAAGAACAGCTGTCACCAAGTTCGAACGAACGGACTTGCATTTACATAGATAGTGTGGCGGAGCCACTAAAGGACTCAGATCATTTGTATATAATTCCCTTTAACAACATGTTAGCTGCAGCCTGAGTCTGTATCTTTATTTATACTGTTTACTTGTACAAAGCGGGATTTCTTTAACAGCGCGGGTAAACGCGATGATGTCACGCCGTTCATCACGTGATCCCCCACTGGCGTGAAGAATGTGATGACGTCATGACGTCAACCACGGGACCGCCCGAGCAGTCCTCGTGGAGCCTCCGAACTGAGCAGACCTACACTCGATGTTCTCCTGTCGTTACTTGTTTAAACCGTTTAGTTTCCATTAAACTTCATTTTGTTTGATCGCCTGAGTGGACCTCAGTCTTTGGATAGGAACTAGACATTCCTACATTGGTGACCCCGACTTTTGCAAACGGTTTTCGCAGAAGATACTCAACATGGAAACGAACGCCGTTACCTTGAAGCTCCCGCAGTTCTGGGAGCAACAACCAGCCGCGTGGTTCATTCAGGCTGAAGCCCAGTTCGCCATCAGGGACAACGTTGCGGATCAGACCCATTATTATTACGTGGTCTCCGCCCTCAACAGCGCCACAGCCTCGCGGATCGTCAGCCTACTTGGTAGTCCACCTACTGATCGCAAGTATGACACGTTAAAGGCGCAGTTGCTACAGGTCTTCGGGCTCACGAAGTCGGAGCGCGCCCGCCGGCTGCTCGCTATGCCCGGCCTCGGGGACTCCAAGCCGTCCGAGCTCATGAGCCAAATGCTCATGCTCCTCGGTTCCGAACTGGAATGCTTCCTCTTCAGGGAGCTATTCCTCAGCCAACTACTGGAGCAAGTTCAGGCTGCCCTAGCCAAGTCCGAAGTCACAGACTGCGCGGAGCTTGCTGCCGAAGCGGACAAGATTTTCGCAGTGACACAGCAGTACTGCGCTGCCACGAGGCGTCCATCCCCCACAGACGCTGCTCCAGCTCTTCAATCAGCGGGGTTGTGCTTCTACCACGCCCATTTTGGCGTGAAAACAAGATGCTGCCGCCCTCCCTGCGGCTTTTCGCTCAAAAAAAAAACATCTACAGCAACCCTGGCGAAAGAGGACCGGGTCTAACAAACGCCCCGCGGCTGCGATGGCCATCGGAAATTCAGGAAAGCTTCTCTTCGTCACCGACTCCCTATCTGGTCGACGTTTCCTTTGCGACACCGGGGCGCAGTGTAGCATCCTACCTGCGTTAAATCTCGATATACAGGCTGGGGGCCACGGCCCCTCCCTCGTGGCGGCTAATGGCGCGGACATTCGGACCTTCGGAAGGCGGCAGATCCAGGTGTGTTTCAGCGGCCAGCGCTTCCACTGGGAATTCATCACGGCCAAAGTCTCGCAGGCCATCCTCGGGGCGGATTTTTTGTGCGCCAACGGCCTCCTGGTCGATGTCAGGCACCGCCGGTTGATCAATGCGGCCATGTTCCACTCCATCCCGTGCCACCGCGGTAATGCCGTGCCGCGCACTGTCTCCTGTGCGTTCCCACCTCCAGATGACTTCACTCGCCTCCTCGGAGAGTTCCCAGATCTGACCAGACCCAATTTCTCCTCCTCGGCCACGAAACACGGTGTAGAACATCACATCACCACTACCGGCCCCCCGGTTTACGCAAGGGCCCGACGACTCGAACCCGGCAAGCTCGTGGCTGCAAAAGCGGAGTTCGACACGATGGTGTGGCTGGGGATTATTCGCCGGTCGAATAGTCCCTGGTCTTCGCCTTTCCACATTGTTCCAAAACCCGGCAGCGGATGGCGGCCATGCGGCGACTACCGACGCCTGAATGACGCCACTACTCCTGATCGGTACCCTATCCTGCATATTCAAGATTTCGCAGCCCATTTGGTGGGAAATACTTTTTTTTCAAAAGTCGACCTCATCCGTGGTTACCACCAGGTCCCCGTGCACCCGCAAGATGTCCCAAGACCGCAGTCATCACCCCATTCGGCCTGTTTGAATTTCTGCGGATGCCGTTTGGCTTGAAGAACGCTGCACAGGCTTTCCAGCGCTTGATGAACTCCGTGCATCGGGACCTAAAATTCCTCTTCGTCTGCCTCGACGACATCCTCATCGCCAGCCGCAGCAAAGAGGAACACTTCTGCCATTTGCGCACCCTCTTTACACGCCTCAGTCAACACGGTTTGATTATCAACCCAGCCAAGTGCCAGTTCGGCCTGCAGCGGAGTGATTTCTTGGGCCACCGCATCACATCAGACGGCGCAATTCCCTTACAGACGAAGGTCGAGGCGGTTTCATCTTTCCCGCACCCGCAGACCGTCAAGGCCCTACAAGAGTTCCTTGGGATGGTCAATTTTTATCACCGGTTCATCCCTAAGGCGGCCCTGCTTATGCAGCCCTTGTACGAGGCCCTCAAGGCCAAGTCCGGTAAGGATCCGATCAGCTGGACGGCCAAGATGGACCGGGCATTCGTCAACACCAAAGGCGCATTGGCCAACGCAACCATGCTGTTGCACCTGCTTCCAGGTGCCACCATCGCCCTTACCACCGACGCGTCAGACTACACAATCAGCGCAGTGCAGGAACAGTGGGTGAATGGGACGTGGCAACTGCTGCCATTTTTCAGCTGTCAACTACGGCGAAACGAAAGAAAGTACAGCACTTTCGACCGGGAGTTGCTGGCCCTTTTTCTAGCCATCCGCCATTTCCGGTTCTTACTAGAGGGCCGTCCGTTCACGGCTTTTGTAGACCACAAGCCACTAACGTTCGCTATGGCCAAGACCGCCGAACCGTGGTCAGCTCGGCAACAACGTCACCTGACGTTCATTTCAGAATTCACCACGGACATTCAACATTTGTCCGGTAAAGACAACCTGGTGGCGGATTGCCTCTCCCGTGTGCCTGTTCACGCAGTCCAACTCGGAATCGACTATGCCCTAATGGCTGCGGATCAAGCCTCGGACCCAGAGGTCCAATCATACAGAACCAGCCCCTCTAGCTTCCAAGCTGCCGACATCAAATTCCATGCCGCAGGCACCACGCTACTTTGCGATGTCTCCATGGGAGCTCCCCGCCCTATCGTACCAGTCGCCTGGTGCCGCAAAGTGTTCGACGCCATACACGGGTTGTCACACCCTGGCATGAAGGCCTCGCAAAGGCTGATGTTGTGAAAATTCGTCCGGAGGGGTATGCACATGGATGTCCACAACTGGGCCAACACCTGCATGGTGTGCCAAAAGGCCAAGGTACAGCATCATGTAAAAGCTCCATTGGCCACTTTTGCTGTACTGGAGCGTCGGTTCGACCATGTGAATGTGGACCTCGTGGGGCCGCTTCCACCTTCTCAAGGTTTTACACACACCCTCACAATGGTAGACCGCACCACTAGATGGCCAGAGGCAGTTCCTTTGGTTTCCACCACTTCGGCAGACATAGCCAGAGCTTTCATCTCCTCTTGGGTTGCTCGTTTCGGGGTACCGGCGGACGTCTCTTCCGATCGTGGACCGCAGTTTTCCTCTGAGCTCTGGAACGCTGTGGCTCAGGAGCTCGGCACCAAACTACATCGCACCACCGCCTATCATCCACAGGCGAACGGCCTGTGCGAGCGATTCCACAGGTCACTCAAAGCCGCTCTGCGGGCCAGTTTTCAAGGTGCAGGATGGGTGGACAGACTTCCATGGGTCCTTTTAGGTCTTCGTACGGCGCCCAAAGAAGATTTGCAATCGTCCTTGGTGGAACTCGTATATGGCCAGCCACTACGAGTACCAGGGGATTTCCTCCCGTCTCCAACAGAGCCATGGTCCACATCCAAGCAACTCGTCAGCCACCAGGAGGCAGCCAGATGTTTCGCTCCAGTGCCTACGTCGCATCACGGCTTACAGAGCTCCCATGTCCCAGCTGAGCTGAAGAGCGCTGAGTACGTGTTTATTCGCCACAACGCTCACCGGGATCTGCTCAAGCCCCCTTACACTGGGCCCTTCCGCGTCATAGAGCCGGGAGACAAAACATTTTCGATCAATATCGGAGGTAAACCGGACCACGTTTCGGTTGACCGGTTGAAGCCGGCACAGTTAGACCTGGACCGCCCAGTCGAGATCGCTCAACCGCCAAAACGTGGCCAACCACCCACAGTCGCCATGCCAGATTCACCACAACCGCCCGCCAGCTCGACCACCGTCCATCAGCTTCCACTTCAGGGTTACAGAAGTCGCTCGGACAGGCTCGTCAGGCCTCCTCGCCGTCTCACTTTTGCTGTTAAAGACAATTCTGGGGGGGGCGCATGTGGTGGAGCCACTAAAGGACTCAGATCATTTGTATATAATTCCCTTTAACAACATGCTAGCTACAGCCTGAGTCTGTATCTTTATTTATACTGTACTAGCTGGGGAGCCCCGCGTTGCGAGGGCAATTTTGGGGCGCTTGGTCTCCCTGCCCCTGTGTGTCCCCCCTCTCCCTGTCATGTCCACTCCCTGTCCTATCCCTCCCTCCCCTCCCCTCCTCTCCCTCCCCTCCCCTCCTCTCCCTCTCCTCCTCTGTCTCCCTCGCCCACCCCTACCCCTCCCTCGCTCCCCTATGTCCCTCTCTCCGGCCCCTCCCCCTGCCTAGCGCCTGAGGTCTGGTGCCGTTCCGATAGCGGGAATGCTGAGCGGCGGCCGGCGCCGGGAGCGGGCTCTCGCGGGCGGCGCATGCGCGGTCTGTGCGGGCGGCGTCAGTGCGGGCGGCGCATGCGCGGTCAGTGCGGGCGGCGCGAGCCCCCCGCAATTTCCCGAGGCTCTCCCCCCCCCTGATTTCCCGAGGCTCTCCCCCCCGCGATTTCCCGAGGCTCTCCCCCCCCGCGATTTCCCGAGGCTCTCCCCCCCCCGCGATTTCCCGAGGCTCTCCCCCCCCCGCGATTTCCCGAGGCTCTCCCCCCCGCGATTTCCCGAGGCTCTCCCCCCCCCGCGATTTCCCGAGGCTCTCCCCCCCCTATTAAATTGTTATTTAATTCCCTAACACATCATTAAAATATTTACCTTAGTTCCCTAACACACAGAAAGTGTGGGGGAAAAAATTGTGAAAAATCAAGATGGCGGCCACTCACCTCGGTTCAGAAGGATAAGGCCCAGCCACACACGCACCGATTGGTCGACCGGTCAGGTCACCGAAGCGTAGGATTGGTCAATCGTCGGGTCACTCGACACTCAACTGTAGGAAGGAACCCACCGTCCGATTGGTGGACCTCGACGTCACACGGTCGCTAATGAGATGCTAATGAGCGGAACGCTGAACGTTTTTGGGATGTTGTTGTTGGAAGAGAGAGAGAGAACGACTGGGGGGGGGAACAGAGGGAGACTGGGGGGGGAACAGAGAAGCTCTCCCCCCCCCCGCGATTTCCCGAGGCTCTCCCCCCCCGCGATTTCCCGAGGCTCTCCCCTCCCCCCCATCCCCGCGATTTCCCGAGGCTCTCCCCCCCGCGATTTCCCGAGGCTCTCCCCCCCCGCAATTTCCCGAGGCTCTCCCCCCCCGCGATTTCCCGAGGCTCTCCCCCCCCGCGATTTCCCGAGGCTCTCCCCCACCCGCGATTTCCCGAGGCTCCCCCCCCCCGCGATTTCCCGAGGCTCTCCCCCCACCCCGCGATTTCCCGAGGCTCTCCCCCCCGCGATTTCCCGAGGCTCTCCCCCCCCGCGATTTCCCGAGGCTCGCCCCCCCCCACGATCTCCCGAGGCTGTGTGTTGGCGTCACGGGGGCCGTGCGCATGCGCGCCGGCGTCAAGGCGGCTGCGCAACTGGCGGCCTCTTCATTTTTTTTAAACTCATGCGTGCTGGCGTCACGGGGTGGCGGGCCGTGCGCATGCGTGGTTTCAAGACCGCCGGCATGCCCCGTTGCCGGGGTAACGGGGGCCGTGCGAATGCGTGCCGTCGTCAAGGCGGCCGCGCAACTGGCGGCCTCTTCTTTTTTTTTTAAACTCATCTTTCGCCGAGTAAGAGGAGATTAAATAAATAGAGAGCAGCAAAAGAGGAGGAGGGAGTAGGAGTCGCTCGGTAGGCCCATGCAAGAAGGACGGTAGATGTGAATAGGAGGCAGGGCTCAGCTGCCGGTTAACTAAGTGGCCCCTCGGGTCGGACGCAGGCCTGGTCTCGAACGAGGAGCCAACTGCCCCGCCCACCACGTGCGCATTTGCTAAACACAATTTAAAACACAAATAAATTGTTATTTAATTCCCTAACACATCATTAAAATATTTACCTTAGTTCCCTCACACACAGAAAGTGTGGGGGAAAAAATCGTGAAAAATCAAGATGGCGACCACTCACCTCGGTTCAGAAGGATAAGGCCTGCCCACACACGCACCGATTGGTCGACCGGTCAGGTCACCGAAGCGTAGGATTGGTCAATCGTCGAGTCACTCGACACTCAACTGTAGGATGGCACGCGCCAGGAACCCGCCGTACGATTGGTCGACCTCGACGTCACACGGTCGCTAATGAGATGCTAATGAGCGGAACGCTGAATTATTTTTTGGATACCGCGGGCGGGATTTTTGTCCGGCCGAAACATAAATATGCCTATGACCGGTCCGGAATCGCAAGCTTTCTTTTGAGGTGACGCGCGCGTCGGTACGCTCTGTAACTTTCAAACGTATAGAACACAGACAGACAGACATCGGGACAGACAGAAGAGCCACTTTATATATATAGATACTTGTTCAGAGCGTGATTACTTTAACAGCGCGGGTAAACGTGATGATGTCACGCCGTTCATCACGTGATCCCCCACTGGCGGAAAGAAAGTGATGACGTCATGACGTCAACCACGGGACCGCCCGAGTAGTCCTCGTGGAGCCTCCAAACTGAGCAGACCTACACTCGATGTTCTCCTGTAGTTACTTGTTTAAACCTGTTAGTTTCCATTAAACTTTGTTTTGTTTGATCGCCTGAGTGGACTTCAGTCTTTGGATAGGAACTAGACATTCCTACAATTGCACCTTTCACAACCTTAGGGTGCCCTTAAGAATTTCAGTCAACGAAGGACTTTTGAAATCTAGTCACTGTGTTAATGTAGGAGAATGCAGCAGCCAATTTCCACACAATAAAGCAATCAGATAAATGAGCTGATAATGTAGATTTTTTTTAAAATTGGTGTTGGTTCAGGGATAAATGTTGGCCAGAACAATGGGAGAACTCCCCTGCATCGTGGCCGTCATGATCTGAAAGCCAGTGTGCAGGATGCGGTCTATTTTTTCCCCTATTGTCACCAGAGTTGCAGTCTGTGCTTCCATGGAGGTGGAGATATTGACTGGTTTAGTTGCTTCTAAGGAAAAAAATAGAAGGCTTGCATTTATACAACGCCTTTCACGACCTCAGGACGTCTCAAAGCGCTTTTCAGCTAATGGGTTTGAACTCACTTCCGGGACACACTTCTGAAGTGTAGTCACTGTTATAAGGTAGGACAGGCTGCAGCCAATTTGCGCACAGCAAGATCCCACAAACAGCAATGTGATAATGACCAGATCATCTGATTTAGTGACGTTGGTTAAGGGATAAATATTGGCCCAGGACACCAGGGAGAATGCCCCTGCTCTTCCTCAAAATCAGGCCATGGGATCTTTTACGCCCACCTGAGAGGGCAGTCAGGGCCTATGGTGCAATGTCTCACCTGAAAGACGGCACCGCCAACAGTGTAGTGCTCCCTCTGTATTGCACTGGGAGTTGTCAGCTTAGATTTTGTGCTTGAGTCTCACGGAGTGGGAGCGGGACTTGAACCCATGACCTTTTGACTCTGAGGCAAGAATGCCACAGATTTCAGTGAAGTTATGCTACCTGAGCCATTAGCTGAGACAGGTGAACCTTGGTTCAGTATCGCACCTGAATTTTGCACTCCTTCAGTGCCGCACTGAAGTGTCATCCAAGATTGTGTGCTCAAATCCTGGAAGTGAGTTTAAACCCATAAGGTGACACTTACCAAACATAACAGTGTTGAAAAACAGGCTGGACAAGAGAGAATTAAAAAAATCACATTGCACTGCAAAACATAACAAAATGGTCCCTTTATTAAAAAAAATTGCTATTATTTCTTACCTATAATGAAACAGGACACTAAAGCACCTGCGAATAACAGAAGATGCCTCATTTATAGTCTTGGGGATCAAAGGAGGTATAATCCTCTGGTAAAAAGTTATTATTTCAGCTTCCAAATCAAACCTGAAAAATATTTTAAGTGTGTAGGACATAGAATTACGAGTGTGTAGAGTGCTCTATTATTTTCCAGATGAAGCACTTCTGGTTAATATAAAGTATGTGTCTATACTTAATCCAATAATGAAGAGACAGCTTGGAAGATTCAACGTAGGTCTTTACTTAATACCAACAGGCGGGAACTGAGGGGAGATCAGTACCCACAGTACTATTTATACCCCTATGGCCAGGGGTGGTACTATGGTATCACTACGCCCTACAAAGTAGTGCTGCCCTGGCCATAGGTTTAAAGTAACATACCTATTACATACACAACATTCCTCCCCTTTTAATTAAAACGTACCCGTGCAATTAAGTCAATAGATGCCCCATAACTAGGGCTAATAACATTTGGTAACACAATATACATAACATATTTACATCAAGAGTTGTCTACTTATATATATATATAAACAGAAACATGTTATAGATTCAGTCTCTGAGGAGGCCTCCTGTCTCGACTAGGATAACGTCTTTCTCTAGTCGGTCTCGGTGTAGGCGGCGGTACTTCCGTCACCCTTTCATCGCTGGACTCGTCGGTGTCTGATGGCACATCCTGTGCCGTGGAGATCACTGGAGTGCTGAACTCCTCGCAATCCTGAGACCTCTGTAACGACGAGCTGGGCCGTGATTCCGCTGTAACAATGTGCTGAGACGTTTGAGGTAGTGAATCAGTTGGGTTTCTGGACTCCACAAGTTGATCAGCATGTCGTCTGATTATGCCTTCCCCTGTCTCAACTGTGTACATCAAGGGTCCCTGGCGGGCCTTTATCGTACCAGACCGCCACTTTTCATTCCTATAATCACGGGCCAACACTTGCTGCCCCACCTCGAAGCTCCGTGTCTGTCTGTCAGGAGCCCTACGAAATACTCGGTTTTCCACATCTCTCCGAATGTTTGGTCTGAGCAATTCAAGGCGAGACCTTAACCTTCTATTAAAGAACATGACGGCAGGGGCCTGGTTGGTCACCGTATGTGCAGCATTACGGTATGCGAATAGGAAGTTGTCCACCTTGTGTTGTAGTGGCAGCCTTTCCTCCCCCATCGCCTTGATGGCCTTTTTAAAAGTCTGTACAAATCGCTCTGCCAGCCCATTTGTAGCCGGATGATATGGTGCGGACGTATAATGTCACACTCCATTCCTTTTTAGGAATGCTTGAAATTCTTCTGCCACAAATTGTGGCCCATTGTCCGAACAGACTTGCTCGGGCACCCCGTTTCGGGCAAAAATGGTCCTTAAGACTGCGACCGTCTTTTCGGCTGTCGTTGATGACATCTTTATGACCTCCGGCCATTTTGAATGGGCGTCCACTACAATAAGGAACACCGCATCCAGGAAGGGGCCAGCGAAGTCCACGTGGATCCTTTGCCACGGCGTTGAGGGCCACTCCCACGGATGTAGTGGGGCTTGTGGTGGTACGTTCTGTACCATCTGGCACCCTTGGCACGCTTTTGCTACTTCCTCAATGTCCCTGTCAATGTCGGGCCACCAGACGTAGGCTCTGGCGAGGCTTTTCATTTTGACACCCCCCAGATGACCTTCGTGTAAGTCCTGCAACACTTTATGTTGTAATTTTTGAGGGACCACCACCCTGGCTCCGCACATCAATGTGCCCCGGCAGATGGACAACTGGTCCTTCCTTGCCGAAAACGCCGGCAATGATGCGTCACCCTGCGCCGGCCAGCCTTTCACGGTTAATTCGTAAACCCTTGCCAATGTCGGGTCGTTCCGTGTTTCCCGCTCGATACATTGGCTGGTGATGGGCAAGTGTTCCATAACAGCCGTATGATATATTTCCACGGGGTCCTTTACTACCTCTTCGATCTCGGCAGGCAAGGGTAGCCGCGACAGGCCATCCGCATTGCCATGCTGTTTGGTACCCTTATATTCGATAAGGTACTGGTGTGCTCCTAAGAACAGTGACCATCTCTGTAGCCTTTGGGCCGTCATCAGGGGCACCCCTTTTGTTGGATTAAATATCGACACCAACGGTTGATGATCCGTCAGTAGTGTGAAACGTTGCCCATGCAGGTAGTGGTGGAATTTTTTTACACCCCACACCAGACTGAGGGCCTCCCTGTCGATTTGCGCATAGTTTCTTTCGGCTGTAGTTAACGACCTTGAGGCAAATGCTATTGGCCTCTCCATCCTGTTGGGAAATTTGTGTGACAACACTGCCCCTATACCGTACGGGGAGGCGTCACATGCCAACCTCATTGGCATTTTTGGGTCAAAGTGTGCGAGCACTTCCTTTGATGTAATGAGTTGTTTACCCTTTTTAAAAGCCGCCTCACACGCTCCGTCCCAATTCCAGGAGACTCCCTTTTGCAGCAATGAATTTAGTGGATGTAAAATGGACGATAAGTTCGGGAGGAACTTATGGTAATAGTTTATAAGGCCTAAGAATGATCGTAACTGAGATACATTCTCAGGGGGCGGGGCCTTCACTGCTGCCTCGATCTTTTCCGGGGACTTATGCAGGCCTTCCTTATCTATAATGTGACCATAGTATGAGATACGTTCCTGGAAAAACTCACATTTCTGCTTGTTCGCCCTGAGTCCGTATTGTTGTAACCGCAGAAGTACTCGCTCCAGGTTAGCGAGGTGGTCGTTATCCGTTTGTCCTGTCACCAGGATGTCATCCAGGTAGCATTGCGTTCCTGGAATGCCCTGTAGGACCTGTTCCATGGTCCTCTGCCATATTGCCGGGGCGGACGCCACACCAAATACCAGGCGATTGTACTGGTACAATCTCTTGTGTGTGTTAATCGTTAGGAGCTTTTTCGAGTCCTGCTCCACCTCCATCTGTAAATAAGCTTGACAAAGGTCAATCTTCGTAAAGTGTCTACCCCCAGCTAACGATGCGAATATGTCCTCAATGTACCGTGTGCAGGACTGGGTTAATAGTTATCTTAAAATCCCCGCAAATGCGAACCTTCTTTGGTTCCCCTGGTGTGTTATTTGCAGATTTCTTTATAACTGGGACGATGGGCGTGGCCCACTCGCTCCACTCAATCTTTGTAAGGACACCTGCACTCTCTAAGGCATCCGGTTCTGCTTCCACCACTGGCCGAATGGCATAAGGCACCGGTCTGGCCTTACAAAACTTGGGGTTTGCGTCTTGAGCAATAGTTATTTTTGCTCTAATGTCCTTTAAGGTCCCCAGCCCTTGTTGGAACACCTCTGGCGTTTTTGCCAATAGTTTCGACAGCCTGCTTGTAATGGTTGCATCATCCATGGTGGTCTCTACTTTTAACTCGTGTATCGACTTCCAGTCGAAGTGGATTTTTCTTATCCATTCCCTACCCAAAAGTGGTGGTCCACCGTTTGGTAGGATGTATAAATAAAGTCCTGGCACTTTTCTGCCATTGTATTTAACTGTTACTTGCATTTTTCCCTTCGGGTAAACCTTTTGTCCCGTATATGTTTTAAATTTAATTTCCGTATCCTTTAAGGGAATGCGTTTGAACAGCCTGTTATAATCTTGTTCATTAATTACTGATAGGGCTGAACCCGTGTCCAGCTCCATATTAACTTCGACGCCTGCTACCGTCATTTTAACCCACATTGTGCTGTGGTCCTCCGTTTTGTCTACACCATATAACTTGAGACATCCCAGATCTTTAGGCTCTGCTTTTGTGCCTTCCTGTGACTCGTCTGAGCTACTGTCAGACATCTTATGTATTTTTGTCCTTGCCTTGGTACTGCTCGGATTGCCCCCATGATTGGGTTTCGTACCAGACCGACAAACTTTCGCTATATGCCCCTTTTTCCCACACTGCCGGCATATTTTATCACGAAACCAACAATTACTTTGGTCGTGGGTGGTTTTGCCACAACGGTAGCATTTACCTTTGTGAAATGTCACCTCATGGGTGTCATAGCCGGTTGTGTTTTGTCGTATTTGAGCAGCACCCTGTGCTGCTGCTTCGTGGAACAATGCTATTTCAATCGCCTGATCTAGGCTGAGCTGTTTCTTGGCTAGCAACCGTTTACGTGTATTCTCATTTAACATGCCACAGACAAATCTGTCTCTGATCACGTCCGCCAATATGGCTCCAAACTGGCAATGTTTGGACAACCTTCTGAGCTCAGCTAAATAGGCTGCCTGCGACTCATCATTCCTTTGGTCGCGTCTGTAGAAGCGGTACCTTTCCGCTATAAATGGTGGCTTAGGGTTTAAATGTTCCCTTAACGTATCAACAATTTGGGCGTACGTTTTGTCTGCTGGCTTTTCTGGAGTAAGAAGATTCCTCAGCAGACCGTATGTTTTTGCCCCCATAAAATTTAATAAGGTTGCTACCTTTTGGTCATCTTCCACCTTGTTTACTATGCAATAAAGTTCATGCCTTTCGATATAGGCATCCCACTCTTCTGTGTCCTCAACAAATGCTGCCAACCAACCTTCTTTAGACATTTTAAACTGCTGAAGAGCTTTTCCCCTTTTGTCCACTAGATGGCGTGCTAGTCCTCGTGGCGCCGTTTGTTCCCCAGATCACCTGCCCGTTCTGGCCGTTGCAGCTCCCGTTCCCCGGGAAGGATTTCAGTTTACCTGGCCCTGGGTGGACTTTTGCCCCGTGGCTGGAGCTCCCGTTCAGCCTCTTCTCTCAGCTGCTGCAGCTTCTGTTGGAACCCTCTCTCTCTCTCTCTGTTGCTGCTGCTCCTCCCGAACCTGGAGTGCTGGGCGGTTTCCTTTGTTGCAACGTGTACTGGTGAGTTCGAACCTTACTCGTCGCCAATATAAAGTATGTGTCTATGCTTAATCCAATAATGAAGAGACAGCTTGGAAGATTCAACATAGGTCTTTACTTAATACCAACAGGCGGGAACTGAGGGGAGATCAGTACCCACAGTACTATTTATACCCCTATGGCCAGGGGTGGTACGACGGTATCACTACGCCCTACAAAGTAGTGCTGCTCTGGCCATAGGTTTAAAGTAACATACCTATTACATACACAACAGTTAATGCTACTTAAGTCTTCTTGCTTAAGGCTTTGCAATCTTGAAATTGCACCCATCCGATTTCCTGCAGAGAAAATCGCTGGGTAAAGGGAAGCATAAAGTCATTTTTGGAACAAAAGGCCAGCATCCATGTAATGTATGTACCTTTAAGGGGGGAACTACTTTTTACAGCTCATGTATACTGTAGTACCGGCAGTGACCACACCTGCATATAACGCAGAGTAGTAATCTGTACAGATCAGTTGCAGTCTGAGCCACATAGAGTAAACACCTATTGTACCATTCTCCGCAGTCTGTGTCTTCTTATACACGGACGTAACATTGGCGACGAGGCAGGTTCGAACCTACCTACAACTCTGCATCTCCTCCCGGGGATTCGTTCCTGGAGATCAGTGGATTGGAGGTCAAGGCCAGAGACTCGGGCGTCGACCACGGGCAAACGCCCAGTCATCCAGCAGAGACTCGAGAATTGCGGGGGAGGCTGTCGAGAGACAGGCTTGGCTTTCCAGTCGAGGTGGTCCAGCGAAACGGGCTGGCAACAGCTAGTGCGCAGACCCTTCCCGGACAGCGGCGGGCTAGAGCCTGACCGAGCGGAACAGCAAAGGGCTGAGCAGCATCGACGGGGGAGAGAGAGAGGGCAGAGCGCACAGGGCGCAGCCGGTGTTCAGGGGCCGAGCAGCGTCGGAGAGAGGGAGAGAGAGACGCGCATGAGAAGCACGCAAAACCTACAGGGCGCCGCCATTGCCACGAGAACCGCCGGGAGCGGCATCGGCAGCAGCGGGGGTGGAAGGAAAGCGCGGGAGATGCCATTTTAAGCCACTGGGAGACGCCATTTTAAACCACACCCAAAATGCCAAAGAGTGGCAGTATCACCGCATTTGACAATGAAGTCGAAGATTGGACTACATATGTCGAACGAATAGAGGTGTACTGCAAGGCAAATGGGGTGTCAGATGACAAGAAAGCGTTGGTATTGTTAAATTTAATGGGTGCAAAGACGTATGGTTTATTACAAAATCTAGTAACCCCAACGAAGCCAATGGAAAAGAGTTTTGAAGACATAGTAACGATACTAAAGGAACATTTAAACTCCACACCGCTGCTGATAGCAGAAAGATTCAAGTTTCATAAACGGAACCAGCATAAGGATGAAAGCAATGCTGATTATTTAACAGAACTGCGCAAACTATCGAAGCACTGCCAGTTTGGAGCGGGACTGACAGATGCCTTAAGGGACAAGTTTGTGTGTGGGCTTCAAAGTGAAGGAACCCAGAAACGACTTTTATCTGAAAAGGACCTTACGCTAGAAAAGGCTTTCAGCATTGCGGTATCATATGAAGCAGCAGCACGGGGCGCTGCAGAGATACAACAGAGACCGCAAGAATATGGCACAAACGAAATGTCATATGGAACAGAGAAGTGCTAGCGCTGCAGCAGAACAACACATGACCAGAATGATTGCTGGTTCAAAGACAAAGTGTGCAGACAGTGTGGAAAAGTAGGACACAGAGCACGAGTCTGCAGGTCGGGAAAGAAAACCAGCAATAAGAAACCTACCAAAGGAAAGTACCAGAAGGTACATAAGATGACAGAGAATAGTTCAGACGAACAAAAGAGTGATAACGACTCTGAAAGCAGGGAACTGAGTTGTCTGAAACTACATAATGTGATCACAATGGAGGATCACCGAACCATTTGGGTCACTCTCAAGATAGCAGGAGTCCAGGTAAAGATGGAATTGGACACAGGATCAGCCCTAACAGTCATAAACCGACGGGACCATGAGCGGCTATTCTCACACATACCCTTGAGAGACACAAAAACTTTTTTGAAGACGTACACGGGGCAAAAAGTCTACCCCAAAGGAAAAATAAGAGTGACCATTATATATAACGGTAAGGAAACACCAAAACTAGACCTGTATGTATTGCAAGATGGAGGACCACCATTACTGGGATGTGAATGGATCCGGAAAATACAACTGGATTGGCATTCCATACAGGCACTGACTGTGGCTGACAAAAAGGATGATGACATCACACCTGGGCGACTGTCAAAGATCCTAACTGACGTGAAAGAAATGTTCCAGCAAGGACTCGGAACACTAAAAGGCATGACAGCGATGATTAAAATTGAAGAAAACGCAAGCCCAAAACTTTTTAAGGCCAGACCGGTACCTTATGCGATCCGCCCAGCTGTCGAAGCAGAGCTGGAGAGTCTGGAATGTTCAGGTGTATTGTCCAAGGTAGACTGGTGCGAGTGGGCTACACCCATCGTCCCTGTGATAAAAAAGTCATTGAGCAGCACGCCTGGGGAACCAAAGAAGGTTCGCATCTGTGGGGACTTTAAGGTAACAGTGAACCCGGTCCTTCACACCATACAATATCCACTTCCGCGGATTGAAGATATTTTCGCCTCGCTATCTGGAGGGAAATGCTTCACTAAGATTGATCTGGCCCAGGCGTATCTGCAAATGGAGGTAGAAGAAGCATCAAAAAAATACCTCACAATCAACACCCATAAAAGTCTCTACCAATACAACCAGCTGGTATTCGGGGTAGCATCAGCTCCGGCTATTTGGCAGAGGGCAATGGAACAAGTCCTGCAAGGGATCCCAGGGACCCAGTGTTATTTGGACGACATCCTGGTCACGGGCGAAAATGACAGTGATCACCTTGCCAACCTGGAGCAGGTGCTCACTAGATTGCAGGAATATGGGCTCCGAGCTAACCGCCCCAAATGCGAGTTTTTTAGAAAACAAATCTCGTATTGCGGCCACGTTATCGATAAAGAGGGGTTACATAAGTCCCCAGAGAAGATTGAGGCAGTAGTCAAGGCTCCAGCACCGGAAAATGTGTCACAACTGAGGTCGTTCCTTGGGCTGGTAAACTACTACCATAAGTTCTTGCCAAATTTGTCTACAATACTACACCCACTGAACACCCTACTGCAAACTGGGGTGCCATGGAAGTGGAGTGACGAATGTAGATGAGCTTTCCAGAAGAGCAAAACACTAATCACATCGAAAGAGGTATTGGCCCATTACAACCCGGCATTACCAATTCGGTTGGCATGTGATGCGTCACCCTACGGCATTGGAGCAGTGCTGTCGCACAAATTCTCGGACGGCTCAGAGAGGCCAATAGCCTTCGCGTCACGTTCACTAACCTCAGCCGAGCATAACTACGCCCAGATTGACAGGGAGGCCCTCAGCCTAGTGTGGGGAGTGAAAAAGTTCAATCACTATCTGCACAGGCAGAAATTCACCTTGCTGACTGATCACCAGCCTCTTGTCTCCATTTTTAATCTGAAGAAGGGCATTCCGGTGATGACTGCGCAACGACTACAAAGATGGTCACTTTTTCTAGGGGCGCACCACTATGAGATTGAATATAAGGGCACGAAACAGCATGGAAATGCTGATGGGCTATCACGCCTGCCACTGCCTACTGCAGAGGAAGCACCAGCAGTGGATCCTGTTGAAATATTCCATTCGACTATAGTTGAATACCTACCGGTAACTAACGCTTGTATCGAAATGGAAACCCGAAATGACCCGACACTGTCTCGGGTATATGATTTGACGGTGAAGGGATGGCCAGCACATGGCGACTCACTGTTGCCAGCATTCTCGACAAGGAGCGAACAGCTGTCAGTGTGCTGGGGGACCTTGATGTGTGGCTCCCGAGTGGTAATTCCACCCAAGTTAAGGGATAGAGTGCTCAATGAGCTTAATGAGGGTCATCTGGGAGGGGTAAAAATGAAAAGCCTAGCTAGGGCTTATGTGTTGTGGCCGGGAATCGATAAACAAATCGAGGACCTGACCAAGAGCTGCTCAGGATGCCAGAAAGTCCAAAATGCACCACCACAGGCCCCTCTACACCCATGGGAGTGGCCCTCATCTCCATGGCAACGGGTGCATATTGATTTTGCTGGTCCATTCATGGACTCAATGTTTTTAATAGCCGTGGATGCGCACTCGAAATGGCCTGAGTTCATCAAAATATCCTCCACCACCACGGAGAAAACTATTGCAGTCCTACGGACCATTTTTGCCAGGAATGGCTTGCCAGAACAGATTTGCTCCGACAACGGACCACAATTTGTGTCCGAAGAGTTCCGGAGGTTCTTGAAAAAGAATGGGGTAAGGCATTACACATCCGCCCCGTATCATCCAGCCACAAATGGATTGGCTGAGAGGTTCGTACAAACCTTTGAGAAGGCAATAAAGGCTATGTACAATGACAACATTCCGCTGCAGCACAAGGTGGACAATTTCCTGTTCGCCTACCGGAATGTGACACATGCAGTCACCAACCAGGCCCCAGCCATGATGTTCTTTAACCGAAGGTTAAGATCTCACCTGGATTTGCTCAGACCAATCATACGAAGAGATGTTGAGAGTAAGCAATTCCAGCACATCCATGAGAAGCCAACAAGGAGCTTCAATGTAGGGCAACCAGTCTTGGCCCGCGACTACCGAACAGAAAAATGGCAGCCAGGAACGATATGCACACGGCAGGGCCCACTAATGTACACAGTGGACGTTGGGGAGAGCATCGTGAGACGCCATGCTGACCAGATCCTAGAGTCACAGGAACAAGTCAACCCCATGCCTTGCCCATACGTACCTGGTGATGAACCCGACGTACAGGTAGCATCTACCCCAGAAACAGTAGCATCGGAAGCTGATGAACCAACCGACGACAGGGGGCCAGAATCGCCTCCGCACCAAGAGCAAGACACTCGGGAAAGGTGCTACACAGAAAGGATCAGGAAGCCTCCCCAAAGACTGAATTTATAAATAGACTATTTTTAACTAATGTTGCATGTTAAATGTGTTAATTGTAATTAATTTGATATTTAATTGTTAAATGAGTGTTATGGTACTGTTAATCTAAAAGGGGAGGAATTGTAATGTATGTACCTTTAAGGGGGGAACTACTTTTTACAGCTCATGTATACTGTAGTACCGGCAGTGGCCACACCTGTATATAATGCGGAGTAGTAATCTGTACAGATCAGTTGCAGTCTGAGCCACGTTGAGTAAACACCTATTGTACCGTTCTCTGCAGTCTGTGTCTTCTTATACACGGACGTAACAATCCAGGGAAGGCAGAACCAGAGATTCATGGATTAAAAATGCTGAAATGGGTCAGCTGTTCACAAAATCAGGAAGCAGGTCAGGAAGGAATGTGCTGGGCTCAGGAAAGCTGTCAAGGTAAGTGATGTTTACATTTTGCTTCTTTTCGTAATTTGCATTACCATACCTCTTAACAGCACTTCAGTGTAAGTTTGTTGCTGCACGCAGAGGGAGATTGTTGCCTAGAAGAAAGACAAAGACTGTGTCCAATATATAATCTTGCCACTTGCAAACTATTTTAATGTAGGGACACCTCTCTCGCTCCCCTTCTCTCTGTGGTGCCTCTGATCAAGGCAGTGATCTGGGAGTCACTTTCACACTATACCAGGAAGGGAACATGGTCACATATAGGCCAGACTGGGTAAGGATGGCAGATTTCCTTCCCTAATGGGAATTAGTGAACAAGTTGGGTTTTTATGACAATCCAACAGCTTCATGGTCATGGAGACCAGCTTTACATTTCCAGGTTTTTTCTTTAAAAACTGAATACAATACATTAACTGTTTGCCTGCTCGTGCCACAAGAATTCTTAGCTCCCAGGAAGATTCTGCTGTGTTCTTTAACTCATTATGAACATTGCCGTGTCTTCCATTTTATTTAATTCTTTCCAGGACAACTTGTATTTATGTAGCGCCTTTAACGTAGTTAAACGCCCCCAAGGCGCTTCACAGGAGCGATTATGAAACAAAATTTGACACCGTGACCTATAAGGAGATATCAGGACAGATGACAGATGAAAGAGGTCGGTTTTAATGAGTGTCTTAACGAAGGAGAGAGGTGGAGAGACAAAGGGGGAGGAATTCGGTATCGTCCCATTTGGGGCACAATTATCGGCCGGGCGCAAAGATTAGCGCCTGGCGCTAATTATCGCCTCCGACTGCAAACTTGGCTTTTATCGCCCCTGGAGGTGATTGGAGCGCTAAATCAGGCGCTTCACACCTCTCTTAAGGCGCTAAGCCCGAGGAGCGAGGCGCTACCTCAGAGGGCGGGCGCAGCGCAGGTGCTGTCAGTTAGCGATTGAACACAGGCACACTGGCTTAAAGGGGAGGGTCGATCTTGCTCTGCAGCCACACCCTGCTCACTGGAGCCTTGAATCTCGGCCTGGGCAGACTTGTGGCTAAATCTAGCAGCCAGACACTATGGAAAGGGCCAGGAAGCGAGCACAGCGCTTCTGCGAGCGGGCTTTAGAGGCTCTGGTTCACGGGGTGGAGCGCAGAAGATCCATTCTGTACCCAAAGAGTGGCAGGAGGCCTTTGCCACGCGAGTACTGAAGAGTGTGGAGGGAGGTGGCTCAAAGCGTTTCCTCAAGCAGCATGGTGCCTAGGACCCATGTGCAATGTAGGAAAAAGTTCAATGGCCTCACTCGGGTCGTTAGGGTGAGTGCCTTTTTTTTTCAAAACCTCTTCATCCCTCCATCTCAACCTCACTTTATGGCCAGAGGGTCTTGAAAGCCCCAATGCCCAACACTCATCTAACACCTATGGCCCTTTCATCAAACACACATGCACATTCCACACTTTGCATACAGTAAGGGCTATTCAACTTTTTGAGGCACATCAGGCAAGACCATGGCTGCATACAGTAAGGGCTATTCAACCATGGGAGGCATTTCAGGCAAGATCATGGCTGCATATTTACTCAAACACCATCATTTTTCTTGCAGGCCAAGCTGTCTCATAATAGGAGACAGCAGCAACGGACCGGTGGAGGGCGGCCTCACCTTCAAGCCCTCAGCGATCGTGAGGAGCGCGTCCACAGGATTGTGGCAAGCCGGGTGATTGGTCCCATCGCCACTGGAGACGCCGATCCCGTTCTGGACAGCAATGGTAAGGTCATCACCTTTTTGTCCTCTCTCCTTCCACTTGTTCCTCACAACAGCAGCCTTTGACACTTTCAATCCAAATCACTAAATCGCTGCACTCATGCCTCCCTTGCTGCCACCCTGTCCTCATGCTAAAGCCACTCTTGTATCTCCCTGCTTTCAGATGGAGATTCACCAGGTGAGGAGACGGGCCCTCAAGCTGCCAGTGAGAGTGAAGCTGAAGGCGAGGAGGAAGAGGAAGCCGGACCATCAGCGCCACCCTCTACCGAGGCAGCCCATGCCCATACTGGGGACACGTCTTCCCTAGAGGGGAGCAGGGGGGAATGGTCTGATGAGGGTGAAGCTCCAGGACCCAGCGGGCTGCAGCAACGCGATGAGGGTAGGGAAGCTCGGGGGCCTTCTCCCCGGAGGGAGAGTATGGCCTTGAGTCCTGCTGCACTGGACGCAGACAAGGAATGGGTCCTCGCTGAAATGAGCGCCCAGGCGGAGCAAAGGCACACTGAGCTCATGGCTGCAGCGGCAAGGATGCCCGAATCCATTGAATCACTGGCAAGGAGTGTGGAGCACTTCGCTGTAGCACATGTGGCTGCCACGCAAATGCTAAGTGCTGCAATGCAGTCAGTGGCTGGTCTCATGCAGACGCAGATTGAGGCAACGCGAGCACTGATTGCTGCCACCCTCGCTGGATCGGGCAGATTTCCCCAGGGCTCTCACCGCGCCGCAGCAGGCCAGCAATCTGTGCTCCATCAGATTGCTCCGGTTGCTGAAGTGCTGCCCCTTGGGAGTGCCAGTGTGTCAGTCGAGCAGGGAGTTGCTGTCCTCTCTCAAGATGACAGCATTCTTGCTGCCACCACTGGCACTTCTCCACTGCAGTTTGTGTGCTCAACAATGCTCCTGGTAGCTTGATGGCACTCGTTGTATTGTAGCTCAGCAGGGGTGCTGGGCGAACAGAGTGGTGTCATCAGCCAGGTGCACAGAGGATATCCCTTGTCCCCGAGAAGCCAACCTCCTGGGTGATGCGGTGCCTGGAAAAGGTCTGCCACAGAAGTCTGGCGCAGGATGAAGGCATCGTGGCTGCTGCCTGGAAAGTGGGCATTGACAGCGAGTATCAGCTGTCTGTGGTCACAGACCAACTGGACGTTTAAGGAATGGAAGCCCTTTCGGTTGCGGAAATCCTCGGCATTCTCTTGCGGCGCCCGCAAAGCCACATGTGTGCAGTCAATGGCGCCCTGCACCATGGGGAAGCCTGCTATCATTGCAAAGCCCGTTGCGCGTTCTTGCTGCTTGGCTGGGGTCATGGGGAAAGAGATGTACTCTCGTCTCCTTTTAAAGAGGGCATTTGTCACCTGACAGATGCAACAATGCACCGCGAACTGGGAGATATTGGCGATGTCCCCAGTAGCTGATTGAAATGAGCCGGTGGCATAAAAGTTGAGAGCCACTGTTATCTTCACTGCCACCGACAGAGACGTCCTGCTCCTCAGTTGAGGCTGCAGATCTGGCTGAAGCAGGTGGCAGAGCTCAGTGACCACCTCCTTGCTGAATCGCAGCCTTCACAAACACTGCTCCTCAGACATATTAATGTAGGAGAACTGTTGGCGAAAAACTCTGGGAGGGTAAGGTCTCCTGTACCGAGGCCTGTTGGCCCTCCTCTGTCTGGCCATGATTGCCACTCTCTCTCTGCGTCTCTGTGCCCTCCGAATGTGATGGAGAAGGATGACGTTCCCATTCATTGCAGCCCCCATAATATCTGGGCAATCAAAGTTATGAAGGTCAAAAAGCAAAGTACCTGCAAAGTTATGGTCAGAAGCCAAAACTACCTCAGACAGCGTTGACTCAATGCAGAAGTCTCTCTTTCTCTCTTTGTGTCTCTCCAAATCTCCATCTCTCTCTCAGAACGAGTGGTGCAAAAATGGCTACCACACAAAAGCCAGGAAAAGGCACCCTTTAAATAGCGCCCCCCCAGCCCCACAGCGACTGGGAAGTGTTCCAGTCAACCTGTCGTTGGTAGCGCCAGGCGGAAAGGAGGGGGGCGCCACTGAATTTCCGGTCCGGGGCGCCCCAAGGACGTTGCACTCTCAAATGACGTCAAGATCTGCGTGCGCAGGAGATCGGGCGGTATTGTTTAGTGCTGCCGCAAAATATCCGGTCAATTTCACGAGAGGCGCAGATATCGCCACGCCCGGGCGCTAGTTGGCTTGCGCCCCACTTAGCGCCCTCTTAAGGCGCCAACGGGTGGCGCTACCAACTGAATTTTCCCCCTGTAAAGTCTGTGGGTTGTGCAGTTAATTACGACACAGACTTCAGGAGTAACATACAACAGGACTTTACTATTCGAAGGTCAGGGCGAATCTGCCCTATAAATCATGCCACAGCACCGTCAGTATTACCGTATACAGAAGCCAAACAAGTAGTGCCACACCTAAAATAGTTCTCTTAAAGGTGAACGGTTACATACAATAGTCTCTTAAAGGTAGACGGTTACATACACTACAATCCTCCCTTTTTAGCTTACAACATACGTATTCCCCATTAAACATAACATATATTCAACTTCATGTAAAACAATTTACAGATATAGTCTCTGCGGAAAACAGTTCACAGGTTCAGTCTCTGTGGGAACAGTTCACAGATTCAGTCTCTGGTCTTGACTCGGTCCGAACAACATCTCTGTGGTGTAGCCGGTTCACATTGCTAGCGTGATTCATCCAATAGTCTTTCCCTTGACGTAACAGCTTGAACTTCCGTCCTGCTGAACCAGCAGTGCTGACTTTTACAAACAGCTGGACTGCCTTAGTAATTTTTCCCTACTTTCCCATTAGAAGTGATAATGATTTAGATGGTTATCATCTTCGGCTTCGTCTTTTCCTTTTTTGCTTCTTGGAGACTCTCGGGGCTCCCTTATCAGCTGCCAGCTGTAGCGCCACCATCTCCCTATGTTCCTTAGACTTTAAGTGCTTCATCCTGATTTCTGCACTTTGGGAGTTTTCATCACAAGCTGGGCAGACCAAGTCCTCGTAATATTCCGTGTCACTCAACAGGTCATGGTAATATTCGGTGTCATCCTGAGCTAGTCTAGCGAGAGGGCCTGCTACTTCTTCCTTACCCAACTGGACGTTAGCCAACTGTTGTTCCCTCCCTAGACATCTTTCCTGAAGAGACTTCTTTATGCGTTCATATTCATCCCACTCTTCCTGGGTTTCCTGCAAATCCTTCACTAATGACTTCAATACTTCCCCTTCCATCGGAGATTGATTGATCGGGCTATTCAATCCTTCTACTGGAGCATCTGTTTCAACATTCTGTTGTTCCCATTGACGTGATTCAGCGTACTTTTGGCATCCCAGTAAAATCCGTGTTGCACCCTCAGCTATATCCGTAACTTTTGAGAGCTCCGAACTCCTTCCCTCTGAAGATTGAAGCTCGTGTTCAGATTGTTCCCATTGCAGAGTCTTGTCCCTCAACATATGAAGGAGTTGGCTGACCGTTAACTCTTCCACGGGAACACTGTGAATCAGAGTCATCTCCATTTCATCCACCTTTTCCTCCAATGCTTTCACCTTCTTTTCCTCTTGGACTTTGGCTTTCAGCGCTCGGAGAAGTTGTGCCATGATGCTATCTAGCTCTTGTGCCATGATGCTCTCTAGCTCATGTCTTACAGTCTCTGTGTTTCTTACAGTTTCCTTTTCTTCCACTGAAAGGATTCCCAGTTGAATCTGTTCTTCAAGTTGTTGAACCTCGGTCATTGCCGCCTCATATTTGTCTTGGGTTTCCTTCAATAATTTTCTGAGTTCTTGGACATCTTGCCTTTCATGTTCTGCCATGTCTTTCACCTCTAATTTCTCATCTATGGATGGAACTTCTACCGATGAGTCTGTCTTGGCCTTGAGCTCATCAAGAATTTCCTGCAGCCTTTGGACTTCTTGCTCATGTTCAACCTTTAGTTGCTCATATGCTTCTACTGAAACTAGCTTTTCGGAGGTTGCCGAGTTAACCCCCTCCAGAATTGTAGCCTGGGCCTGTTCATAATGTTCTTTCAACTTCTCACACTCTGCTTGTAAGGAGTCGTAGAGAAGAACTGGAATAAAATCCTGGCTTCCTGAAGATTCCTCTTCATTTGCTTCTTTCGCAATTTTCTGTTGGAGTTCAGCCAAGGCTGCTATGCTATCTGCCTCTCGAAGTCTCACTGCCATCAAATCTTCTTTATTCTTGCAGTCTATCTCAGCCATTTTCCCTTTACTTTCATTTAACTGAGTGAGTAGTCCCTTATTCTGGGCTGAGAGATATTGCACCTTCTCCTGTAGACCATTGCACTCCTTCTCTGCTCGACATAGCTGGTTACTGCTGATTTGGTTCTGTGTTTCAAGTTCCAACATCCTTTGCTTAGCTTCTTTCAGTTTCGCCCCTATAAGCTCCTCTTGCAACATGGCCACATTATTCTCATCAGGTAAAGAAGCGTTTCTCTTTTCTATGTCCAAGATTTTTTTCTGCATCTCTTTAAGTGCACACTGCGATTCAGCTTCTCTTAACCTTGCCTGCACTAGCTCCGTCTCCAATTGCAGAACAAAATCCTCAGTGTAGCGTGGTTTGCCTTTATGCTGTATCTCTAGATCATGCAAATATTCTAACTCCTGAACATCATAAGGGAGATGTGATCGGTAATTGGTCACGATGGCTCTATGGTCGCTCTCTGCTTGAGCCAGCAGGTTCTGTTGTCTTTCCAGACTCTCCCATTCGATGTCATAGAACTTTTTCATTGTTTTCATCTCTTGTACGAGACGGTAACTCAATTGTTCTAATTGTTGTCGTACTTTGAGATAACGTTGAGTTCGAGCCCGGTGTTCCTCCGTAATGCATATGTCTGTAACTTGAACAGACTCAGAATTCTCTGTCTGTATACACGCCATCGTTTTTCCAACCTTAGTCAGTGAGTTCATGTTAACCTTGTTTTTCATACTTGGGCTGGACTTATCGTCTTCCGGCTCAGAGTCTGAGCTGCTTGTCTGCACCGAGTCCTCACTCGTCATTGCTTGTAGGTAGTGCCATTCCATGTCTATTTTCTTGATCCACTCCCGTCCTAGAAGTGGTGGTCCTCCCTCAGGTAGTACGTATAAGTTCATTCTTGGGTGTTCTTTACCCCTATCTCTCACCTTGACTCTTATCTTTCCCATGGGGTATACTTTATGCCCCGTGTATGTCTGCAATACGAACTTGGTATCTCTTAAGGGTATATGTGAGAATAGCCGGTGGTAATCCCTTCGATTTATGACTGATACAGCTGATCCAGTGTCCAACTCCATTTTCACTTGGACTCCAGCTATTTTTAGCATGACCCAGATAGTTTGTAGGTCAGCTTCCTTACTCACATTATGAATTCTCAGACTACCCAGCTCCTGGCCGTTTGGGTCTGAGTCTGAATTCTGTTCGTCTGAACTCTTCTCAGCCACCTTGTGTACCTTGTTGTACTTTTCCTGTGATGGCTTCCTTTGGTTGTTGGTCTTCTTCCCTGACCGGCATACCTTAGCGATGTGACCCAGTTTGCCACATTTCCAACATTCCTGGTTCTTAAACCAGCATTGGTTCTGATCGTGTGTTGTCTTCCCACAGCGATAGCATTTTGTTATACTCGAGGTAATTTGGTCCACACCGAGTGCCGCTGCCTTTAGCTGCATTTCCGCGGTTCCTTTCGCTGCGGCTTCGTGCGATGCTGCTATAAGGACAGCCCTGTCAAGTGTAAGGTCGTTCTCTTCGAGTAGTCGCTTTTGCGTCCCTTCCTTGGACAGTCCGCATACGAACTTGTCTCGCAATGCCTTTGTCAGATTCCCTTCAAACTGGCAGTATTTCGCTAGTCTACGCAGTTCGACCAAGTATTCCGCGTTGCTTTCGTCTTTCCGTTGCGTTCTCGCATAGAATTTGAATCGTTCAGCCAACATCAACGGTGTGGGGTTCAAGTGATCCTTCAGAACAGCCACTATCTCATCGAAAGTCTGATCCGCCGGTTTAGCTGGTGATAGTAGATGCTTCAAGAGCCCATATGTCTTTGCGCCCATCGAGTTTAGCAAGGTTATAGCTTTGTCGTCTTCTTCTATTTTGTTGGCCTCACAATAGATCTCAATGCGTTCCACGTACGTGGCCCAGTCTTCTATCTCCGAATTAAAATCGTTGATGTTACCACGCTTAGGCATCTTCCTCTCTTTGGGAACAACACAAGTATTTCTTTAAATTATTTCTTTTTTTTCCTAAGATGGCGGTTTTCCCGCAAAAATGGCGGTTTCCCGCTCTTATCTTCTCTCCCCGCCCACTTCAACGGCGGTTTCCCGCTTCTGTCTTCTTCCCCGCCTAATGGCGGCTTCCCGCTTTTCTTCCCTGGCGGGAGGGGTACACTTTCCCCACGGGCGACGGCCGCTGGCTTTCAGGTTCACAGCCTGCGCGTCGGCTTCAAGGCTTTCCCTTTTTTTTAAATTTTATGGCAGGGCGACCGGCTCTGGGTACCCCGTTGACGGCGAACAGGTTCAGCCGCTGGGCTGGCTCTCGCACAGTTCCCCTTGCTCGGCTCTGTCTCTCTCCCGCTCACTCGGCTCTACCGGCGCTGGGTACACCCCGCTGACGGAGGACAGTTCAGCCGCTGGACTGGCTCTCGCACAGTTCCCCTTGCTCGGCTCTGCCTCTCTCCCGCTCGCTCGGCTCTACCGGCGCTGGTTACACCCCGTTGACGGAGGACAGTTCAGCCTCTGGACTGGCTCTCTCGCAGTCTCTCTTCCGCTCGCTCGGCTCTACCGGCGCTGGGTACACCCCGTTGACGGAGGACAGTACAGCCGCTGGACTGGCTCTCGTGCAGTCTCTCTTGGTCGGCTCTGCCTCTCCCGCTCGCTCGGACCCCAATCGCGCCTCCCAGCCCTCTCGCAGTCCGGTGCTTCTCTCCCCGGCTGCGGCTGAGTTTCTCTCTTCCCGCGCCTACGCTCCCGGTCGCAGCGCTTCGTGGCTTCGGTCACCGCCCGGCTTTTCCCGCCGGTCGCGGTCTCTCACGACGCCGTTGGACCCGACTTTTTTGTCCGGCTCCTTTTCCCCCTCGACCGTGGTCGAGTGCCCAGCCCTTATCCTCCGGCTATTCTTTTCACTTTCCCTTACTCACAGTCACCGTGGCAGAAGGGACAGTCAGTGCCTGTTGCTGATGGAAGTTTTTGTCGCTAAAGTCTTCCTCCTTTCTATTGCTGCAGCCTTGAGTTTTCTCCCAGCCGAATGACGAGGGCGGTTGCCTCTTTTCGACGCTCTTTCGTTGCTTTGAAAGTATTGTTGCCGCAGGGTACGATCGGACTCGTCGCCACTGTAAAGTCTGTGGGTTGTGCAGTTAATTACGACACAGACTTCAGGAGTAACATACAACAGGACTTTACTATTCGAAGGTCAGGGCGAATCTGCCCTATAAATCATGCCACAGCACTTATATACCGGTGTGGTCACTGTCGGTATTACCGTATACAGAAGCCAAACAAGTAGTGCCACACCTAAAATAGTTCTCTTAAAGGTGAACGGTTACATACAATAGTCTCTTAAAGGTAGACAGTTACATACACTACACCCCCCAAAGAGGTTAGAACCATAGAAATTTATGGCACAGAAGACCATTCGGCCCATCATGTCTGCGCCGGCCAAAAAAGAGCGAGCCAGACAAATCTCACTTTCCAGCTCTCGGTCCGCACCCCTGTAGGTTACGGCACTTCAAGTGCATATCCAAGCATGTTTTAAACGCGATTTAGGGAGGGAATTCCAGAGCTCAGGCAGCAGAAGGTACGGCCGCCAATGGCGGAACGACAGATATCAGGGTGGGGGTGGAAATGCGCAGGAATTGGAGGAGCGGAGAGATTGTCGGGGTGGGGGGAGGCGGGGGAGCTGGAGGTGGTTGCAGCCATAGGGAAGGAAAAAGCTGAGGTATGCTGGAATGTAAATGGAGGCAGGGTTTTCCAGGAAGAGATTGGGTTTTTCTTTGCAGCTTGGGATATTGACCTTGGGCCAGTGAGCCTTTGCAAATGGCGTCAATATGACGCTCGTCCCCGCAAACCTGACAGTCAGGTGGGAAAAGCAGTTAAATTTACCTTCAGTGTATTTTATATATGTGTGTATATATAATGTAAGAACCGCAATCAGTCAACAAGGCGTCGAGAATCGGGCCTCGCTGCTTCCCTCCGCCCCGCGGCCGTTGTCTTCGCGCTCACACGAAAAATTCAAAAACCGCCCAATGAGACCAGCCGAGACCCAGTCACGTGTGTTGAGTCGGAGACGCTCCGCTCCCATCCTCCCCCCGCCCTTCCGAAGGCGAGGGAGAGGGAGGGTGTGCTGGAGCTGACCGCGTGACCGGGGCGCGCTGTTCTGATTGGTCACTTTAATGGCGATGGTTGGGCGGGGCCTGGCGCACGCGCTGTTCCACGTGCGGCTGGTAACGGTTGGCCGGGGTGGGGGAGTTGGAGAGAAAAAAATAAACAGCTGCAGGTAAGGGCGGCCCAGCAACAAAGCCACCTGGCTACAGAGATTGCTGCCCTGAGGGATAGGAATGCGGTGGAGATACGATGGGAATGGTATGTGGATAGGATGGGAATGGTACGGGAGGGATAGGATGGGAATGGTATGGCAGGGATAGGATGGGAATGGTATGGGGTTAAAGTGGGAATGGTATGGTGATAGGATGGGAATGGTATGGGAGGGATAGGATGGGAATGGTATGGGGATAGGATGGGAATGGTATGGGAGGGATAGGATGGGAATGGTTTGGGAGGGATAGGATGGGAATGGTATGGGAATAAGATGGGAATGGCATGGGGAAAGGATGGGAATGGTATGGGGTTAAAATGGGAATGGTATGGGATAGGATGAGAATGGTATGGGGATAGGATGGGAATGGTATGGGAGGATAGGATGGGAATGGTATGGGGATAGGATGGGAATGGTATGGGGATAGGATGGGAATGGTATGGGAGGGTTATGATGGGAATGGTATGGGGATAGGATGGGAATGGCATGGGGAAAGGATGGGAATGGTATGGGATTAAATGGGAATGGTATGGGGATAGGATGGGAATGGTATGGGGATAGGATGGGAATGGTATGGGAGGGATAGGATGGGAATGGCATGGGGATAGGATGGGAATGGTATGGGAGGGATAGGATGGGAATGGTATGCGGATAGGATGGGACTGGTATGGGATAGGATGAGAATGGTATGGGAGGGATAGGATGGGAATGGTATGGGGATATGTTGGGAATGGTATGGAGATAGGGTGGGAATGGTGTGATAGGATGGGAATGGCATGGCGATAGGTTGGGAATGGTATGGGAGGGATAGGATGGGAATGGCATGAGTGCTAGCATAGGAATGGTATGAGAATAGGATTAGACCCATATGGGAGATAGGATGGGAATGGTTTGGGAGGCATAGGATGAGAATAGCATGGGGATAGGATGGGAGTGGCATGGGGATAAGATGGGAATGGCATGGGGTAGGATGGGAATGGTATGGGGGCAAAGATGGGAATGGTATGGGAGGGACAGGATGGGAATAGTATGGGAGGGATAGGATGGGAATGGTATGGGAATAGGATGGGAATGGTATGGGATTGGATGGGAATGGCATGGGGGTTAGGATGGGAATGGTATGGGAGGGTTAGGATGGGAATGGTATGGGGATAGGATGGGAATGGCATGGGGATTGGATGGGAATGGCATGGAGGTTAGGATGGGAATGGTATGGGAGGGATAAGATCGGACAAAGTCTACATGGATTTACAAAAAGTAAATCATGCTTGACTAATCTACTGGAACTTTTTGAGGATGTAACTAGTAGAATAGATAAGGGAGAACCAGTGGATGTGGTGTATTTGGACTTTCAGAAGGCTTTCGATAAGGTCCCACATCAGAGATTAGCGTGTAAAGTTAAAGCACATGGGCTTGGGGGCAAGGTACTAACTTGGATAGAGAACTGGCTGGCAGCCAGGGAGCAAAGAGTTGGAATAAACAGCTCCTTTTCCGAGTGGCAGGCAGTGACTAGTGGGGTACCACAGGGATCGGTGCTAGGACCCCAGCTATTTCACAATATATATTAATGATCTAGACGAGGGAACTAGATGTAATATCTCCAAGTTTGCAGATGACACAAAGCTGGGTGGGCGTGTGTGCTGTGAGGAGGATGCCAAGAAACTCTAGTATGATTTGGACAGGTTGGGTGATTGGGCAGATGTATGGCAGATGCAGTATAATGTGGATAAATGCAAGGTTATCCACTTTGGTGGCAAAAACAGGAAGGCAGATTATTATCTGAACGGCAATAGATTGGGAGAAGGGGAAGTGCAACGAGACCTGGGTGTCCTTTGATGTATGAGGAGAGATTGTGTCGATTGGGCTTATTCTCACTGGAGTTTAGAAGATTGAGAGGGGATCTGATCGAAACCTATAAAATTCTGTCAGGCCTGGACAGACTAGATGCAGGGAGGATGTTTCTGATGGCCGGGGAGTCCAGAACCAGGGGTCATAGTCTAAGGATAAGGGGCAAGCCATTTAGGACTGAAATGAGGAGGAATTTCTTCACCCAGAGAGTGGTGAACCTGTGGAATTCTCTGCCACAGAGGGCGGTGGAGGCCAGTTCATTAAATATATTCAAGAAAGAGTTAGATATATTTCTTAAGGCTAAAGGGATCAAGGGATATGGGGAGAAGGCAGGGACAGGGTACTGAATTTGGATGATCAGCCATGATCTCATTGAATGGTGGAGCAGGCTTGAAGGGCCGAATGGCCTACCCCTGCTCCTATCTTCTATGTTTCTATGGCTAGAAATTCGGTATAGCCACTTTTGGGGCGCTAGTCCTGGCAAAGCGCAAAGCTTAGCGCCAGGCAAATTTTAGCGCCACCTGGTGCAATATTGGGTTGCAGCGCCCCTGAGGGTGATTGCGGCGCTAAATCAAGCGCTGCACGATACTCTTAAGGCGCTAACCCGGCGGCGCAACCCAATTTCGCGGCGGCGGGGCTCAGCGCAGGTGCTGTCAATAATCACTTTCCCCGAGACACACTGGCGCCGGCCAGCTCTTAAAGGGGCGGGTCATCAGCGACGGGAACAGAGGATAGCCCTTGTCCCCGAGAAGCCAGCCTCCTGAGTGAGCCGGGGCCTCGAAAATGTCTGCAATAGAAGTCTGGCGCAGGATGAAGGCGTCGTGGCTGCGGCCTGGGAACTGTGCATTCATTGCGAGGATCAGCTGTCAGTGGTCACAGACCAGCTGGACATTCAAGGAATGGAACCCCTTGCGGTTGCGGAACTCCTCCGGATTCTCTACAGACTCCCGCAAAGCCACGTGTGTGCAGTCAATGACGCCCTGCACCATGGGGAATTCCGCTATTGCTGCGAAGCCCTCTGCGTGCTCCCGCTGCTTGTCCGGGGTCATTGGGAAGGAGATGTACTGCCGCCTCCTTTTAAACAGGGCTTGAGTCACTTGACGGATGCAGCAATGCACCGCAAACTGCGAGATGTTGCCTATGTCCCCAGTTGTGGCCTGAAAGGAGCCGCTTGCGTAGAAGTTTAGGGCAACAGTCATCCTCACAGCCACCGACAGAGATGTCCTGCACCTTATCTGAGGCTGCAGATCTGGCTGAAGCAGTTGGCACAGCTCAGTCACCACCTCCTTTCTAAAGCGCAGCCTTCTGATACACTGCTCCTCCGACATGTTCATGTAGGAAAACTGCTGTCGGAAAACCCTGGCAGCGTAAGGTCTGGTGTGGCGACGTCTGTTGGTCTTCCTCCGTCTGGCCATGCCTGCCCCTCTCTCCATGCGTCTCTGTGCCCTTTCCAGATGATTCAGCAGCAGGACGTTCCCCTCCAATGCAGCCCCCATAATAAGTGCGCAAAGAAAGATTTTCCGTTGTAAATGCTCACCAACAGCAAGGTGATGGTCAGAAGGCTGAAGTTCCTCTGCCAGCGCTGGCTCAGTGGTGAAATGGCTCGCAGTTTGCAGCCCAGCAACTCTCTGTAGCTCTCGAAGAAGTTGTGAGCCAAAAAGGCTGCCGCTTTTAAACCACACCAGTGCCCTTTAAATAACGCCCCCGCAGGCCGAGAGCAAGTGGGTAAGGCTCCATGTAAGCTGTCACTATTAGCGCCAGGCGCTACGGAGGGGGGCGCCACTGAATTTCTGGTCTGGGGCGCCCAAAAGGCGTTGCACACTCAAATGACGTCATAATCTGCCTGCGACCATGAGCGGGCGCTAAGATTTTGCGCCGGCGCTAAATGCATGCTCAATATGGGGCGAGGCGCTAGGCTCCCTGCGCCCGCCCGGAAATTGGCTAGCGCCCCACTTCTCGGCCTCTTTAGGCGTTAATCGGTGGCGCTAGCAACCGAATTTCTCCCCGTATGCAAGGGATGATGTGCCATCCCAAGCTGATAGTCTACTACTTTTATGAGGTTCTTTCTGAGTAAGACAAGGTTGAGCAGTGTATAGTTGGGATGGTTCCCTGGAGATTTGAGGCCTGAGGTGACTTCCATCTCAATGAATCAGCTGTCTCAGAAGAACCAGCTTCCATAAGCCTTTCTGTTAGTGTCTGTTAGGACAATCCTTATTCTTTTAATTCAATGCAGGCTCGTGGGCACCTAGCAGCCATTCACTTTGCTTCTTCCTCCTACTGGGGAAACGCTAAGAAGACACATGGTTAAGAAGTAGAAGATACACACCACGCATTTTTACTAAGCGGAAGCACCAGGGCAAAACACACTGAGCACATTTGCATCACACATTCTAAAGGTTAATAGAAGTTGGAGTGACTTCACACTAATTTGTCCTGGAGATTCTTTTGGTGTTAAGTAGATTAAGATGGTTAGGGAGAAATGCTGTTATATTCATGTGTTTTGATATGTGGCTGACACCCATATAGAGGTGCTGTTTGGCAACGATATTGGGCACATGTGTGGATGGCCATTGTACCTGTCACACAAATCTTGCTGAGTGATCAGTTCCTTGTGTAGACAGCTCTCCTGTTTTCGGGTTGGATTTGCCTTCTGACACTGGTTGTTGCTGTGCCCGTTTTCTACTTCCTGGCCCATGGCAAGGATTCCTTTCAGGGCAAAGTTGTGCAAGATGCAGCAAGTAACAGTGGCCCAGAAATTCAGGACTCCATGGGTGAGTACGCACGGGGTACTCACCAGTAGGCCCAATGGAAGTGCCGGTTTCCTGCATGCACTGCGCATACGTGGGAAACCGGCACTTCCGTTCCTCTGAACGAAGAGGTTCAGAGGTCGAACACGTGCGCGGGGGAGGCTACGCGTGCGCATCGAACTTCGTTTTTTTTTTTACAGATTTCTCCGTGAGGGTAAGTCTGCAGAATTTAGAAATATAAAAAGCAGGCGTAAGGCCTGCTTTTTACAAGGTAAGTGGTGAATTAATTAAAATTAAAACATTTTTTCCACAGGTTTATTATTTTTAAATACTTTAAAGCAAGGTACTGTAAGTTTATTTTTAGCCCCGTTAGAATATAAAATTATTTTTTTCAAAAATTTAAATTGTTTGAAATAGTTATTTCGTGTAATTTATAGTTTATTTAAAAATGTGATTTAAAAAAAAATGTATTTGAAGGTTTAGTGCTATTTTGGGGCTGTCGTATTTATAAGTCTTGACAGCACTTCCTGTCAGACTTATGAATGGCGCTTTCCCTGCTCCGATTGGCTGCCCATGGCCCACGTGATCCCAGGGGATGTATCGAACTAACTGCGCCCCTGGGATACGCAAGCACTGCGCGCCGGCAGCTGGACCAGGCCCCGGATCGCAATTCCACGCGGGCCCACAGCTCAACGGTAAGTGCAGATCGGGCCTTACACCCGTGGGAAGCCCCCGACCCGAATTTCTGGGCCAATATTTTTGGACACTCTGGTTGGGCTGTATTGCATGCCTCCTTTGATTCTGCCCATTCTCCTTAAGAACCAGTAGCTAGAGAGAAATGGCCTTTTGGATATCATGGGGGCAATTTGAACCTAATCCGCCCATCAGGAAACTGACAGCATCGGGTGTAATGCTGGTTTTACACCCCCGCCCCGATTTTACTCTCCATTGAAGTCAACGGAGAGCAATATTGGCTCGGGTGTAAAATGGCGTTCCACCCAATCCTGTGGGTTTCCTGCCCGGCTAGTTAGGTTAAAATGACCCCCCATCAATTCAATTCAAGTAGAAAGGGTGGAACCAGGATCCACATTATATTAAAGTGGTGGTATATGTATTTAAAAATAAGTATCTTCAATTTTGTCTCTGATTTAATAGACAAGCATTTGAGGTGGAACAACTCAATTCCATTGGTGTCAGGGCTATGGGGCTCCCAAGAGCAGTTCATCATGTTCAATGCATGTTATTCTTCATAATTTAAAATATGCTTTATTTTTGTTGGAGAGGTTGCGATTGCCTGTGCCCACAGAATCTTCCACTTATATTTTTCATGTAAGAAATCCCAAAATTCTAAAGAGAGTTCCAAAGTTTGAATTTTCCCCCAAGGATTCTTGAATCTTAAAAAGAATCCTTTGACTGTTTCAAGTGTGTATTAGAAAAGCCATGGCAGATGTCCTATGTATTCTGAAATTAAGTCAGCTGTGGCTCAGTGGGTAGCACTCTCGCCTCTGAGTCAGAAGGTTGTGGGTTCAAGTTGCACTCCAGAGACTTGAGCACAAAAATCTAGGCTGATCCTGAGGGAGTGCTGCACCGTCAGAGCTGCCGTCTTTCAGATGAGACATTAAACCGAGGCTCTGACTATCCTCTGAGGTGGACGTAAAAAGATCCCATAGCACCATTTCGAAGAAGAGCAGGGGAGTTCTCCCCGGTGTCCTGGGCCAATATTTATCCCTCAATGAACATCACTAAAACAGATTATCTGGTCATTATCACATTGCTGATTGTGTGAGCTTGCTGTGTGCAAATTGGCTGCCACGTTTCCTACATTACAACAGTGACTACACTTCAAAAAGTAATTCATTGGTTGTAAAGCGCTTTGGGATGTCTGGTGGTCATGAAAGGCGCTATATAAATGCAAGTCTTCCTTTAACAGCAAATATTTTTCAGGTTTGATCTGAAGCTGAAGGACGTCTTTCCTCATCTCTCTTTAACCTCCCAAAAAAGTTAAAAATGAAATACGTTTTGATTTTAATGGTTGTTGTCGGCATCTTCATGTTGGGTAAGAAACAGCACTACAGCATATAATGAAATTAAAACTGAAGAATGATTTGTTTTGTCAATTTGAATATTTTTTCCTGACCATTTACCAGTTGTGTTACATATAAATGATTTCATATCAAAAATTATTATGCTAACTTTACATTTACCATTCATATGCAAGTCCCTTGGTCTTATATTTTCATATTTTTAGAAATAATAATTAACCTTCTGTTTGTGATTAATAAAACTGTTGGGACTCATCTTGGCTTCCTCCAGTCAGATTTGTGCCTTGTGAATTCAATAATCTCGCCAGGCTGTATTTAGCTAATCATCGTGTATGTATAACTTGCGGTTATTTTTATACTTTTCAAGCAGCTGATAAGCTGCTTATCACCATTTCTTCCAGATGGGCCGTCAATACTACTGTGTAGTAAGGAAATCAGAATGCACAAGCAATGGCTGCTTGCATTGTTTGCAAAGCCCAGTTTTCTATAGATATGTGAAGAGAAAAAGATTGGTGAAGTCAAGTGTAGGTCCCTTGCAGTCAGAATCAGGGGAATTTATAATGGGGAACAAAGAAATGGCAGGCCAATTAAATACATACTTTGGTTCTGTCTTCACAAAGAAGGACACAAATAACCTCCCAGAGATGCCGGGGAACATAGGGTCTAATGAGAGGGAGGAACTGAATGAAATCAGTATTTGTAGGGAAATGGTGTTAGGGAAATTGACGGGATTGAAGGCCGATAAATCCCCAGGGCCTGATAATCTACATCCTAGGGTATTTAAGGAAGTGGCCCTAGAAATAGTAGATGTATTGCTGGTCATATTCCAAAATTCTATAGATTCTGGAACAGTTCCCATGGATTGGAGGGTAGCTAATGTAACCCCACTGACGTAATAAAGACTCACTACGCACTTGGTTGTACATAAAGCAAGGCTTTAATCGACTTGTAACAAAACATGGAGGTCTAGTTAGTAGTCACTAGCTTCCTGTTTCCAGACTGTCTCTGGCCAAGGTGGGCCCACGCCTGAGTATTTATACTCCTCGGGCGGCGCCCTCAGCTGGCCGTTCAGTAGTACTTCCTGAGTTACTTCTTGTAGAAGTTGCGATTTATGACACCCACTATTCAAAAAAGGTGGTAGAGAGAAAACGGGGAATTATAGACAGGTAAGCCTGACATCAGTAGTGGGGAAAATGCTAGAGTCCATTATAAAAGTTGTAATAGTAGAGCACTTGGAAAACAGTGACAGGATCGGACAAAGTCAGCATGGATTTACAAAAGGTAAATCGTGCTTGACTAATCTACTGGAATTTTTTGAGGATGTAACTGGTAGAATAGATCAGGGAGAACCAGTGGATGTGGTGTATTTGGACTTTCAGAAGGCTTTCGATAAGGTCCCGCATAAGAGATTAGCGTATAAAGCTAAAGCACATGGGATTGGGGGCAAGGTACTGACTTGGATAGAGAACTGGCTGGCAGACAGGAAGCAAAGAGTTGGAATAAACGGCTCTTTTCCGAGTGGCAGGCAGTGACTAGTGGGGTACCGCAGGGATCGGTGCTAGGACCCCAGCTATTCACAATATATATTAATGATCTAGACGAGGGAATTAGATGTAATATCTCCAAGTTTACAGACGACACAAAGCTGGGTGGCATGTGTGCTGTGAGGAGGATGCCGAGAAACTCCAGTATGATTTGGACAGGTTGGGTGATTGGGCAGATGTATGGCAGATGCAGTATAATGTGGATAAATGCGAGGTTATCCACTTTGGTGGCAAAAACAGGAAGGCAGATTATTATCTGAATGGCAATAGATGGGAAAAGGGGAACTGCAACGAGACCTGGGTGTCCTTGTGCACCAGTCGCTGAAGGTAAGCATGCAGGTGCAGCAGGCGGTTAAGAAGGCAAATGGTATGTTGGCCTTCATAGCGAGAGGATTCGAGTACAGGAACAAGGATGTCTTGCTGCAGTTGTACAGGGTATTGGTGAGACCACACCTTGAGTATTATGTGCAGTTTTGGTCGCCTTATCTGAGGAAGGATGTTCTTGCCATGGAGGGAGTGCAGCGAAGATTCACCAGACTGATACCTGGGATGGCAGAAATGACGTATGAGGAGAGATTGGGTCGATTGGGCCTATACGCGCTGGAGTTTAGAAGAATGAGAGGGGATCTCATTGAAACTTATAAAATTCTAACAGGACTAGATAGACTAGATGCAGGAAGGATGTTCCCGATGGCAGGGGAGTCCAGAACCAGGGGTCACAGTCTAAGGATAAGGGGTAAGCCATTTAGGACAGAGATGAGGAGGAATTTCTTCACCCAGGGAGTGGTGAACCTGTGGAATTCTCTACCACAGAAGGCAGTTGAGGCCAATTCATTAAATATATTCAAGGAGTTAGATATATTTCTTAAGGCTAAAGGGATCAAGGGATATGGGGAGAAAGCAGGGACAGGGTACTGAATTTGGATGATCAGCCATGATCTCATTGAATGGCGGAGCAGGCTCGAGGGGCTGAATGGCTTACTCCTGCTCCTATCTTCTATGTTTCTATGTTTCTGACTGCGCCATCACTACCCTTCTTTCCAGGCTTGATGAAAAAGCCGAGTGAGCTTTTCAGGACCAGAGGGCAATCCATTAACCTAGTTCAGTGCTAAGCTATCTGGATGTGGGTTACACAGCATACAGTAACTGGCGTGGCCACTGCAGTATGCCGTGGTGGAATCCATCAAAGATGGGTTACAGGCATCTGCTGAGAGAGAGTCAGGAACATCAGAGATGCGCAGTCTTCTGTCTCTGACAGATGAGTGAGTTATCTAAAGATGTCTTCACAAACGGCACGCATGTACAAGCACAGGAGCAGCCAAGTGAGGGAGTTGTCAGCATGAGCTCTGCCAGCCTCAAGTTGTTTGGATATGTTTAGCTTTGTGACTTACTAGGTGTCTTTCCACTTCACCCTCAGTTAATTCAACACCGTTGATGGAGTACTGCTGATTTTTCCATCCGAATGCAGTTCTTTACACTTGTCGACACGGAATTTCATCTGCAATTCATCTGCCCACATACTTAATCAATTCAACTCTCTCTGTCATTTTTTGAGCTGCTTTCGATGATTCCATGGTCCCTCCTAGTTTCATATCAACAGTACATTTGACCACATCACACTGAGATTCTGAGTCCAGGTCATTTATCTAAATGAGCTGTGGGGCACCCTCAGTATGTCCACCACAATGACCTATCTCATAAGAACATAAGAAATAGGAGTAGGAGTCAGCCATTTGGCCCCTCAAGCCTGCTCCGCCATTCAATAGATCATGGCTGATCTTCTACCTCATCTCCACTTTCCTGCACTATCCCCATATCCCGATTCCCTTAATATTCAAAAATCTATCGATCTCTTTCTTGAATATACTCAATGACTGAGCCTCCACAGACCTCTGGGGTAGAGAATTCCAAAGATTCACCATTCTCTGAGTGAAGAAATTTCTCCTCATCTCAGTCCTAAATGGCTGACCCCTTATTCTGAGACTGTGACCCCTGGTTCTAGACTTCCCCAGCCAGGGGAAACATCCTCCCTGCATCTACCTTGACAAGCTCTGTAAGAATTTTTTATGTTTCAATGAGATCAACTCTCATTCTTCTAAACTCTAGAGAATATAGGCCTAGTCTACTCAATCTCTCCTTATAGGACAATCCCCCCATTCCAGGAACCAGTCTGGTGAAACTTCATTGCACTCCCTCTAGGGCAAGTATATCCTCCTTAGGTAAGGAGGCCAAAACTGTACACAATACTCCAGGTGTGGTCTCACCAGGGCCCGATATAATTTCAGTAAGACGTCTTTACTCTTGTACTCAAATCCTCTTGTAATAAAGACCATCGTCTAACGAATTCATTGCTTTATACCTTTCATAAAAGGCTATGGGCTAGAAATTCATCTCAGGCGGTGGCACAAAATGGGTGGTATCGGATCGGCTGCTCGTTATACGCAGTGCCCGAGATGAATTACTAGCCCATCGCCTTTTATGAAGGGCTTGAAGGAATTATCCTGACCAATATTTATCCCTCAACCAACATAACAAAAACAGATGATCTGGTCATTATCACATTGCTG
>NW_028225179.1:140001292-140038688 GCF_052327205.1 Somniosus microcephalus | reverse complement strand
ACTTTTGTTGCTCTTGTAATACCACTGCCACGGCCAGCAGGTGGTGCTGTGGCTCTGGTTAAACAGAGGGAGGGCAACAGCGCCGCACACAGACAACATGGGGTATTGCAGGCAGACTGCTATTAATTGTTTATTGGGGAAAAACTGCGAGGAGTTTATTTTCACACTACTGATAGCTTAGTTGCACTACTGATTATTTTCCTTTTTGTCTCCTCCAGGCCACCATCCAACACCAAGCTGAACACCATCATGGGCAGCGAGGACTCGTTGGAACCTGATTGCAAGGGAGATGCTGGGACAGATGGGGAAAACTTGGCTCCTCGCAGGCCTAACACACTGAGGCTGCGTAGGGCACTGATTACGGGATCAGGTGAGATTACAGTGGCAGGTGGGTCAGACACTGACCTTTCCCTCTCTGGGCCTGGGCAGTGCAGTGGGTCAGACACTGTCCTTACCCCCTCTGGGACTGGGTGGTGCAGTGGGTCAGACACTGTCCTTTCCCCCTCTGGGACTGGGTGGTGCAGTGGGTCAGGCTCTGTCCTTTCCCCCTCTGGGACTGGGTGGTGCAGTGGGTCAAACACTGTCCTTTCCCCCTCTGGGACTGGGTGGTGCAGTGGGTCAGACACTGACCTTTCCCTCTCTGGGCCTGGGCAGTGCAGTGGGTCAGACACTGTCCTTACCCCCTCTGGGACTGGGTGGTGCAGTGGGTCAGACACTGACCTTTCCCTCTCTGGGCCTGGGCAGTGCAGTGGGTCAGACACTGTCCTTTCCCCCTCTGGGACTGGGTGGTGCAGTGGGTCAGACACCGTCCTTTCCCTCTCTGGGCCTGGGCAGTGCAGTGGGTCAGACACTGTCCTTTCCCTCTCTGGGCCTGGGCAGTGCAGTGGGTCAGACACTGTCCTTACCCCCTCTGGGACTGGGTGGTGCAGTGGGTCAGACACTGACCTTTCCCTCTCTGGGCCTGGGCAGTGCAGTGGGTCAGACACTGTCCTTTCCCCCTCTGGGACTGGGTGGTGCAGTGGGTCAGACACTGTCCTTACCCCCTCTGGGACTGGGTGGTGCAGTGGGTCAGACACTGACCTTTCACCCTCTGGGACTGGGTGGTGCTGTGGGTCAGGCTCTGTCCTTTCCCCCTCTGGGACTGGGTGGTGCAGTGGGTCAGGCTCTGTCCTTTCCCTCTCTGGGCCTGGGCAGTGCAGTGGGTCAGACACTGTCCTTACCCCCTCTGGGACTGGGTGGTGCAGTGGGTCAGACACCGTCCTTTCCCCCTCTGGGACTGGGTGGTGCAGTGGGTCAGACACCATCCTTTCCCCCTCTGGGACTGGGTGGTGCAGTGGGTCAGGCACTGTCCTTTCCCTCTCTGGGACTGGGTGGTGCAGTGGGTCAGACACTGTCCTTTCCCACTCTGGGACTGGGTGGTGCAGTGGGTCAGGCTCTGTCCTTTCCCCCTCTGGGACTGGGTGGTGCAGTGGGTCAGGCTCTGTCCTTTCCCACTCTGGGACTGGGTGGTGCAGTGGGTTTGAAACTTAATGGAGAATGATGGCATGGAAGTCCCCTCTGTCTACTGAATATAAACATCCCATATCAAATTAGTTTGGACAGCTTCAAACCCAATTCCCAGTGGGCATGAAAACTGACCCTTGGCAGTAAATCCCACTTCGAAAAGAAAGCATATGCTCACTTGTGTGGGGAATGGGAGATGGGGGAATGGGAGATGGCGCAATGGTCGAGCAGGGGGCATTCTTCAGAGGCTGGTTCTGGGGGGCAAGGGGTTCAAACAATATCAACAGCCAATCCAACTACAAGAAAATGTGGTAGGTGGGATGATGAGTGGAGAATGACACTGGGGAGGGAACATCACCCCACAGCCCAGCCCTGCTCTGCCCTGTGACCTCAATCACCGAGAGGGACAGGAGCAGCCACACCATGGGACCACCTCACAGACTGTAGCAGTATGGTTATGCTAGCATAGTGGTTATGTTACTGGACTAGTAATCCCTGGAGTAATGATCCAGAGACACGAGTTCAAATTCCACCACGGCAGCTGGGGAATTTAAATTCAGTTAACTAAATAAATCGGGACTAAAAAGCTACTATCAGTAATGGTGACCATGAAACTACCAGATTGCCGTAAAATCCCATCTGGTTCACTAATTTCTTTTAGGGCAGGAAATCTGCCGCCCTTACCCAGTCTGGACTCTAGACCCACAGCAATGTTAACTGCCCTCTGAAATGGCCTAGCAATTTTAGCGTTGTATAAGGTGGTTCACCACCACCTTCTCAAGGGCAATGAGGGTTGGGCAATAAAGGGTGGCCTTGCCAGTGACGCCCACATCCCGTGAATGAATTAATAATAAAAAAAGGATGGGCATTCAATTGCCCACTTCATGAGAATAAATAAAACACATTTTGGGCATGTAGCCAGAAAAAGAAAGACTTTTATATAGCGCCATTCGCTATAAGACCAAAGCGCTTTACTTTTGAAGTGTAGTCACTGTTGTAATGTGGGAAACGTGGCAACCATTTTTGCGCACAGCAAGCTCCCACAAGGAGCAATGTAATAATGACCAGATAATCTGTTTTTAGTGATGTTGGTTGAGGGATAAATATGAGCCAGGACACCAGGGAGAACTCCCCTGCTCTTCTTTGAAATAGTGGCCGTGGGATCTTTTACATCCACCTGAGAGAGCAGATGGGGGGGCCTCGGTTTAATGTCTCATCCGAAAGACGGCACCTCCGACAGTGCAGCGCTCCCTCAGCACTGCACTGGGAGTGTCAGCCTGGATTTTGTGCTCAAGTCCCTGGAGTGGGAAACTTGAACCCACGCCACAACCTTCTGACTCCGAGGCGAGAGTGCTACCGACTGCGCCAAGTCTTGCTCCCTGTTCTTCATGCTGTTTCCCCCCCCCCGCCCCCTGTCTCTGACCCATCAGGTGTCTGCGAGGATTCAGACAGCACCGCCAGCACCCCGGAGGAGACGGGCTACGGCAGACGGACCCACAGCTCCACCTCCAGCTTCGGCAGTCAGCATTCCAAAGTCTCCGGTGAGTGAATCTCGGCGTGTCTGTTAAACAAAACGAATCGTCTTCGAATGGAGGGCAGAACCATCAGGGAAGGGTGAACAGACTGGGAGAAGGCTGAGAGGTGACCTGATAGCGTTCTTCAAGATTATGAAAGGGTTTGATAGGGTAGACATAGAGAAGATGTTTCCACTTGTGGGGGAATCCTAAACTAGGGGCCATAAATATAAGATAGTCACTAATAAATCCAACAAGAAATTCAGGAGAAACTCCTTTACCCAGAGAGCGGTGAGAATGTGGAACTCGCTACCACAGGAAGTGTTTGAGATGAAAGCGTTAATGCATTTAAGGGGAAGCTGGATAAACACATGAGGGAGAAAGGAATAGAAGGATATGCTGATAGATGAAGTAGGGTGGGAGGAGGCTCGAGTGCAGCGTAAACACCGGCATTGGGCTGTTGGGCCGAATGGCCTGTTCCCGTGCTGTAACATTCTGTGTAATTCCATTATATTCCAAGTAATTTCATGCAATTCCTTGTAATGCAGGCTACAGCTCCGAGCACTCGCGCTACGTCAGTCTCTCAGAGCCGACCCGAAGACGCAAACTGTCGTCCACCAGCAGCGGCCTGTCCTCGGGGCCCAGCAGCGCGGTCGACATCGAGGGCGGAGCCAAGGACCTGACGTTCGAGAGGCCCCCTCGACCCTTCCGACCCTCCGATCGATCTTCAAGGTAAGGAAGAAATTCAGGGGGGGTCCCACTGATGTGAGGTTAGAAAGAATGGAAGAACTTCCATTTAGACAGTGCCTCAGGGCGTCCCAAAGCGCTTTACAGCCAATGAAGTGCTTTTTGAAGTGCAGTCACTGTTGTAATGTAGGGAAATGCAGCAGCCAATTTGCTCACAGCAAGCTCCCACAAACAGCAGTGTGATAATGACCAGATCATCTGTTTTTGTTATGTTAATTGAGGGATGAATATTTGCCCAGGACACACCTCTGTTCTTCTCCTAAATACTGGCTGAGAGATCTTTTACCTCCAACCAAGGGGGCGGACAGGAGCTCGGCTTAAACCCTCATCTGAAAGACGGCACCTCTGACCGTGCTGCGCTCCCTCAGTACCGCACTGGGAGTTTCAGCTTGGATTTTGCGCCCAAGACTCCAGAGTGGGGTCTCGAACCCATGACCTTCTGACTCGGAGGCAAGCGTGCTACCCACTGAGCCACGGCTTGATGGAGCAGCGTATTAAAAACATTTATTCGTTCATGGGATGTGGGCGAGGCCGGCATTTATTGCCCATCCCTAATTGCCCTTGAGAAGGTGGTGGTGAGCCACCTTCTTGAACCACTGCAGTCCATGTGGTGACTTTGTCGTAGTGGTTTGGTACAACTGAGTGGCTTGCTAGGCCATTTCAGAGAGTAGTTAAGAGTCGACCACATTGCTGTGGGTCTGGAGTCACATATAGGCCAGACCGGGTAAGGACAGCAGATTTCCTTGACGAAAGGGCAATAGTTGAACCAGTTGGGGTCTCCGCTTTTTAATTCCAGCTTTATTTAATTAAGTGAACTCCCCAGCTGGTGGGATTTGAACTCTCCTCTCCGGATCATTAGTCGAGGCCTCTAGATTACTAGTCCAGTAACACAACCACTGTGCTACCGTAAGCCCGACGTTGGTATGCTGTAACTTAACCCGGCAGTTATTCTAGCCTGATATCTGTAGAAGTCGACATGACGTCGACCAGCTCTTCTCTTTAATAATCTGCATGTGCCTAACCTTGTGCATTCCAGGCGGAAGAATGGGACACCGGAGAGCTACCCATCATGGGTCAACGACACCAGGGTTAACGCCGACGACATTGTGGAGAAAATCGTGCAGAGCCAGGACTTCACGGACGGCAGTAACTCAGAGGGTAGGGGAAGCACGGCAGCCAGCGGGATCGAGCCCGCCCCCACCCCCCAAACCCAGAGTATAAAGTTCGAGGGTCTGGAATTCCCCCGAGTTACCACCCCCCCCACCCCCCTCACTAGCTGGAGGTCTGGTGAGATGGAACGCCCGGCCACCTCGCCAGGAGGTAGCTGTGGGCCCCACCTTCGCCAAGGTCTGTGGCATCCAGGTCATGCAGCGGTGCCTGCTGTCAGAAAGAAAGAAAGACTTGCATTTCTACAGCTCCTTTTACGTCCACCGGACGTCCCAAAGCACTTTCCAGTCAATGAAGCACTTTCTGAAGTGCGTTCACTGTTGTAATGTAGGAGTGATTGGGTCAATTGGGCTTATACTCGCTGGAGTTTAGAAGAATGAGAGGGGATGTCATTGAAACTTATAAAATTCTAACAGGACTAGACAGACTAGATGCAGGAAGGATGTTCCCGATGGTCGGGGTGTCCAGAACCAGGGGTCACAGTCTAAGGATAAGGGGTAAGCCATTTAGGACAGAGATGAGGAGGAATTTCTTCACCCAGAGAGTGGTGAACCTGTGGAATTCTCTACCAGTTGAGGCAAACTCATTAAATATATTCAAGAAGGAGTTAGATATATTTCTTAAGGCTAAAGGGATATGGGGAGAAGGCAGGGACAGGGTACGGAGTTTGGATGATCAGCCATGATCTCATTAAATGGTGGAACAGGCTCGAGGGGCCGCATAGAAACATAGAAGATAGGAGCAGGGGTAGGCCATTCGGCCCCTCGAGCCTGCTCCACCATTCAATGTGATCATGGCTGATCATCCAAATTCCTACTCCTGCTCCTATCTTCTATGTTTCTATGTAACACGGCACCCAATTTGCACACAGCAAGATCCCACAAACAGCAATGTGATAATGACCAGATCATCTGTTTTGCTGATGTTAGATTGAGGGATAAATATTGGCCAGGACACCGGGGATAACTCCCCCTGCTCTTTTTCGAAATAGTGCCACGGGCTATTTTATGTCCAACTGAGAGAGCAGACGGGGCCTCTGTTTAACGTCTCATCCAAAAGACGGCACCTCCGACAGTGCAGCGCTCCCTCAGCACTGCACCGGGAGTGTCAGCCTAGCTTTATGTGCTCAAGTCCCTGGAGTGGGACTTGAACCCACAACCTTCTGACTCAGAGGCAAGTGTGCTACCCACTGAGCCACAGCTGACACTGTTCGGTTGGGGGGGGGGGGGGGGTTCTGAGCGATACCTCATCTCTTTTCCCCCCTCCCCCCCAAACTTCTGTCCAAATCTGACAATGGGTCAAAGACTAAAGGGGTGGAGACTCGTCAGAACAGGTTCCTGCTCTATATTCTGGGACGTTTGTTTGGATTACACACCCGATACATTCCTCACTCCCCATTCCAGGCCCTTATTAGTAAGAGTAGGGTGGGTAACACGGGAGGCTTGTGTTGTCTATCGGAGCAGTGAGTTACACAGCAGGGGGTGGGTTGCTTTCGCTGTGCGGAGTGGGCTATGCTACCGATAGTGGGTTAAGGGGCAGGGATTGGGCAGTGCTACAGCAAGTGGGTTATGTGGTGGGTTATGGTACCGGAAGTGGTTTGTGTTACTGGGAACGGGCTGGGGTGCCGGGAGTGGGTTATGATACTGGGAGTGGTTACGTGGCGGGTTGTAGTGAAGTCTGCAGGGTCTGAACTCTGATTGTAAGTATAAATACTGACTGCGTTCCCTGTTGTGTTGCAGAAAGTGGATTGCAGCTGTTCGTGGGGCGCGATGGGTCCACATTGTTCGGGGGCGTGCAGCTCAGTAACAGGTATGAGGTTCCACCCAGCAGTTTCTGTTGTGTCCCATCACTGGGCTCCAATCCATGATCTCAAGTACATGCCTGAGGGTGACTGCATCAAATAGAAAGCAACTGGCCTCAAGTAACCTCCTGTCACATGGGATGGCCACAGTTATCGGACGGGGGAATGTTGTGTTCGGGCAGAAGGTCATCTTGCCTCCTCCAAACCTGCAGTTCTCCCTGCCCCTCCAGTGCCTGTGTTGGTTCATTCTCTCGCTCTCTCCCCTCTCCTCTCTCCCTATCACTGTCTCTCTCTCTCTTCTCTCTACCCTCTCCCTCCTCTCTCCTCTTTCTCTCTCCTCTGTTTCTACCCTCTCTCTCCTCTGTCGCCCTCCTCCCTCTTTCTCTCTCCTCACTCTCTGCTCTTGCTCTTTTCATTCTCTATCTCTCTTTCTGTCTATCCTTACTCTATCTCTCTCCCTCGGGGACATCATCAGAAAACACAGCGTCAGATTCCACATGTACGCTGACGACACCCAGCTCTACCTCACCACCACTTCTCCACTGTGTATGATTTCTCAGACTGCTTGTCCAACATCCAGTTCTGGATGAGCAGAAATTTCCACCAATGAAATATTGGGAAGACTGAGGCCACTGTTGTCAGTCCCTGCCACAAACTCCGTTCCCTCGCCATCAACTCCATCCCCTCTCCCTGGCCACTGTCTGAGATTGAACCAGACTGGTCACAACCTTGGTGTCGTATCTGACCCTGAAATGAGCTTCCGACCCCATATCCACTCCACCACCAAGACCGACTATGTCCACCCTCTCGAATATCTCCGCCCCTGCCTCAGCTCATGTGCTACTGAAACTCTCATCCAGGCCTTTGTTGCCTGAACTACTCCAAAGCTGTCTTGGCCAGTCCCCCATCTTCCACCCTCCAATAAGCTCATCCAAAACTCGGCTGCCCATGTCCTAACTCTCGCCAAGTCCCCTTCACCCATCACCCCACTAAGCTCGCTGACCTACAATTGGCTCCCGGTTAAGAAACGCCTCGATTTTTAAAAATTCTCATCCTTGTTTTCAAATCCCTCCATGGACTCGCTCTCTCCCTCTGTAACCTCTTCCAGCCCTAGCTGGAAGGGATATGGGGAGAAGGCAGGGACAGGGTACTGAATTTGGATGATCAGTCATTAAATGGCGGAGCAGGCTCGAGGGGCCGAATGGCCTACTCCTGCTCCTATCTTCTATGTTTCTATGTTGTCTGATTATAATCCTGTGAAGCGCCTTGGGACGTCTTGCTATGTGAAAGGTGCTATATAGAAACATAGAAAACTAGGAGCAGGAGTCGGCCATTCGGCCCATTCAATATGATCATGGCTGATCCTCTATCTCCATACCATATTCCCGTTCTCTCCCCATACCCCTTGATGCCTTTTGTGTCTAGAAATCTATCTATCTCCTTCTTAAATATATTCAGTGACTTGGCCTCCACAGCCTTCTGTGGGAGAGAATTCCACAGGTTCACCACCCTCTGAGTGAAGAAATTTCTCCTCATCTCAGTCCTAAATGTCCTACCCCGTAGCCTGATAAATGCACGTTGTTGTTTCGACACCGATTTCATCAGTTTCGACACCGATTTCATCATCGCTCTTCATTTGTCCTCGCAGGTGGTCCGTGAGTGACTACATGCCGGTGGTGATCGGGGGCCGCTGAGGCGACGTGCCAGCGCGGGATCAGGCTGTGCTCTCGGCGCCGGGCTCCGCCAGAAGCTTCAGTCGGCACTTGGCCTGATCGGGGATGGTGATTGGACAGACGACAGGCCTGGGAGGAGTTCTGGACGACCACTGTTGTATGAACCAGAGGGCTCACTTGGTGTGGGTGGGGGGGGGGGGGAGGGGCAGATTGGGAAAATCCACAATGCAAACAAATGGTTCGTTCCAGACAGCGGGAGCACTTTAAACCTTTCAAGATGGAAGCTGGAAGTCTGTGCGTGTGCGGCTCTTTGCACTGCACCTGGGTGGCACAGTTTCCCAAGGGAACCATGGCGGGGGGGGGGGGGGTTCTCTGCAATTGGCTTCAGTGCTCCTTGGGCTAGGTGAGGGGGGGGTCAGGGGCCAAAAGTCGATCGATATCGTAGAATGATACAGCACACGCGGTCGCCCCATCGTGCCTGTGCCGGCCCTTTGGAAGGACTATCCAATTAGTCCTGCTCTCTCTCCCCCCCCCCACTCACCCCTACACTTTCCCCTGTAAATGTTCTTGCTTTCAAGTATTGATCTAATTCTTCACAACTTGCTGCAAACCACTGGACAGGAGGCAAAGCAAGACTGCGCCCACACAAAAGGGGAATTTAATTCGCGCCAGCACCTCCAACCTTCATGATCCATCCTTCAAACTGGGCTAACACTTGGACCGCCACCAACATGGAACACGAGGTGGCTGCCCCAGCAACTCTTTGATTGATTGGCTTAGAAATGCACAGCGATACGATCCTTCCAAGATGAGGAACAGCCTGTTTGCTGGACTCGATTTTAGACAATCGTGTCCATGGAGTAGGACTAACTGGTTTCTTTCACTGCAGCTATCCAGCAGAGAGCGTGGGTTTGGGGGGGGTTCTGAGGCCGGGCGTGAGGACCTCCTTTGAGGCGGGCCCCAATAGCCTGCCCACACCCACTGTCTGGCCACTTTGGCCAGGCACGTATTGGAGGTTGGCACCGGGCAAGGAGTCGATAGCTTCAGGCGAGCACGGGGGGGTGGGGAGGAGAAAATCAGTGGTGGATAACTGAAAGGAGAAAGACTTAAAGATTTCAGTGTGAAGTGACTGTAAATTGACGCCTGTACTGTACTGCACACGGGGGAGTCGAGATGTATATTTAATGCGACGTGATGTCGGAGAATCCAGATCTTAATATATTTTGATACTCAACGCAAGTGTGTGGATTGTCATTTCATTTTGGATTGTAGTTTAAGGAAGCACAGGCCAAAGAGCGGGCGTTTCAGGCAATGCGAATGATTTAAACAGTCCAGCTCATGCACCAAGCTCAGCAATATTCTGGTACTTTCCAGACTGCTCATCTGCTGCTGCAGTGCTTCCCAAAACTTCCATCTCATTCCTGCCACTTCCATTAGGAGCCACTTGGCAGCGATCAGCAAGCTCTCTGGCTTCCGAGTCACAAGCCCCACTCCAGAGACTCGAGCACATAATCTCGGCTGACGCCCCCACAGTGCTGAGGGAGTGCTGCACTGTCGGAGGTGCCGTCTTTTTCGGATGAGGCGTTAAAGAGGCCCCCTCTGCCCCCTCGAATAGACGGAAAAGATCCCACGGCCACTCTTTAGAAGAGCAGCAGAGGCCTCCTGGGCCAATATTTATCCCTCGCACAACATCACTAAAAACGGATTATGTCGTCATTATCACATTGCTATTGGTGATATCTTGCTGTGCGCACACAGACTGCCACATTTCCGACATTACACACTCGCACTCTCTCTCTCCATGGCGATGCTTTCTGGAAGAGAGGCTGTTGAGGGGTAAATTCACCCCAACAGCCTCCCAACTGAATCGACAGCACAGAAATGAACTTGAGGTAGTACAGTTAGACACCATGCTTTCCCCCTCTGGGACTGGGCGGTGCGGTGGGTCAGACTCTGTCCTTTCCCCCTCTGGGACAGGGTGGTGCAGTGGGTCAGACACTGTCCTTTCCCCTCTGGGACTGGGTGGTGCAGTGGGTCAGACTCTGTCCTTTCCGCCTCTGGGACTGGGCGCTGCGGTGGGTCAGACACTGTCCTTTCCCCTCTGGGACTGGGCGCTGCGGTGGGTCAGACACTGTCCTTTCCCCCTCTGGGACTGGGTCAGACACTGTCCTTTCCCCTCTGGGACTGGGTGGTGCACTGGTTCAGACACTGTCCTTTCCCCCTCTGGGACTGGGCGGTGCGGTGGGTCAGACACTGTCCTTTCCCCCTCTGGGACTGGGCAGTGCGGTGGGTCAGACACTGTCCTTTCCCCCTCTGGGACTGGGTGGTGCAGTGGGTCAGACACTGTCCTTTCCCCCTCTGGGACTGGGCGGTGCGGTGGGTCAGACACTGTCCTTTCCCCCTCTGGGACTGGGCGGTGCGGTGGGTCAGATACTGTCCTTTCCCCCTCTGGGACTGGGTGGTGCAGTGGGTCAGACACTGTCCTTTCCGCCTCTGGGACTGGGTGGTGCGGTGGGTCAGACTCTGTCCTTTCCCCCTCTGGGACAGGGTGGTGCAGTGGGTCAGACTCTGTCCTTTCCCCCTCTGGGACTGGGTCAGACACTGTCCTTTCCCCTCTGGGACTGGGCGCTGCGGTGGGTCAGACACTGTCCTTTCCGCCTCTGGGACTGGGCGGTGCATTGTGTCAGACACTGTCCTTTCCGCCTCTGGGACTGGGCGGTGCAGTGGGTCGGACACTGTCCTTTCCGCCTCTGGGACTGGGCGCTGCGGTGGGTCAGACACTGTCCTTTCCCCTTCTGGGACTGGGCAGTGCGGTGGGTCAGACACTGTCCTTTCCCCCTCTGGGACTGGGCGGTGCAGTGGGTCAGACACTGACCTTTCCCCCTCTGGGACTGGGCAGTGCGGTGGGTCAGACACTGTCCTTTCCCCCTCTGGGACTGGGCGGTGCGGTGGGTCAGACACTGACCTTTCCCCCTCTGGGACTGGGCAGTGCGGTGGGTCAGACACTGTCTTTTCCCCCTCTGGGACTGGGTGGTGCAGTGGGTCAGACACTGTCCTTTCCCCCTCTGGGACTGGGTGGCGCAGTGGGTCAGACACTGTCCTTTCCCCCTCTGGGACTGGGTGGTGCAGTGGGTCAGACACTGTCCTTTCCCCCTCTGGGACTGGGTGGCGCAGTGGGTCAGACACTGTCCTTTCCCCCTCTGGGACTGGGTGGCGCAGTGGGTCAGACACTGTCCTTTCCCCCTCTGGGACTGGGTGGTGCAGTGGATCAGACACTGTCCTTTCCCTCTCTGGGACTGGGTGGTGCAGTGGGTCAGACACTGTCCTTTCCCCCTCTGGGACTGGGTGGTGCAGTGGGTCAGACACTGTCCTTTCCCCCTCTGGGACTGGGTGGTGCAGTGGGTCAGACACTGCCCTTTCACCCTCTGGGACTGGGTGGTGCAGTGGGTCAGACACTGTCCTTTCCCCCTCTGGGACTGGGTGGCGCAGTGGGTCAGACACTGTCCTTTCCCCCTCTGGGACTGGGTGGTGCAGTGGGTCAGACACTGTCCTTTCCCACTCTGGGACTGGGTATCAATCTTGGGTCAAACTGATGGGTTAAATGTCTTTGCTACCAACTGGCTATGAGTTAACCCAACATTTTCAGGGAATTAACTGGAGTAACTTGTCAGGGTTTGGCTTTATCGTCACATTCTGCTTCCTGATACTGTTGACTCTGGGCATCAAAATTCAACTGAGAGGATTGAAACATTCAGTGGTTATCTGAGCGAGCCCGTGAAAAGAAAGCTTTAAAATTCCCATCGAAAATGACGTTGAAATACTCCCTGTAGATGTTTAACAAATCTTAAAGGGGTGTGGTCAGCCCAGAACCCTGGTGGGGACTTTTCTCTCATGGTTTTACAGACACAAGAGAATTGTGTTTTAGGGCACTAGGGGAATCAAGGGACATGGGCATAGTGTGGAAAAGTGGAGTTAAAACATAAGAACATAAGAAATAGGAGCAGGAGTAGGCCATTCGGCCCCTCGAGCCTGCTCTGCCATTCAATAAGATCATGGCTGATCTGATTTTGGCTTAACTCCACTTTCCTGCCTGCTCCCCATAGCCCTCGACTCTCCTGTAGCTCAAATATCTCTCTCTGCCTTGAAAATATTCAGTGACTCCGCCTCCACCGCTCTCTGGGGTAGAGAATTCCAAAGATTCACGACCCTCAGAGAAGAAATTCCTCTTCATCTCCATCTTAAATGGGCGACCCCTTATCCTGAAACTATGCCCTCTAGTTCTAGTCTCCCACCACGAGGTAAAAGTTCAGCCATGATTTTACTGAATGGCGGAGCAGGCTCGATGGGCCCTAGGGCCTACTCCTGCTCCTATATCTTATGTTCTTATACACAGTGCATCAGGGGGACACATTTCACGTGCTTCACCAGTTAGTAAATTCCCTGCATAATATAAAAACTGAGGCAGGCAGACCAATAGGTTCCATTCTCGGTCTGTGTGGAGTTGGTTGACTTTAGATCAGGTCACATCATTTTAAATCCAAGATCGACAGATTTTTTTTTTTGCTGGCCGTGGGTATTAAGAGTATATGGAGCCCAAAGGCGGGTGGATGGAGATCAGCCACAATCTCGTTGAATGGCGGAACCTGGCTCGAGGGGCTGATTGGCCTCCTCCCGTTCCTATGTTAAGGTGGGGCAATCAGCCCATGGATTCCCTGCCTGATCGCCACTCAGTGACTCCACTGGGAAATGCAGGCAGGTGGGCATCGAACAAGGACTGGGATTGGGCTGGGCTGGGCTGCGAGGCCTCCCACAGTCAAATGGACACTTAATGACTTGCATTTATACTTTAGCGCTGCTCACGACCTCAGGATGTCCCAACGCACTTTCCAGCCAACGAAGTACTTTTTTGAAGTGTAGTTGCTGTTGTAATGTAGGAAACGCGGCAGCCAATTTGCGCACAGCAAGCTCCCACAAACAGCAATGTGATAATGACCAGATATAGGGATGTTGCTTAAAGGATAAATATTGGCCCAGGAAACCGGGGAGAACTCGGATGCTCTTCTTCAAAATAGTGACGTAGGATCTTTTATGGCCACCTGAGAGGGGGCAGATGGGGCTCCCTTGGTTTAACGTCTTATCTGAAAGACGGTACCTCCGACAGTGCAGCACTCGCTCAGCACCGCACTGGACGTGTCGACCTGGATTATGTGCTCAAGTCTCTGGAGTGGGACCGACAACCTTCTGATTGCGAGGCCCACTGATCCACGGCCGACACCACCAAGGAGACTTGGAGATTCAGTGAGCAGCAGCTGTGAGGAAGCCCCGGTGAACGGACTGAGGAGACATCAGCTCTTTCCCCCCCCCCCCATTTGCAGAGTAAGCTGGTTATTCCATTGTGCAGCTTTTGCTGGCTGATGCAGAATTGGACTTTTCTATCCCCGTGCCTGAGTCATGAACTCAGGGACATTAATACACCCGGTGATTGTACGGTGTGCCAGGCCGTGGTATAAAATGAATAACCTTTCACTGACCTTTGCCCAGTCCAATGACGTGCTTACATCATAGTGTTTGTAATCAGTGTGTCACAGTCTGATAAAGACTACACCTAGATTACTTGTGTCAGCTGTGGCTCAGTGGGTAGCACCCTTGCCTGAGTCAGAAGGTTGCGGGTTCAAGTCCCACTCCAGAGACGTGACCATCAAAATCTAGGCGGACACTCTGCGGTACTGAGGGAGCGCTGCACTGTCGGAGATGTCGTCTTTCGGATGAGACATTAAACCGAGTCCCCGTCTGTCCCCTCAGGTGGACGTCAAAGATCCCATGGCATTATTTCGAAGACGAGTAGGGGAGTTATCCCCGGTGTCCTGGCCAATCTATCCCACGACCAACATCACTAAAACAGTATCTGGTCATTATCAAATTGCTGTTTGTGGGAGCTTGCTGCGCGCAAATTGGCTGCTGCGTTTCCCACATTACAACAGTGCCAGAACTTCATTGGCTGTAAAGCGCTTTGGAATGTCCGGCACTATATAAATACAAGTCTTTCTTTTACTTTTTACAGTTCTGGTCTCCATATTATAACTAGGATATAGAGGCACTGGAGAAGGTGTAAAAAGATTTACACAGATGAGAGATAATAGCTATCAGCAAAGACTGAACAGGCTGGGGCTCTTTACTCTAGAACACCGAAGGCTGAGAGATGACCTGATTTTTTTTAATTACGAAGGGGTTCAATAGGATAGACGTAGAGATGATGTCTCTGACTGTGTGTGTGGGGGGGGGGGGTTCCAAACCTCGGGAGCCATCAATATAAGAAAGTTGCGAATAGATCCAATAAGGAATTCAGGAGAAACGTCTTTTCTCGCGGTTGATGGAGGAGGGGGGGGGGGGGGTGAGGTGGAGAGGTGGGGAGGGGAGGGGAGGGAGGTGGAGGGGAGAGAGGTGGGGAGGGGAGGGAGGTGGAGGGGAGGGAGGGAGGTGGTGGGGAGAGGGGGGGAGGTGGAGGGAGGTGGAGGGAGGGAGGTAGAGGGGAAGAGGGAGGGGGAGGGGAGGGAGGTCGGGGCACAGGAGACCAAAGGTCTCCTTGCGGGGCTTGGGGGAGCTCTCTTGTTCCTGCTGTCCCACGAGGAAGCTACGAAACTTCTAAAACAAACCTACCTCGCTGGGTCGTTTCTGTCCCCGGCTCTTGAGTTCCCTTCAGGTTTGGCGACAAAGCCTGGGGTTAATAGTGCAGGCAGGTCTCGATGATGTTACCGTGACCGGCTCAGCACAATTAGGCAAGGACCTGGCCAGCTTTGGGCGTGTGTCCTTGGCGCCAGCAATGTAAAATTGGGGACGGGCGGGGTGTAAAAACTCCCCCCTCGGGAGGAAGCCACAGGCTTTTAAGTGAACCAAACCGGCAGTGGCAGGAAGTTGCTGCAGTTTCAAAATCCTGGGTGTTACACATTGCGCAAAAGAGGACAGACACACTTGAGAGAACATTGTGTTCAGTGCAACAAAGCCAAGTGCAGGGATGGGTAGAGCTACACGACCTTGCCTCGAGAGAGAGAGAGAGAGAGGTATCACAAAAAGAAAATACTGCAGATGCTGGCAATCTGAAATAAAAACAGAAAATGCTGAAATACTCAGCAGGTCAAGCAGCATCTGTGAAGAGAGAGAGAAACAGAGTTAACGTTTCAGGTCGATGACCCTTCGTCAGAGAAATAGAGGTGTCACTTGGGTTGAGACAGAACTGGTTGAGCAGCCTTTTGGCGTCAATGACGAGCTGTCTGCTCAATGGCAGGTGCTCAGGAAGAAAGAAAGAAAAAGAAAAAGAAAAAACGAAAGGAAGAAAAAAAGAGAGAAAATGAAAGGGAGAAAGATAGAAAGAAAAAAGAAAGGTTTTCATTGTTCTAGCTTTACAAGTACTTCCGAACTGCAGTCACTGCTGTAATGTACAACAACTACTTCATATAGTGCCTTTAATCTCGTAAAACGTCCCAAGGCGCTTCACAGGAGCGACTATCAAACAAAAATTGACACCGAGCCACACACAAGGAGATATTAGGGACAAGTGACCAAAAGCTTGGTCAGAGAGGTAGGTTTTAAGGAGCGTCTTAAAGGGGGAGAGAGAGAGAGGCGGAGAGGTTTAGGGGAGGGAATTCCAGAACCTAGGCAGGCCCGATTTGTTTACAGCAGGAGATCGTATTCCGCGAGATCGTATTCCGCACTATCGTGGCGACCAGTAGCCTTGAGGATAACAAAACAATCGGGCGCTGCTCGTGGACTAAGTATATGAACCCAGAAGGAATAAACAGTGGCTCTGTCCCTCTGACCTATGTTAGTCTAACATACAGACCGTTAATCTTATTAAGAGGACTGTGCCTCATCCACTCACCAACGTCAGGATTGAGGTGAACATTTTTTTCCCAGAAAAGTCCAGTTTACTGCCGGGACAAGGCAGGAAATGATGCCGGTTGTATTCACGCACATCCACCCCCACCCCCACCCCAGTCAATCAGTGTGAGGCTGTTTATCAGCAGTCACGGCAATTAATCTGTCGTCTCTAAACTTGCTTAATAAATTGATGTACAGGATCTGACAGGCCCCTGTATAGCTCACAGAGGTACGGCAAGAATCCTTCAGAGGTTGACCGTGTCGACCGTGGCTCAGTGGGCAGCTCTCTCGCCTCCGAGTCAGAAGGTCGTGGGTTCAGGTCCCACTTCCAGGGACTCGAGCACAAAATCCAGGCCGACACTCCCAGTAGCAGTACCAAGGGAGTGCTGCACTGTCGGAGGTGCCGTCTTTCAGATGAGGTTTTTAAACCGAGGCCCTGTCTGCCCCCTCATGGTGGACGTAAAAGATCCCCCGGCACTACTGTGAAAATGAGCTGGGGAGTTCTCCTGACAAACATTTATCCCTCAACCAACAGCTAATAAACAGATTATCAATGTCATCATCACATTGCTGTTGCTGCGCTCAAACTGACTGCCGCGCTTCCCTACATTACAACAGTGACTACGCTTCAAGAGTGCTGCGGGATACCCTGCATCTGTGAAAGGCACGATATAAATGCAAGCCTTTCTTTTCACTCGCCGACTCAAGTCAGTCCCCCGGCCTGTACATGAAGCCTCCTGCTCCAAACCGCACAAGAATGTTATACAAATCAAAAAAAAAAGCAATGCTGGAAACACACGGCCGGTCAGTCAGCCGGCCAGGACGGACAGGTTAACGGTTCGGGTGCGGTCCCTTTCTTCAAAAACCAAGCCAAAATGTTAACGCTTCTGTTGCCCGGCCTGCAGAATTCGGGGGTCAATGTTAACCTCATTCGCCGGGCGGTAATTCCACGGGATCCGGTGGAACGCCGACTTTACCGGGGGGGGGGGGGGTCGCTCGGCCCGATTGCCTGCCTCTGTTCCACGGCCACGTTCACGCCCGGGTGGCCCTGGAGATGGAGCACGCGGTGTCCGCCGGCACGTTCGAGGCCTTCCTAAGGGGCATAATTTCAGAATAAGGAGGGCACCCTTTTAAATCGGAGATGAGGAGGAATTTCTTCACTCAGAGGCTCGTGAATCTTTGGAATTCTCTGCCCCAGAGAGCTGTGGAGGCTGGGTTATTGAGTATATTCAAGACGGAGATAGACAGATATTTAAATGATAAGGGAGTCAAGGGTTATGGGGAGCGGGCAGGGAAGTGGAGTTGAGACCAAGATCAGATCAGCCATGATCTCATTGAATGGTGGAGCAGGCTCGAGGGGCCAAATGACCTCCTCCTGCTCATACGTCTTATGTTCTTCTGCGACCAGTTGGGCACCGCAGGGACTGGAGTGCATCATCACCACTGGCAACGGAATTTAAATTAAATTTATTAAGTTTCCTTTAATGTTTTAAGTTACAGTTTGTTTGTTTACAGCTTCACCAGAAGAGTACACTCCCACCCGATACTGACTTCAACTGGAGAGTAAAATCAGAGCGGGGTGTGAAACCAGCGTCGCACCCGGTCCCGTCAGTTTCCCCGATGGACGGGTTAGGCGCAAGTCCTCCTCCGCCCGTCCCCCACCTACCGCCTTTGTTTCAGATTGCCATCATCCACTGCGTTTTTGTTTCTCGACCCGAATGATATAAAAAAGTCCTAGAGGGGCACGGCCGGTGTCAGCAGGTGATGCACCGTCTGGTCCTGCACTTCCCGGTCGAAGGATTCCTGCGGATGCCCACGCTCAGAACTCAAGGACTTCCTTCCCTCCCTGTGTGTCACTGTCCATGTCCTGCTAGCTGTGTCTCTGCTCAGTGGAGCAACATTCCATTCTCTCCTTCATTACACTCGGATGAGCTGAATGAAGGACTAAGGCTCAAAGTGTGAGCGAGAGGAAGCACCGGATCAGTCGAGGTTTGCGGCTTCCGTTTAGTTTTTTAACAAAGGCTGCTGATTGTCCGAAAATTGGGGAGATGGTGCCATGAGTTCCCCGCCTTGATCACTCTTTGGGGTGGAGCTCGACTTTGATCGATGGTGTAAAACAGGTGATAGTGAGTGTGTGAGTGAGGCTGTGTGTGTTTGGGTGGGTGTGTGTGTGGGTGAGGATGTGTGTTGGTGTGTGTGGGGTGTGTGGGTGAGGATGTGTGTTTGGGTGGGTGTGTGTGTGGGTGAGGATGTGTGTTTGGGTGGGCGTGTGTGTGGGTGAGGATGTGTGTTTGGGTGTGTGTGTGTGTGGGTGAGGATGTGTGAGTTTGGGTGGGTGTGTGTGTGGGTGAGGATGTGTATTTGGGTGGGTGTGTGTGTGTGTGGGTGAGGATGTGTATTTGGGTGGGTGTGTGTGTGGGTGAGGATGTGTGTTGGTGTGTGTGGGTGAGGATGTGTGTTTGGGTGGGTGTGTGTGTGGGTGAGGATGTGTGTTGGTGTGTGTGGGGTGTGTGGGTGAGGATGTGTGTTTGGGTGGGCATGTGTGTGGGTGAGGATGTGTGTTTGGGTGAGGATGTGTGTTGGTGTGTGTGGGGTGTGTGGGTGAGGATGTGTGTTTGGGTGGGCGTGTGTGTGGGTGAGGATGTGTGTTTGGGGGTGTGGGTGAGGATGTGTAGGTATGGGTGTGTGTCTGTCTGTCTGTGTATATGCGTGTTTGTGTGTATGAATGTGCACATGGCCCAAGATATATCTCTACATGGGCATCGAACTGTCATTCAACCTCCTCTACCCAGAAACACTATATGGATCTCCTCCTGCGGGGATAACCGGGTTACTAAAGTTATGTATTTTATCTCGTCCCAGGGATCTCTTACACTTGCATAGCTCGTCCAGGGGACACCTGTTGGTCAGATTTAAGTTGGCTCCTTCCTAGGATCAGATTAACCTTCTTCCCACATTAGAACAGTCCATCAGATGTTACACCTCCCATTAAACAAACACCTCACTTAATTACTTTCATTGTGGAGATGAAGTCCTGTCTTCACACTGAGGACACCCTCCATCGTGTTGTGTGGCACTAACACCGTGCTCAATGGGATAGATTCAGAACAGATCTAGCAGCTTAAAACTGGGTATCCATGAGGCGCTGTGGGCCATCAACAGCAGCAGAAATGTATTCCACCACAATCTGTAACCTCATGGCCCGGCATATCCCTCACTCTACCATTACCATCAAGCCAGGGGACCAATCCTGGTTCAGTAAGGAGTGTAGAAGAGCATGCCAGGAGCAGCACCAGGCATACCTAAAAATGAGATGCCAACCTGGGGAAGCTACAACACAGAACTATATGCATGCTAAAAAGCGGACGCAGCATGCTATAGACAGGGTTAAGAGATCCCACAATCAATGGATCAGATCAAAGCTCTGCAATTCTGCCACATCCAGTCGTGAATGGTGGTGGACCATTAAACAACTAACGGGAGGAGGAGGAGGCTCCAAGAACATCCCCATCCTCAATGATGGTGGAGCCCAGCACGTGAGTGCAAAAGACAAGACTGAAGCATTTGCAACCATCTTCAGCCAGAAGTACAAAGTGGATGATCCACATCGGCCTCCTCCTGAGGTCCCCACCATTACAGAAGCCAGTCTCCAGCCAATGTGATATCAAGAAACAGCTGAGCGCACTGGATCCAGCAAAGGCTATGGGCCCCGATGACATCCCGGCTGTCATGCTTAAGACGTGCTCCAGAACTAGCTGCGCCTCTAGCCAAGCTGTTCCAGTACAGCTACAACACTGACATCTATCTGACAATGTGGAAAACTGCCCAGGGATGTCCTGTCCACAAAAAGCAGGACAAATCCAATCCGGCCAATTACCGCCCCATCAGTCTACTCTCAATCATCAGCAGTTAGATTTAAGTGGTGTTTAATCTTGTGTTATATCCGCCCTTAACGAGTTTGTTCTCAAAACATACTTACATAAATACATTAATGGCAATCTCTAAGTTTCCGGGTGAGGTTATCATATTTTCATATATTTCTCAACTGATGAATCAGTGCTCCTCCATGTTGAACACCACTTGAAAGAAGCACTGAGGGTAGCAAAGGCACAGAATGTACTCTGGGTGGGGGACTTTGATGTCCATCACCAAGAGTGGCTCAGTAGCACCACTACTGACTGAGCCGGCCAAGTCCTGAAGGATATAACTGCCAGACTGGGCCTGCGGCAGGTGGTGAGAGAACCAACATGAGGGAAAAACCTACTTGACCTCGTCCTCACCAATCAACCTGTCGCAGAGGTATCTGTCCATGACAGTACTGGTAGCAGTGACCACCATACAGTCATTGTGGGGATGAAATCTCATCTTCACATTGAGGACACCCTCCATCATGTTGTGTGGCACTACCACCATGCTCAATGGGATAGATTCAGAACAGATCTCACAGCTCAAAACTGGACATCCATGAGGCGCTGTGGGCCTTCAGCAGCAGCAGAATTGTATTCCATCACAATCTAACCTCATGGCCCAGCATATCCCTCACTCTACCATTATGATCAAGCCAGGGGACCAACCCTGGTTCAATAAGGAGTGTAGAAGAGCATGCCAGGAGCAGCACCAGGCATACCTAAAAATGAGGTGCCAATCTGGGGAAGCTGCAACACAGGACTACATGCATGCTAAAAAGCAGAAGCAGCATGCTATGGACAGGGCTAAGCGATCCCATAATCAACGAATCAGATCAAAGCTCTGCAGTCTTGCCACATCCAGTCATGAATGGTGGTGGACCATTAAACAACTAACGGGAGGAGGAGGCTCCATGAATATCCTCATCCTCAACGATAGTGGAGCCCAGCACGTGAGTGCAAAAGACAAGGCTGAAGCGTGTCGATTGGGCTTATACTCACTGGAGTTTAGAAGATTGAGAGGGGATCTCATCGAAACCTATAAAATTCTGTCAGGCCTGGACAGACTAGATGCAGGAAGGATGTTTCTGATGGCCGGGGAGTCCAGAACCAGGGGTCATAGTCTAAGGATAAGGGGTAAGCCATTTAGGACTGAAATGAGGAGGAATTTCTTCACCCAGAGAGTGGTGAACCTGTGGAATTCTCTGCCACAGAGGGCGGTGGAGGCCAGTTCATTAAATATATTCAAGAAAGAGTTGGATATATTTCTTAAGGCTAAAGGGATCAAGGGATATGGGGAGAAGGCAGGGACAGGGTACTGAATTTGGATGATCAGCCATGATCTCATTGAATGGTGGAGCAGGCTCAAAGGGCCGAATGGCCTACCCCTGCTCGTATCTTCTATGTTTCTATGTTTGCAACCATCTTCAGCCAGAAGTGCCGAGTGGATGATCCATATTGGCCTCCTCCTGAGGTCCCCACCATCACAAGTGTCAGATATCAAGGAATGGCTGAGCACACTGGATACTGCAAAGGCTATGGGCCCTGACAACATCCTGGCTATCGTGCTGAAGACTTGTGCTCCAGAACTAGCTGCGTCTCTAGCCAAGCTGTTCCAGTACAGCTACAACATCTGGCATCTATCCGACAATGTGGAAAACTGCCCAGGTATGTCCTGTCCACAAAAAGCAGGACAAATCCAATCCGGCCAATTACCGCTCCGTCAGTCTACTCAATCATCAGCAAAGTGATGGAAGGTGCCATCGACAGTGCTATCAAGCGGCACTTACTCACCAACAGCCTGCTCACCAATGCTCAGTTTGGGTTCCGCCAAGACCAGTTGGCTCCCGACCTCATTACAGCCTTGGTCCAAACATGGACAAAAGAGCTGAATTCCAGAGGTGAGGTGAGAATGACTGCCCTTGACATCAAGGCAGTATTTGACTGAGTGTGGTATCAAGGAGCCCTAGTAAAACTGAAGTCAATGATGGTCATGGGGGGGAAAACTCTGAGTGCCAGGCAATTACCATCTCCAACAAGAGAGAGTCTAACCACCTTCCCCAGATGGACAGCGCAATGTCGATCTTACGATAATCCTCCCGCTGCATTGTAGGCACCACAGTAACCATGGAAAATTCTGCCCACACCTCAGTGTTGTGTATGTACCTTTAAGAGAATAACTGGTCTCAGACTGCAGTACCGGCAGTGACCACCCCTGTATAAAAGGTGCTAGTGAGCCTCTGTTTTTTTAGTTTCACTATTGACTTCCATCAGTAAAGACTTATTTTGTTCCACTCCTGCTGTCCGTGTCTCAATCATTCACGGACGTAATACTGGCGACGAGCAGCTACGAACCTACCTACAGTCTGCACCACCTCCTGGGATCCATTCCTACAGCGAAGTGAGCAGAGGTCGAGGCCAGAAAGAAAAGACAGTAAGAGGCAGTAGAAACGGGCGTCGACCGTGGGCATCCGCCCTGTGTTGCAGAGTTGAAGATTGCTGGAGAAGCTGTTGGATGCGGGGCCTGGTTCCTGTCGACGGTGCTTCAGCTAATCGGGCTGGTGGCAGGTAGTGCTCTGATCCTTCCTGGGCTGCGGCGGTCGCGAACTCGAGCGGGTGGTTTGCAACGGGGCCGAGCAGCGTTGTCGGGAAGAAGAGAGAGAGAGGGTGGAGCACACAGGGCGCGGCCGGTGCTACGAAGCCGGGCTGCGAATAGACCCGCGAAGAGGGAGGCAAGAGTCCCACAGGGTTGTTCCACGACGGGAAAATAATTTTAAAAAAAATATTAAACACGCAAGAAACCGTGGAAAGCAGCGCTAACAAGAAGGCAAAGCGCGGGAGGCGCCATTTTAGATTTGCAAGATGCCGAAGACTGGCTGTATCACTGCTTTTGATAATACAATAGAGGACTGGACCACGTATGTGGAAAGAGTCGAGGTATATTTCGAGGCAAACGAAATAGCGGAGGAGAAAAAGGCATCGATATTGCTAAACTTAATGGGCGCTAGAACGTACGGCCTATTGCGGGACCTGATTACTCCAGCCAAACCGAAGGCGAAGAGTTTTAACGAAATTGTTGCTGTCCTACAGGAACACCTAAACCCTGCACCGCTGTTGATAGCAGAAAGATTTAAATTCCACAGGAGAACTCAGCACAAAGATGAGAGCAATGCTGAGTATCTTACGGAACTACGCAAGCTATCAAAGCACTGCCAGTTCGGAGCAGGACTGGCAGATACCCTACGGGACAAATTTGTCTGTGGACTGAGTGAAGGAACACAGAAGAAGTTACTCTCAGAGAAAGAGCTGACGCTAGACAAGGCTTTCAGCGTGGCAGTATCGTATGAAGCAGCAGCCAGGGGAGCTGCAGAAATTCAACAAAAACCACAGGAATACGGCACCCACAAAATGACACGGGGATTTGCAAAATGTTATCGCTGCAGCAGAACTAACCATGACCAGAAGGACTGCTGGTCCAAAGACAAAATATGCAGGCAATGCGGGAAGATGGGACACATTGCACGAGTTTGCAGGTCTGGGAAGAAGACCAGCGACAACAAAAAGGCTACTAAGGAACCGTACAAGAAAGTACAAAAGATGATGGACAGTAGTTCCGAAGACCAGATGAGCGATAGTGAATCCGGGAACAGGAGACTAAGCTGTCTCAAACTTCACAATGTAATCGCAAAAGAGGATCACCGAACCATTTGGGTCACCCTCACGATAGCAGGGTCCCAAGTTAAAATGGAATTGGATACAGGATCAGCGCTAACCATCATGAATCGACGAGACTACGAGTGGCTATTTTCACACATACCCTTGAGAGAGACATCCATCGTCTTGATGACGTATACGGGGCAAAAAGTATACCCCAGAGGAAAAATAAGGGTGCCTGTCGAATACAATGGCAAGAAAATACGGAAATTGTATCTCTACATACTGCCAAATGGTGGACCACCGTTATTGGGATGGGAATGGATCAGAAAGATAAACTTAGATTGGCACTCCATTCATGCAATGACGGTGGACGGTGAAAAAGATGAAGACGTCACTCCTGGATGATTGTCAACAATCTTAGCTAACGCCAAAGAGGTATTTCAACAAGAACTGGGCACGCTTAAAGGCGTAACCGCCTCGATAAAAATAGAAGAGAACGCAGTTCCCAAGTTTTTCAAAGCAAGACCGGTACCATATGCAATTCGCCCAGCCGTCGAGGCAGAGCTGGAGAATCTGGAGAAGGCGGGCGTGTTGTCTAAGGTCGACTGGAGCGAGTGGGCGACACCCATCGTTCCTGTCATGAAGAAAACGTTAAGCAATAAGTCTGGGGAGCCAAGGAAGATTCGCATCTGTGGGGATTTCAAGGTGACGGTGAACCCAGTCCTTCACACAGTACAATATCCTCTTCCAAGGGTAGAAGACATCTTCGTCTCACTGTCTGGAGGGAAGCGTTTTACAAAAATTGACCTAGCACAAGCATATTTGCAGATGGAGGTTGAAGAGTCCTCTAGGAAGTATCTCACGATAAAAACTCACAAAGGTCTTTACCAGTATCATCGATTGGTATTCGGAGTAGCATCGGCTCCGGCGATATGGCAAAGAGCGATGGAACAAGTCCTGCAAGGGATTCCGGGGACTCAGTGTTACTTGGACGACATCCTTGTGACAGGTGAAGATGACAGTGAACACCTTAACAACCTAGAACAGGTGCTCACTAGACTACGGGAACATGGGCTGCGAGCCAACCACCCAAAGTGCGAATTTTTTAAGAAACAGATATCGTATTGTGGCCACGTGATTGATGAAGACGGGTTACATAAGTCCCCTGAGAAAATTGAAGCGGTTGTTAAGGCCCCAGCGCCTGAAAATGTGTCGCAACTGAGGTCATTCCTCGGATTGGTGAATTACTATCATAAGTTTTTGCCGAATTTGTCGACAATTCTGCACCCACTGAATGCCCTGCTACGAACGGGGGTAGCATGGAAATGGAGCGATGATTGTAAGCGTGCTTTTCAGAAGAGTAAGGACTTAATCACTTCAAGGGAAGTATTGGCTCACTACAACCCAGCACTGCCGATCAGACTGGCGTGTGATGCGTCTCCCTACGGCATTGGGGCGGTACTGTCACATAAATTCCTTGATGGTTTAGAGAGGCCGATAGCTTTTGCGTCACGCTCGTTAACTTCTGCCGAGCGTAACTACGCCCAGATTGACAGAGAGGCCCTCAACCTAGTGTGGGGGGTGAAGAAGTTCAATCACTACCTGCACGGTCAAAAATGTACTCTACTAACCGATCATCAACCTCTTGTCTCCATTTTCAACCCTCAGAAGGGCGTACCGATAATGACAGCACAACGGCTGCAGAGATGGTCCCTTTTCCTAGGGGCACACCAATATGACATCGAGTACAAAGGAACTAAACAGCATGGAAATGCTGATAGATTGTCATGCCTACCGTTGCCGATGGTGGAAGAAGAAGACCTTGCAGTGGATCCAATGGAGTTATTCCACTCGACCATAGTCGAATGTCTCCCTATGACGAATGCAAACATAGAAAACGAAACACGGAATGACCCGACACTATCACGGGTCTATGATTTAACGGTGAAGGGATGGCCAGCACATGGCGAACCACTGCGGCCAGCATTCTCGCCGAGAAGAGAACAGCTGTCAGTGTGCAGAGGAACCTTGATGTGTGGATCCAGAGTAGTAATTCCACCTAAGTTGACGGATAGAGTGCTCAATGAGCTTCATGAGGGTTATCTGGGTGGGGTAAAAATGAAGAACTTAGCCAGAGCGTTTGTGTGGTGGCCGGGAATCGATAGAGAAATCGAAGAGATGACCAAGAGCTGTGCAGGATGCCAGAAGGTCCAAAACGCCCCACCACAAGCTCCTCTGCATCCATGGGAGTGGCCCTCATCTCCATGGCAAAGGGTGCACATTGATTTTGCTGGTCCCTCCATGGACTCGATGTTTTTAATTGCGGTGGATGCACATTCAAAGTGGCCAGAGGTAATAAAAATGTCCTCAACCACCACGGAAAAAACTATCACAGTTTTACGAACCATATTCGCCAGGAATGGGCTGCCTGAACAGATTTGCTCTGACAATGGACCACAGTTTGTGTCTGAAGAGTTCCGGAGGTTCTTAAAGAACAATGGTGTTAAGCATTACACATCTGCCCCATATCATCCAGCCACTAATGGATTGGCCGAGAGGTTTGTCCAAACATTCAAGAAGGCTATCAAGGCAATGTGTAATGAAGACATACCCCTACAACACAACGTGGACAACTTCTTGTTTGCCTACCGGAATGCGACGCATGCGGTTACCAACCAAACTCCAGCCATGATGTTCTTCAATCGAAGACTACGATGCCGCTTGGATTTGGTTAAGCCAAACGTCCGAAGAGATGTAGAGAACAGGCAGTTTCAGAATATGAATGAAAGGCCGACCAGGAGTTTTAAGATAGGTCAACCAGTTTTGGCCCGGGACTACCGCACTGAGAAATGGCAGCCAGGAACGATTTGTACACGACAAGGACCTCTCATGTATACCGTGGACGTTGGGGAGAGCATTGTAAGACGCCATGCTGGCCAGATTCTAGAGTCACGGGAAAATGTCAACTCCACACCACGATCTGATACACCTGGTGATGAAGTCGACGTTCCAATTGCAGCTACCGCAGAACCGGTGATATTGGAAGCAGATGAACCAAACAACGACATTGATCCCGACTCAACATTGCCAGAAGAACCTGATACCCCAAAGAGACGTTATCCAGACAGAATCAGGAAGCCTCCTCAAAGACTGAACTTATAATTGCTTAAACTTAACCAATGTATCTAGCAACAGTAATTGTGATTGTAATTAGTTATCATTTAGTTGTTAAATGAATGTTATGTACTGTTTATCTAAAAGGGAAGGAATTGTTGTGTATGTACCTTTAAGAGAATAACTGGTCTCAGACTGCAGTACCGGCAGTGACCACCCCTGTATAAAAGGCACTAGTGAGCCTCTGTTTTTTTAGTTTCACTATTGACTTCCATCAGTAAAGACTTATTTTGTTCCACTCCGTGTTTCAATCATTCACGGACGCAATACTCAGCCCACCTCAAAGAGCACAAATTGCAATCCAAAGAGTCTAAGAATAGTGAAGAACAAGGTGAACAAAGGCTTACGTTTTAATAAGACGACAGAGCTCAGCACTGCTGTGACACAAATACAGTGCGTGTGGGGGGGGCGAGTTAGGTAGTAGATGGTGTGGTTTGGAACAGGATCTTGGTTTGTTACAGGTCGGGATTTTCTGGGGGGGAGTCAGTGATTGATTTTTGTGGTGAGCAGAAGAATGTCACAAGACTCCTTTATAGGAAGTTAATAAAGGTGTTTTCTCTGTTACCAGGTTTCTACTGCAGGGCTTCAGTGTCTATGAAAAAAGACTTACATTTACTTACATAGAATGTACAGCACAATGTACATGTACAGCCATTGGGCCCAACTTGTCTGTGCCAGTGTGTATGCTCCATACGAGCCGCCTCCCATCTTATTTCATCTCACCCCATCAGCACATCCTTCTATTCCTTTCTCCCTCATGTACTTATCCAGCTTCCCCTTAAATGTATCTGTGCTATTCGCCTCAACCACTCCCCGTGGTAGCGAGTTCCACATTCTCACCACTCTCGGGGTAAAGAGGTTTCTCGTGAATTCCCTATTGGATTTATTAGTGACTATCTTCTATTTACGGCCCTAGTTTTGGTCTTCCCCACAAGTGGAAACATCTTCTCTACATCTACCCTATTAAACAGTTTCATAATTTTTAAAGACCTCTATCAGGTCACCCCCCTCAGCCTTCTCTTTTCTAGATCATTTATTGCACCTTCTCACGTGCCTCTATAACCTTTTTAAAATACAGAGACCAGAACTATTCACAGTACTCCAAGTGTGGTCAACTAAGGTGCTTTACATAACAAGTTTAACTCTTTTTCTTCAAACAGTGCCATGGGATCTTTTATGTCCACCTGAAAGAGCAGACGGGGCCTCGGTTTAATGTCTCATCCGAAAGGTGGCACCTCCGACAGTGCAGCGCTCCCTCAGTACTGCACTGGGAGTGTCGGCCTAGATTTTGCACGCCAGGCTCTAGAGTGGGGCCTGATCCCATGACCTTCTGACTCAGAGGCGAGAGAGAGCGCTCCCCACTGAGCCACAGCTGACACTGAGCAAAGCTTCCCAAGTCGCTGCACAGGAGCGCTATCAGACAAAAACTGACACCGACCCAAAGAAGGAGACATTAGGACAGTAAGGTGACCAAAAATTTAGTGAAAGAGGTAAGTTTTAAGGAGGGTCTTAAAGGAGGAGAGAGTGACGGAGAGGTTTAGAGCCCAGGCGGCTGAAGGCGCAGCCGCCAATGATGGGGCGACGGAAATCGGGGGATACGCAAGAGGCCGGAATTGAAGGAGCGCCAAGTTCTCAGAGGTTTGTAGGGCAGGAGGAGGTTACAGAGTGATGCGCTATCAATTACTCATAAAAGACTGAGAGTTAGAAGAGTAACTAAAGGCTTTTATTAACAACAGAATGGAGGTCTGCCTCGAGTGGTCGACCGGTCCAGGATACAAAGGGCTGGGGAGCAGTCACCTTTATACTAGGACCTGTGGGAGGAGTCAGCCGAGGCATGTCCAGGCATGTACACAGTGGAATACAAACAGGACAAACAGGAATACAAACAGTGGTTTACCACATTCACCCCTTGTTTAAAATTGAGTCCGGCGGGGTGAAGTGTATTAAAAGTTAGTGTATTGGAGTCTCTCCGGAGGTCTTGTCTGCCGCTGTGATCGGCGTGGCGACGGCAGGGGTAGTGAAGCTTCCGGCGTCGAGTCCAGCGTAGGCTGTGGCACAGGCGTGTCGTCCTCGTAGATGTCGAGCGGGTCGCGGGGCCCAGGCCTGCCGTCTGCTGGGGCTGGATATCGGATCGTGGGGGGGGGTGATAGTGGGTAGTGGGTTACTGCGGTCCCCGAGGGTGCAAGGTCTCTTATGGAGACTGTGTCCTCCCGCCCGTCCGGGTATGCGATGTAAGCATACTGGGGGTTGGCGTGGAGGAGGTCGACCCTCTCGACCAGGGGGTCCGTTTTATGGGTCCTCACGTGTCTTCTCAGTAGGACCGGCCCTGGGGACGTCAGCCATGGCGGTAGCGATGTCCCCGATGTGGACTTCCTTGGGAAGACGAACATTTTCTCATGAGGGGTGGCGTTAGTGGCAGTGCAGAGCAGTGACCGAATAGAGTGGAGCGCATCGGGGAGCACATCCTGCCAGCGGGAGGTTGGAAGGCCCCTAGACTTTAAGGCTAGCAGGACGGCCTTCCAAACTGTCGCATTTTCTCTTTCCACTTGTCCGTTCCCCCGGGGGTTGTAACTGGTGGTCCTGCTTGTGGCAATACCCCTAGTTAGCAGGTACTGACGGAGTTCGTCGCTCATAAACGATGAGCCCCGGTCGCTATGGATATAGCTGGGGAAGCCGAACAGGGTGAAGAGGTTGTTCAGACATTTAATGACCGTGGCACTGGTCATGTCCGGGCAGGGGAAGGCAAACGGGAAACGGGAGTACTCATCAATAATATTGAGGAAGTACACATTGCGGTCGGAGGAGGGGAGAGGCCCTTTAAAATCAATGCTCAGGCGCTCGAAGGGGCGAGTGGCTTTTATCAGGTGGGCCCTGTCTGGTCTATAAAAGTGCGGTTTGCACTCAGCGCAGACTTGGCAGTTCCTGGTCATGGTCCTGACCTCCTCAATAGAGTAAGGCAGGTTGCGGGCCTTGATGAGGTGGAAGAACCTGGTGACCCCCGGGTGGCAGAGGTCATTGTGGAGGACCCGTAGTCTATCGATCTGCGCGCTGGCGCAGGTGCCACGCGATAGCGCATCCGGGGGTTCATTTAGCTTCCCGGGCCGGTACAAGATCTCGTAGTTGTAGGTGGAAAGTTCGATTCTCCACCTCAAGATCTTGTCATTTTTGATTTTGCCCCTCTGCTTGTTGTTAAACATAAAAGCAAGTGAACGCTGGCCAGTGAGCAGGGTAAATCGTTTTCCGGCCAGGTAGTGCCTCCAATGACGCACAGCCTCCACAATCGCCTGGGCCTCCTTCTCAACAGCGGAGTGTCTGGTCTCCGGGCCTTGGAGGGTTCGTGAAAAGAAGGCCACGGGTCTCCCCGCCTGATTGAGGGTAGCGGCCAGGGCAAAGTCGGACGCGTCGCTTTCCACCTGGAAGGGGATGGATTCGTCCACTGCGTGCATGGTGGCTTTGGCAATGTCCTCCTTGATACGGTGGAAGGCTAAGCGGGCCTCTGCCGTCAAGGGAAAAGAGGTGGACTTGATCAGCGGACGGGCCTTGTCCGCATAGTAGGGGACCCACTGGGCGTAATAGGAGAAAAACCCTAGGCACCTCTTCAGGGCCTTGAGGCAGTGGGGCAGTGGAAGTTCCATAAGGGGACGCATCCGGTCGGGGTCGGGGCCGATGACTCCGTGTTCCACAACACAGCCAAGGATGGCGAGGCGGTTTGTGCGGAATATGCACTTCTCCTTGTTATATGTCAGGTTTAGGAGTTGGGCGGTGCGGAGGAATTTTTCGAGGTTTGCGTCATGGTCCTGCAAGTCACGGCCGCAGATGGTCACATTGTCCAGATATGGGAAAGTGGCCTGCAACGCATTTTGATCTACCATCCGGTCCATCTCCCTTTGGAAGATGGAGACCCCGTTGGTGACGCCAAAGGGAACCCTAAGGAAGTGATAGAGGCGGCCGTTTGCCTCAAAGGCAGTGTACTGGCGGTCCTCAGGGCGGATGGGGAGCTGGTGGTATGCTGATTTCAGGTCAATGGTCGAGAAGACGCGGTACTGCGCAATCTGGTTGACCATATCAGCTATACGGGGGAGTGGGTAGGCGTCCAGCAGGGTGTAGCGATTTATTGTCTGGCTGTAGTCGATGACCAGGCGCTGCTTCTCATAAGAACATAAGAACATAAGAAATAGGAGCAGGAGTAGGCCAATCGGCCCCTCGAGCCTGCTCCACCATTCAATAAGATCATGGCTGATCTGATCCTAACCTCAAATCTTCTATCACTCTGCATCCACCCGAACCCATGTGATCTCCCGGGAGAGGCAAAAAACCAGATAAAGACCCAATGGCCAATTTGGGAGAAAAAAATCTGGGAAATTCCTCTCCGACCCATCTAGGCGATCGAAATTCTTCCAGGAGATCACTCTGTCCCTATATTTTCTACAGTACTTACCTTCTGTAAAGGCGATCTCCACCCCAGCCAGGAACAGGAATAAAACCATCTCCTGAAATCTAACAGAATTAGAACACAGTAGGAGCAGAACAAGGCTACACGGCCCCTGGGCCCACTCCACTACCCACAGGGCCATGACCATTCCGAACCTAGACTCATGTCCAATTTCCTGCCCGCTCCCCGTAACCCTTAATTCCCTTTACTTCTAGGAAACTATCTATTTCTGTTTTAAATTTATTTAATGATGTAGCTTCCACAGCTTTCTGGGGCAGCAAATTCCACAAATCTACCACCCTCTGAGTGAAGAAGTTTCTCCTCATCTCAGTTTTGAATGAGCAGCCCCTTATTTTAAGATTATGCCCCCTAGTTCTAGTTTCACCCATCATTGGGAACATCCTCACCGCATCCACCCGATCAAGCCCCTTCACAATCTTATATGTTTCAATAAGATCGCCTCTCATTCTTCTGAACTCCAATGAGTAGAGTCCCAATCTACTCAACCTCTCCTCATATGACCACCCCCTCATCCCCGGGATTAACCGAGTGAACCTTCTTTGTACTGACTCGAGAGCAAGTATGTCTTTTCTTAAGTATGGACACCAAAACTGTATGCAGTATTCCAGGTGCGGCCTCACCAATACCTTGTACAACTGCAGCAATACCTCCCTGTTTTTATATTCCAACCCCCTAGCAATAAAAGCCAACATTCCATTGGCCTTCTTAATCACTTGCTGCACCTGAATACTAACTTTTTGAGTTTCGTGCACCAGGACCCCCAGATCCCTTTGTACTACAGTACTTTCCAGTTTCTTGCCATTAAGATAATAACTTGCTCTATGATTTTTCCTGCCAAAGTGCATAACCTCACACTTTCCAGTATTGTATTCCATCTGCCAAATCTCTGCCCACTTACTTAGCCTGTCTATGTCCCTTTGCAGGTTTTTTATGTCCTCCTCACTCACTACTTTCCGTCCCATCTTTGTATCATCTGCAAACTTTGATATGTTACACTCGGTCCCCTCCTCCAAATCATTAATATAGATTGTAAAGAGTTGGGGACCCAGCACTGACCCCTGCGGAACACCACTAGTTACTGGTTGCCAATCTGAGAATGAACCATTTATCCCAACTCTCTGCTTTCTGTTTGAGAGCCAATCCTCCACCCACGCCAGAATATTACCCCCAATCCCGTGATTTTTTATCTTGAGCAATAATCTTTTGTGTGGCACCTTGTCAAATGCCTTTTGGAAGTCTAAATACACTACGTCCACTGGTTCCCCTTTATCCACCCTGTATGTTACTTCCTCAAAAAACTCAAGCAAATTTGTTAAACATGACTTCCCCTTCATGAAACCATGCTGAGTTTGCCCTATTAAATTATGTTTATCCAAATGTCCCGTTACTGTCTCCTTAATAATGGACTCTAACATTTTACCAACCACAGATGTTAGGCTAACAGGTCTATAGTTTCCAGCCTTCTGCCTACTACCCTTTTTAAATAAGGGTGTTACATTAGCAGTTTTCCAATCTGCCGGGACCTTTGCTGAGTCCAGTGAGTTTTGGAAAATTATTACCAATGCATCCACAATCCCTACCGCTACTTCCCTCAAGACCCTAGGATGTAAGCCATCAGGTCCAGGGGATTTATCCGCCTTGAGTCCCATTATTTTACCAAGTACCACTTCCTTAGTGATTTTAATTGTATTTAGTTCCTCCCCCCCTAGAGCCCCCTGTTTGTCCAATGTTGGGATATTCTTAATGTCCTCTACTGTAAAGACTGATACAAAATAATTGTTCAATGTTTTTGCCATCTCCATGTTTCCCACCATTAATTTCCCGGTCTCATCCTCTAAGGGACCAACATTTACTTTAGCCACCCTTTTTCTTTTTATATAACTATAGAAACTTTTACTGTCTGTTTTTATATTTTTTGCTAATTTACTTTCATAATCTATCTTCCCTTTCTTAATCAATCTTTTTGTTATTTTTTGCTGTCTTTTAAAGACTTCCCAATCTTCCATCCTCCCACTAGATTTGGCTACCTTATATGCCCTTGTTTTTAGTCGGATACTATCCTTAATTACTTTACTTAGCCACGGATGGCTATCTTTTCTTTTACACCCTTTTTTCCTCAGTGGAATATATTTTTTTTGGAAGTTGTAAAATAACTCCTTAAATGTACACCACTGGTCATGTACCGTCTTACCCTTTAACCTATTTTCCCAGTCCACTCTAATTAATTCCGCTCTCATACCTTCATAGTCTCCTTTATTCAAGCTCAGCATGCTTGTTTGAGATCCAACCTTCTCACCCTCTAATTGAATATGGAATTCAACCATGTTATGGTCACTCATTCCAAGGGGATCCTTTACTAGGACATTTTTAATTAATCCCGTCTCATTACACAGGACCAGATCTAAGGTTGCTTGCCCCCTGGTCGGTTCAGTTACATACTGCTCAAGAAACCCATCCCTAATACACTCAATGAACTCTTCCTCAAGGCTGCTCTGCCCAATTTGATTTGTCCAGTTAATATGATAATTAAAATCCCCCATAATTATAGCTGTTCCCTTATTACAAGCCTCAACTATTTCCTGATTAATACTCCGTCCAACAGAGTTGCAACTGTTCGGAGGCCTATAGACTACACCCACTAGTGTTTTTTTCCCCTTATTACTCCTTACCTCCACCCAAACTGTTTCACTATCCTGCTCCTTTGACCCAATATCATTTCTCTGTATTATAGTGATTCCTTCCTTTATTAACATAGCCACCCCACCTCCTCTCCCTTCCTGCCTGTCCTTCCTGATTGTTAAATAACCTGGTATGTTTAATTCCCAGTCATGGTCACCCTGCAGCCATGTTTCTGTAATGGCCACAAGATCATACCCATATGTCATTATTTGTGCCGTTAACTCATTCATTTTGTTACGAATGCTACGTGCATTCAGATAAAGAACTTTCAAATATGTTTTGCAACACTTAGTTCCTGTTTTTTCCCTTTTTATTACTTTACTTTTTACTCCATACCTTCTGTCCCTTCCTGACACATTCTGTTTTTTAATTCCCCCACTGCTACCTAAGTCTATGACCTTCTCTGTTGTCATTTCTATTATTTGCTCTCTAGAAACCTCCCCCCCACTAATTAGTTTAAAGCCCTCTCTACAGCCCTAGTTATATGATTCGCCAGGACTCTAGTCCCAGCACTGGCCAAGTGGAGTCCGTCCCAACAGAACAGCTCCCTCCTGTCCCAGTACTGGTGCCAGTGTCCCAAGAAGCAAAACCCATTTCTCCCACACCAGTCTTTGAGCCACGCATTTAACTCTTTAATTTTATTTATCCTAGCCAAATTCGCTCGTGGCTCAGGTAATAACCCAGAGATTATTACCCTTGAGGTTCTGTTTTTTAATTTGACCCCTAGCTGCTCATACTCCTTTAACAGAACCGTCTTCCTTGTCCTATCTACGTCGTTTGTACCAACATGGACCACGACAACTGGATCCTCCCCCTCCCACTGCAAGTTTCTTTCCAGCCCAGAAGAGATGTCCTTAACCCTGGCACCAGGCAGGCAACACAGCCTTCGGGACTCCCGCTCTTGACTGCAGAGAACCCTATCTATCCCCCTAATGATACTATCCCCTACCACTACAACATTTCTTTTTACTCCCTCCACTTGAATGGCCCCCTGTACCACGGTGCTGTGGCCAGGTTGCTCATCCTCCCTGCAGTCCCCGCTCCCGCCCTCACAGGGAGTAAGAACCTCGATCCTGCTGGACAAGAACAAGGGCTGCGTCTCCTTCAACACTACATCCTGGATCCCTGTACCTTCCTCACTCGTAGTCACACCGTCCTGTCCCTGACCACGGACTACATCTGCAGTAATTAACTTCATAGGTGTGACCATCTCCTGAAACATAGAGTCCAGGAACTTCTCCCCCTCCCTGATGTGTCGCAGTGTCCGAAGCTCAGTCTCAAGCTCCATAACATGGAACTTGAGTTCCTCTAGCAGCAAACACTTGTCGCAGATGTAATCACCGTTAGCCTCAATGGGGTTCACCGGCTCCCACATCTCGCAACAGTAACACATCACCTGCTCCATTCTATATAATTAATTAAATTTCTTATTATTAGTTATGAAGACCCTGCCCGGATATATATGATAATATCACACCACTATTCAATAGGAATTACCAACTTAAAGGTATGAAAGAGAAGAGAAGGAAGAAAACCAACCAACCAGCTGATCACCAACCTCCTCCTTGAATACTGTCTGTGGAGCCTGTTTGGTTGACTCGTCTCGCTGCTCCGCCTCTGCAGTGCTGTCTAAGCCTGGGAGTGGGGAATAAAACAGAGCAAAAAACACACCCTCACCTCCCACTTATCCGAACTCTCCCACTTAGCAAAACTCCAACAGCACTCAATGCACAAAGCACTCCGTGCACTGCACTAGCCCCTCCCCTTTTATACCCGGATTCTACTTCCTGTTTAAACTGCCCAAGAGTTTAAAAAACCCTTAAAAAATTAAACTTACTTCAAATAATTGACTTCTTAACACACTAAAATTCACAAAATACACTTAAATGATTTTTCTCCCACTTAGCAAAACTCCAACAGCACTCAATGCACAAAGCACTCGCCGGTCTTAATGACCACAACCTGGGCTCGCCAGGGGCTGGTGCTGCCCTCAATAATCCCTTCTTTCAGGAGCCGCTCCACTTCGGTTTTAATGAAAACCCTGTCCCCGGCACTGTATCGCCTGCTCTTTGTGGCGAAGGGCTTACAGTCGGGGGTGAGGTTAGCAAACAGTGGTGGGGGGGTGACTCTGAGTGTGGAGAGGTTGCACCTGGTGCGCGGCGGGCAATTTGGAAGCTGCTGGCTGTGGACTGTGAGTGGGGGTAGGGGTCCACCGTACGCCATCGTAACACTTTTAAGGTGGCACTGAAAATCTAACCCCAGCAGGACGGCAGCGCAGAGGTCAGGCAGGACCAGAAGTTTAAAATGATCGTACACGGTCCCGTCTACTACGAGTGTCACCACGCAGTAGCCGCCGATGTCCGCCGACTGGGACTCGGAGGCCATAGAAATCCGCTGTTGCGCAGGCAGGACTGGGAGAGAGCAACGCCGCACCGTGTCGGGGTGGATGAAGCTCTCCGTGCTCCCAGAGTCAAAAAGGCAGATTGTATCGTGACCATTTACCTTAATGTCCATTGTGGAACTGGCCAGTTGGTGCGGTCTCGCTTGGTCCAGTGTAACGGATGCCAGCGTAGGGGTCGGTGTGTCGCTGCGGGTATCAGATGAGGCGGTGTCGGGGGCCTGCTGCGTCCCGGCTGTCGTCCAAGATGGCGGCGTCCATGATCCCCATGTGGCTGGAGGCGTCCAAAATGGCTGCTGTACCGGTGATTCGCACATGGCCGGGGAGGTCCAAGATGGCGGCCCGCATGGCCCACACGCGGCGCTGCTGGGGTTCGGGGTGGCTTTGGCCCTGCAGACGCTAGCGTAGTGTCCCTTCTTCCCGCAGCCCGAGCAGATCGCGTTTTTCGCCGGGCAGCGCGCTCTGGGGTGTTTTGCCTGGCCACAGAAGTAGCATTTCTGGCCTTGGGGCACTGCTGTCTGGCCTTGGGACACTGCTGCGGTAGTTGGGCCGTTGTTGGGGTGTGGCTGGGGTGGCACGGCGCTATGAGGCGGTCCTACCGTGTCCCAGGCTGTCATTCCCCGCGGCGTCCACGGTGCAGAGGAGTAGGCATCCATGCCCTGGTAGGCTGCATCCAACGATAGTGCGAGTTCAGAGGCCTTGTTGAGGTCGAGGTTACTCTGCTCCAACAGTCGCTGTCGGGTGTAATTGGATCTGTGGCCCGCTACAAAAGCGTCCCGGATAAGTTCCTCTGTGTACACGGCGGCCTTTACATCCTTACAACCACAGGCCCGGCCAAGCACAGACAATG